>NC_139623.1:61578124-61780624 GCF_964638095.1 Poromitra crassiceps
GATGATAATAAATTTGTGTTCACCTGCAGATGTGATGCTGACCCGTCTGCATTAGCCAACTATGTTGTGGCCCTTGTGAAGAAGGACAAACCGGAGAAAGAGCTTAAAGCACTCTGCGCTGATCAACTCGATGTCTTCCTACAGAAAGGTATAGTCTCCACCTAGTTTGTTTTCCAATGTCAAAGTTGTGCAG
Source organism: Poromitra crassiceps (assembly GCF_964638095.1). Classification (NCBI taxonomy): domain Eukaryota; kingdom Metazoa; phylum Chordata; class Actinopteri; order Beryciformes; family Melamphaidae; genus Poromitra; species Poromitra crassiceps. The sequence goes on from NC_139623.1 coordinate 61,578,318, forward strand.
TCCATCATATAGTGAACTGGAGATGGTCATCTGTCTAACTTTCTGATAAGAGATATCCCCATCTGATAAGATTTGAGCATCACTCTCCTGGCCCTGTATTTGCCCTCTCTCAGAACAAAATGTGGATGGCTGAAGAGGGAGAGAAACTAAGGCTACGTTCACACACAGAAAACCTTAGTGCTCGAATCTGATTTTTTGATCAGGTCAGATTTTTTGTGTGGCTGTTCACACAGACTTTTTAAAAGTGGCCCATATCAGACTCCAGTGTGAACATATCGCAGACCTGAAGTGACCCGCATGCACAGAAGAACAACTATAACGTCACACGCAGCACACTGCTGTTCTAAGTAAATACGGAAGAAGACGGCAGTAAACATGGTGGTAGCTGACGATGTTGTTTCATCTGTTGTTTACGGTTTAATTTACAAGTTATTGTGCAGTGGAAGCCAGCGAATACAGGAGCAGATGATAGCGAGGAGGAGGAGGAGAAAGAGAGCCAACATTTTAATAATGGCTTTCTGTGGAGCAATAGCTGCTACTTCTTGCTAATACGTATAAGGTCTAAAACCTCACTGTCCCTCCACTGATTAGCTCCCTCGCAGCTGTCCTCCATGTTTTTAATCACAATCTGCCCGCTTCGTTCTCCTGCCAGCGCAGAATAGTGACGAATGTCGCTCTGGAATGACGTAAAAGTCACATTGAAGCATTAAGTCAGATATGGGCCAGATGTCTGTTCACACCGGAGTCATTTTCCAAAACATCAGATTCGAATCTGATGTTTTTCTACATTTGAAAGTAGCCCTCTTTAAATAAATAAAAAAAGTCACTTTCAATGTGACTTGTACTGTTCACACAGTCATGAAAAAGACTGACCTGAGTCACTTAGGGGGGAAAAGATCAGATTCAAGCACCATACTATCTCTGCAAGACTGTCCTCCAAGTGGATACGAGCCAAGACGTCGTTTATCACGTTATAACAGCCCAGTTTCAAGAGTTTGGTCCAATTATAACCTGGGCGGGATTTGAACCTGGGGCCCCTGGCTTGAAAGTCACCTGTCGCAACCACTCGGCTATCCGTTCATCAATGATGTGTGATGTCACAATGCCTCCTTATGTGTATGTGTGCCCCATTATGATATCACTGACGACATCATCAGTGTGTGTGTGTGCCCCCCTATGACATCACTGATCAGTCTTGTCACAATGCTTCTTTCTGTGTGTGTGACATCACTGATCAGTCTTGTCACAATGCCCCCTTATGTGTGTGTGCACCCTTATGACATCGCTTTTGACATCATCACTGATGACATCACATCATTAGCTAATTGCTTCTTGCCATTTGATGAGGTATACATTTTTTTAGCTGATTTTGTTAAAGGGATACGCCAACTTTTTGGGAGTTTTGTCCATTTGCCATGTCGCCCATACATAACCAAGATACACAATGCCTTTACCGTCACTCTCCATACAGTAAACAGTGCGCTACACTCATCAAGTTAGTTAGTATCGCCTATGAATTGGGGGAAACGGTACAGCCGTTCAAAGTCACCAAAAACACACATTTCTAATAGTGCCAAAAAGCTCTCTAGGCATTGTGTATCTTGGCGTATGGGCGATATGGCAAATGGACGAAACTCCCAAAAAGTTGGCGGATCCCTTTAAATGTGCATATTGTCTCATATCCCCTCAATTTAATCAAATCTGCCGATCTGGGGAGACCCGAGACTAGCACCATGCTGCTTCCTCCGACACATGCGCGCTTGCCAGCCGCTTCTTTTCACCTGACAGCGGGCGCTTCGCCGGGAGGACGTGGGACGATGACGCTATTCCCACCAGTTCCCTTCCACCCCGACCAGGCGCCCCGACCGGCCAGAGGAGGCGCTAGTGCAGTGGCCATTACACATACATACCCCCAATCTGGCTTCCCACCCGCAGAAACCAGACAATCGTGCCTGTATGGACGCCCGACCAAGCCGGAGGTAACACGGGGGTGCGGACCTGCAACCCTCGTGTTGGTAGGCAGGGAATCTACCAAGTTGCTCTTTCTATTGCTTCATAATATATTTGTATCATGTGGATATATATGGGGCTAATAAATAATGCTCTAAATGGGTTCTATGGGTACCCACAAGTCTTCTTCTTCTGTCTGTCTGTCTCTCTCTGCCTCTCTCCTACTGTTAAAAGTGGTGACACTTTGCTGCACTGTCTGATCAATGTAAAAATGTTGGGTAAATTTAACTTTAAATGTGAAAATATATTTAAGAATGAAATGTTCCTATATCATAAAGGGTGGGCCTGACAGAAAAAGTTTGGGAACCACTGAGTTAAGGAATAAGCCTAATCATATGATTCACCTCCTTATTGCAGAGACAACAGGATTTGTCGATAAACTCTTTGAATGTCTGACAACCAAGAACTACCTGGGAAATCCCCCTCCTCACCTGAACCCTCCTAACCCTGCCAAGGAGGAGGTCAAACAAGCCCTCATCAAATCTGAGCCAGAGGTAAGAATGGATTGACTATATTTGGCCAGTGAATTGCTGGCCTTTGATGAGTCCATTTCATCACATTCAAGCATCTCTAAAGTGCTTCTGTAGGTAAGTGAATAAAGCATGGCACATTGAGAGCAACCATATTCAAATATGTGCCCTCATGCTAGTGTATTGTCTCTCCCCAGACTCAAATATTGCGTTGAATCGCTGCACTCCGCATACTACATAAATGAGTCTGTGTCACTTCACAGCCCCCGGTGCTTTTTTGATGGGACATTTGAATGCCAGAGGTCGTAGCACCAATGAGTGTGGTTCATTTTCAAATGTCAACAGAGTTAAGTTGGGTGGGCGCGCCTGATTGCTAGTTATTACTGATTAAAACCCACCAATCACTGGCGAGGATTCCAACACCAGTTTGGAGCGAGGAGTGTCCCAGACCCATAGAGAGATCTGCAGCATGCAGTAACGTAGTGTATATCAGCGTAAGAACTCTCATGGGTCTGGTGTTACGTCTGTACGTACGTATGTACGTACGTCCGTCCATCCTATGTTCGTTAATGCGATATCTCAGGAACGCCATGACTGAATTTCGTCACATTTGCCTCAAACGTCCACTTGGACTCAAGGATGAACTGATTACATTTTGGTGCTCACTAAGGTCAAATTTCAAGGTCACTGTGACCTCACGTACGCCATCTTCTAGCTCGTTAACGCGATATCTCAGGAACACCTTGACGGAATTCCGTCACACTTGGCTCAAACGTCAAAGTCTGGACAAACATGGATGTCGACTGCTCACTTGTTGGCGGAGGCATATATCCGCGGTGCGGTCATTCTAGTTTTTAATCTTGTCTTATTTTAACCACTTTGTAAACTCGGTTTTAGAAAATTGCTGTATACTGTAAATAAAGATTAACATTAGCATTGTTATCATATTCGAATATCTTGAGATTCCTTTATTCTTTCCGTACAGTGTGTTGAGAACCCATGAAATAGTTGAAGTGTTTAAGTTGTAACTGTGTTTTTCCTCAAGGCTGAAACAGCGGAGGAGGAGAGAGAAAACAGACGCAGGAGAAGTCCTCCAAGAAACCGCCCTGAATTCAATGAGTCCAGGTATGGCTCTGGCTCATTGGGGGTGCTGCAGTCCCCCCCCCCCCCGCGCTTAAAGTTGAGCTGAAATTAAAAATTATTTATTTTCTATTTTAGATCTCATCCCTGGGTATTCACAGTTCTTTAGTTTTTCACGTTTTTTCACATCAAAAGTTCATTTTTCAGGACTTCAGTCATAACTGTAATCTACAGTATGCTGACGTCAGCCAGAACTATCTAATTTCTACCCCATTTCAACCAATCATATATCACGACATGACAGCTCTCAATCTTTATAGCGAGAAGATAATTCTGAGCAGGCAAAATGGCTACCTAGTGTTTACATGGGCAGACTTTTCTAGCCCATAAATCAAGGGTCTTCAATTGGCCCAATTCCACAGCAGCTAGTAGCGCGGTCCCGCTCCACTCGACTCGACTTTTGGTCTCATCCCACCATCAAAAACCGGCCCAGCTCGGTTTGTTTTGTGGCCGAGTCGTGCTACTTTTGGTCCCTGCCTCGTCGGGGTACTTCGGGCTGGCGAGTAGGTCCCAAATGGTGACGTAAAACTCTGATGGCTACTGATTGGTCAGAGAGAATCGTGTTTACTCTGTCTACTGACTGTCAATGCAATGCTGGCGGCTGCATACCAGTTTAGTGGTCTTACCTTATCTTCTGTTATGTATATTTCCATCAGTATTTTGTGTCGCTGCCTTCACCTCCGGTGAAATAAAATCGTGGCGGGTGTTCAATTGTCTGAGAAAAAAGTCCGCTGCTCGCTCAGGGAGCTCTGTAGCTGAGTGGAGGCTGCAGCGCTCCGCTAGGCCGCAGCGGGTGTTTGGAAGCCCCGGTCTTGCCTGGTGAGAGGCTGCGGGGTAGAGGCTTCACTCTGTTGCGCCTCTCCCGTCCCCGCACAGCGCAGCATGCCTGTGATATCATTCTCTTGGCCGATTGTCACATTTGCCCATGTACACTGTAGGTCATTTAGAGGCACCAGTATTTCATAAACAGTTTAAAAGTTCTGTGGATGGATTTAATTGTAACGTTATGTTATAGCCGAAGGACAGATATGCGGTCGCTATTTTTAGACGACCAGCTGTGGGCGGGGGTGGGTGGGGGCCGATCGAGCGCCGGTCGAAGCAAAACATCCATCGAGTAGAGACGAGTGGAGCCGAGTGGGGACGAGCTGTGCAGGGCTGTTAAGTGTGGTGGGATTGAGCCAAATGACTTTTCACCAAGGGCCACATTTAGCTGATGGCCGAGGGCCGAACAAGGCACCGGCGCGGAAAATGTGGAGCATTTGAAGTCAGGTTTAGAGGAATAACTAATTTTAAATGAACAGTTGTGATGTCATTATTCAGTCTTAACCACCAATATTTGATCCTTTTCTCACTCACTCCTATGTCACCACCTGCTCTCCCTGCAGGGCTTGAAATTAACTTCTTTCACCACCTGCCAATATGGCTGCTAGATTTCAAGGTTACCAGCCAATTAGAATTTCCACTAGCCAAAATGTTTTTCTTGAAATAAATGAGAATATGAGTGGGTTAATTTAAGCACAAGTATCAGTGGCCGGGGATTCTCAAAGCCTGTTGAGGGTTACACAAGAACAAAAATGCACTCTTGAAGCTAAATAAAACCAAGCCAACCAAAACCGAGTTAATTATTAAAATGTTTACTTCAATGTAGAACAGTAATTTCTTACATATGAGATTACTTTTAGCCATTTAGTCATAAAGATTATTGAAAGATATTCCATATTCCAGACTGAAATGTTATAACAGAAGTGGAGTATTGGCCAGAATGACATGAACATTTGGACACTTATTCAGCAGGTATCTTGCATGTTGCGTTCAGGTGCACTGTAAAAAAAAAACAGGGGGCGCTCGCGGGCTGCATGCGGGTGTGGGTTAGGGTATGGGTTAGGGTGTGGGTGTGGGTTAGAGGTACGGACAGCAACGAACTGGTAGCTGAGTGGTTACGACAGGTGGCCTTCGGCCCCAGGTTCAAATCCCGCACGACTCGAGGTTATATTTTCACCAAACTCTATCATCAGTGATGCGAAGTTGAGCAATTGTGCGCTGCGCATGCCAGTAGGGCAGGCGAGGCCACGCAGCAGCCGAGCTGTGGGCGAGCCCGCGCCGCATGCAGGCGAGGCCTAGCGAGGCCTTCTTCATCTTCTTATTGTACATTTCTGTGGTTCAGTATTCAGAGTACAAACACCCATGAGTCCTTAGCTTGATTAAGGCCCCGGTGTCCAATAGCCTGTCCCTTGTCTCTGATTCACCTAAAACAAAAACAAACAAAGCAAAAAATAAACTGTTCCATAACTGTAACGCTAAAATACAAAATGGGGTCAGTTCTGCAAATGCAAAGCTTCAAGCTGACACATCGTTCTGTTTTTGGTCAACTACTTAACTACTTCGTACTTCCAGGTGCAATACACAAATACTTTGCTCGATGCTGGACCTGTGAAGATAATATTCTGACCACAGTTATAAATTTGTATTCATGTGGACCAAGGCTGTATAGTTATTGGGACCCACATTTGCCTTTGCTTGCCAAGGACTAATTCCTAACAAAAACTACTACTGCTATTACTAAACCGATGAAGATTTTTTTTTACTGCCCACTCCGTTATTGAAATAGATATTGAATGAAATATTAATTCATATGTGTTTATTACGACCTGATTAACCACACAGGACCCGCGACGACAGAAGGCGAGACGAGCGCAAGCGGCGTGACTTTGAGCGGCACGACTTCGAAAGGCACGGGAAAGGCGGCGGCGGAGGCGGAGGTGGCGACGGGCACCGTGAGCGGCACGAGCGGCGCAGGGGGAGCCCCCGTGGGAGGAGCTACAGCCGCAGTCGCAGCAGGAGTGGCAGCCGAGGGAAGAGCAGGGACAGAGAGCACAGAGGAGGCAGAGGTGAGAGAGCCAAACCACACACACACACACACACACACACACACACACACACACACACACACACACACACACACACACACACACACACACACACACACACACACACACACACACACACACACACACACACACACACACACACACACACACACACACACACACACACACACACACACACACACACACACACACACACACACACCAGGGACCAGACCCGGGAGTGAAGGGGCTCTTGCCAGCACAGTTCACAGTTTGTTTTCTGTCAGTGTAGCCTAGTTATTGTGGCTGCAGCACTACTGTTACCATTACTACATTACTGATGCACAATGCAATGCCTGAGACTTCCTGGGTGTGCCGTAAGAGATGCTTAGTACCTACTGACACTGGATCTAGCCAACTGCATGCTTTTCTGTGAGGTTTCTTGTGCCCGAAGCTGCGACCTGTAAAGGAACAATGTGGACAGCGTTGCAGACACTTCCGTGGGGATTTAAACGCACAGAATGGAATTGGCCATCTCTTCACCTGCAAGGTCGATTTTCAACACTGAATGTTTTGCCGTGATGAGAGAAGTAGCTGCTTTAGTTGGTTTACAAAAGCTCAATACTTTGCTTGTAGGACTTACCATTGCTGTGGTCTGCTATTGTACTGTGTCTTCATGTGTGTGTCCCCCCCCCGCCCCGGGCGCTGGGCCAACAGCCCCGCCGGGGTCATAAGATGGAAAAGTCAGTCAGTCAATCATGGATGTTTAATGTCTTTCTCTGTTTCTGGTCGTCTCTAACAGACTTCTTATTAATGTGTCTTTCTCTGTTTCTGGTCGTCTCTGACAGACTTCTTTTTTTTTTTTTTTTTCAATAATATTTTTATTCAATTTTAAATTTTACAAGACAGGACAACGACAAAGACAAAAAACAAAAAGACAGGGCAGCTTAAACACTTCACAAAGACATAGATGTGGACAACAATAAAGAAAAGGATGGACAGATGAATGATAATACGATAAAATAAATTAAATTAGATGTACAAGGCAAAAGGCAGTGCTCAGGTGGCAGTATCACTTCGGTTGAGGTATCCAATAGTCAGTGTCTCTGCTAGGTTAGGGTCGATATATTTCAGATAGGGCTCCCACACTTTATAAAAGACATCGGTTGTTGAGTGTAGCATACATGTCATGAACTCCAAAGGCATAAGCTGCATAATTATCTGGTGCCAGTTCCTCTTTGTTGGAGGTTTGTCTTTAATCCAAAATAAAAGAATATTTTTTCTAGCAGCAAAAGTTAATAAATTAAATAGCCGTTTGTGATGTTTATAAACAAGTTTCTTATGGGGAAGACCAAGAATAAGGCTGACAGGGTCTGGGTCCAACTCCACACCAAAGATGACACTCAACTGCTGCACTATGTCTGACCAGTATCGTTCTATCTTAGGACATGACCATATTATGCAGTGAGTGTAATCTCCCACCTCTATCTTACACTTAAGGCAGAGGGGAGACAGGCTAGCATTCATTTTATGACGAAGGCTGGGTGATATTTGCAATCTATGTATAATTCTTAGCTGCATCGACCACAGTCTGTTGCACACAGAAATTCTTTTGGCATTATCAAATATATCACACCAGTCCTCGTCATCAACCTCCACCTCAAGGTCCCTCTCCCATATCTGCTTGGTGGCCAGAGTGTTCAGAGTAGAGGTAGACCTTAATAAGCTATAAAGAAAACCAATAAAACCTTTACTTGGACCAAGTGAGAGTACCCTTTCGACCTCAGAGGCTTCTATATTTGTTGTTAATGTTGTACGCCGGAGTATGAAGTCCCTCACCTGCAGAAACCGAAATAAATTTTGGTGTGACAAATTATATTTTTGCTGTAACTGGTTAAAGGACATCAGGATAGGGCCATCAAATAAATCCCCTAAAACTAGTAGCCCCCTATCCTTCCAAATGTTAAAACCAAGATCACTAAGACCTGGAGGGAAGTAAGAGGTGATGTTAGTTTGGTTCGGCCCTCCATCGATCTAACCAATTTCCATGCCTTTAGAGTATTAATAACAATTGGGTTTTTACACAGGCTTTTTACTGAAGCAAGGTTTCTAAGAAATAACAGGTTTCTGAGCGGACAATCACACTGAGCGGCTTCAACATCTAGCCATATAGAGGACTGGTCTCCCCTCAGCCACTCAGCCATAAACCTTAAATGTGCAGCTGCCTGATACCATGACAGACTTCTTGTTAATGTGTCTTTCTCTGTTTCTGGTCGTCTCTAACAGACTTCTTATTAATGTGTCTTTCTCTGTTTCTGGTCGTCTCTGACAGACTTCTTATTAATGTGTCTTTCTCTGTTTCTGGTCGTCTCTAACAGACTTCTTGTTAATGTGTCTTTCTCTGTTTCTGGTCGTCTCTAACAGACTTCTTATTAATGTGTCTTTCTCTGTTTCTGGTCGTCTCTGACAGACTTCTTATTAATGTGTCTTTCTCTGTTTCTGGTCGTCTCTGACAGACTTCTTATTAATGTGTCTTTCTCTGTTTCTGGTCGTCTCTGACAGACTTCTTATTAATGTGTCTTTCTCTGTTTCTGGTCGTCTCTAACAGACTTCTTGTTAATGTGTCTTTCTCTGTTTCTGGTCGTCTCTAACAGACTTCTTATTAATGTGTCTTTCTCTGTTTCTGGTCGTCTCTGACAGACTTCTTATTAATGTGTCTTTCTCTGTTTCTGGTCGTCTCTGACAGACTTCTTATTAATGTGTCTTTCTCTGTTTCTGGTCGTCTCTGACAGACTTCTTATTAATGTGTCTTTCTCTGTTTCTGGTCGTCTCTGACAGACTTCTTATTAATGTGTCTTTCTCTGTTTCTGGTCGTCTCTGACAGACTTCTTATTAATGTGTCTTTCTCTGTTTCTGGTCGTCTCTAACAGATTTCAAGTCAAAGTTTGAGGCAGAGAGGAAGGACTCTGACGGCTACAACTCCTCCACCGCTCAGCAGCAGCAGCACCCGCCCCCTCTCCTGCCCCTGCCCACCCCCCTGCTCCCTCCCTTCTCCTCCTCCACCTCCACTGGACTCTCAGTAGCTGGAGGTGTTCCCATAGCAACGTCGGCTCACCTGCCCGATAGCACCACAGACAGCTGGTCTGGTTACTACGGCAACCAGAGGCAAGATGGCGGAGGCAGCAAGCCATTCAACAAGAGCGTATCGCTCAAACAGCGCTGCAGGGACTACGATGGTAAGAACGGATTCAATCATCACAACCTGATCAAAATTCATCTCTTTAGAGCAATCTTTTCATCTTTTCTTCCTTCCTTTTCCCCCCTTCCATTCTTCCATCCTCCCTCCCTCAAGCGTTCCTCCCTCCATCTCACTGCCACTTATCTGATATGACTTAATAGCTATGTGTACAAGCTATTACTGTAGGGAGCTGGATAAGTATCACTCTAATTCAGCATTCTATTCAGCATTCATTCAACTTAAAAAAAATCATTTGAAACAAATGTTGCGTGGCAATTTTATTTTGTTCAATTGGAAATTGCTATCATCACTAATGACTTGTGTTTCGTGCTGCCTCTCGTCAGGCGAGCAAACAGGCTCACATGGGGTTTGTATTTATATACCTGCTGTCCCATAAGCACACAGCTCAGCTGTCACAGTGCTCAGCTCAGCCCAACCACTAGGGACTCCAGCCCCCCTCCAGTCACTTTGATAATTTTTAACATATTTCACAGTTTTTCCTGCTCTGCTAATTAGCCAAATTGTTCGCCACTGTATTTTGTTGACAAATAACCTTATTTTGGGATCAGTCTTAAAATATAGCTTGTGGTAAAAACAGGTGCTGACATCAGACATTATGTTGTCTTAACGAGTGACGTGTCATAGACAAATACAATATTTAATACTACAGTAAATACCATCTGCTGTTAGCTTGGTGTTAGCCTACGTTTGCTAACTAAGTGTTCACCAGGTTCAAAACGCTGCGATAGTCACTTTTTTTATGCCTCCGCCGGGCGATAGCCAGGCCGGAGGCATTATGGATCCGGGTTGTCCGTCCGTATGTCCGTCCGTACGTACGTCCGTACGTACGATGTTTGTTAACGCGATATCTGAGGAACGCCTGGACGGAATTTCATCAAATTTGCCTCAAACATCGAGTTATACTCAAGGATGATCTGATTAGATTTTGGTGGTCAAAGGTCAAAGGTCAAGGTCACTGTGACCTCTCGAACGCCATTTTCAAGCTTGTTAACGCGATATCTCAGGAATGCCTGACGGAATATAATCCAACTTGTCTCAAACATCGACTTGGACTCAAGGATGAACTGATTAGATTTTGGTGGTCAAAGGTCAAAGGTCAAGGTCACTGTGACCTCTCGAACGCCATTTTCAAGCTTGTTAACGCGATATCTCAGGAATGCCTTGACGGAATATAATCAAACTTGTCTCAAACATCGACTTGGACTCAAGGATGAACTGATTAGATTTTGGTGGTCAAAGGTCAAGGTCACTGTGACCTCTCGAACGCCATTTTCAAGCTTGTTAACGCGATATCTCAGGAATGCCTTGACGGAATTTAATCAAACTTGTCTCAAACATCGACTTGGACTCAAGGATGAACTGATTACATTTTGGTGGTCAAAGTTCAAGGTCACTGTGACCTCTCACACACCCAATTTCCAAGCTCTGTAACGCAACATCACAGCAGCGCCTTGACGGAATCTCTTCCAATTTGCCTCAAATGGCGATTTGGACTCCAGAATGAACTAATGGCGGAGGCATAAGTCCGCGTTGCGGTCGTTCTAGTTTGTTTTCAATATTTTATTTTCAGTTTTCAGAATATCAAAAACAACAAACAGACACAGGAAAAGAAGAAAGAAAAAAAAGCATACAAATATATCAGTCAATATTACAGCCGCAAAAGGTGCCTATGTGCTTCTAAGAGATGTGCATGGGATTCACTTCTGTGACCATTTCAGAATGATTAACACACCCAGCGAAACAATCAGCTCATACATGTTCTATAGTTTTGTTAACTCCGTGTGTGCTGTCATTACTTTTTCTTCACTGGCTCATTCGGTCTAACTCTCTCCCTCCCGCATGCATACGCGCGCACTCAATGATGAAACAGTAGTTTTTACCGTGTTACAAAAATGCAGACATGAAGCAGTCTAATTGACGATTGAAAAGTATCAATTAACGTTAGTCTTTACTGTCCAACACATTGCAGTTCGGAGAAATTGTTTCACAACAAGAGATGGATTGTTTGTAGACTGCATTGACAACTGACAGCTGCGTGCGGAGTGCGGACTTGTCTTTATAATGTTGTGGAGCCCTGCAAGACACAGAGAGCACAGCCCTCGTCGCGTGTGGGAACAGAGAGGAAGAAGGGGTGAGACAGAAGCAAACTATTTTTTGCAGATCTCAAAAGCAGGTAAACCACTGTGGGATTAGTGAGACTATTGTTAAAAGAGAAGATACTGTAGTGATGTGCACTTTGTCAGTGCGCCTGCAGCCTGGGCTGTCGTCCGCTCAAACAGTACTTCACGGGGCGGCTGCGTGTCATTAATGTGCCCTTAATATGCAAAGCGTGCAGCTCTAAGCAGTATAGCCTCTCGGAGGAATGTTTTTGTTTAGATGGCTGGAGGATTCAACTTGTCTTCTCGTTTTGTTAATGTGTTTTTTTCTGCTTGTAGATAGAATAAACGCTTTCTAATGAAAAAAAATCAAGCATTTGTTGTGGTAATGGTTTAATGGGGCACAGGCAGTCAAATAGCGCATTTTAATCTTCTCGGTTAACCGACCAATTGTCGGCTAATGAGAGTCGGTTGTCGGTCAAGAAAAATTATGATTTTCGACATCCCTAGGCCTTACCAGTGTTTAGGCACTACTACTGGGCTGCCAATGTTAGGGCTCTAATATTTTGCCTTCAAGGGACTCCTGGCAATTTATCTCCCTGTGGCTGAAACTGGAGGCCAGCTCTATTGGCAACTCTTCCCTGCCAGCTATGCTATTTGCTAAATTAGAGATCCCTGGGACCTTAGAACATGTTCATTTAAGTTTTGTCATGAAAAACTGTCAGAATTTTAAACCAAGAGTGTTTTCAGTCTACCAGATGTTTCTGTCCATACGCCAATCTGTTTCAATCACTCTTTTTTTGGCTCCATGGTCAGACAGAAACTACCATGCTTGGAGTGAGAAGGGGCTAGTTTCCATCAACGACCTATACATAGATGGCCGTTTTGTATCCTTTGATCTACTGAAGAGGAATTTTGGGTTGCCCAGCACAAACTGGCTCAGATTTCTGCAAATCAGAAATTATGTTCGATCCAAGATTCACACCTTTGAAGCACTCCCAAATGTACATACTTTTTTCTATGTATTGCTGAGCCCTCCTCACTCCAAACATCTCATGTCTAGATGTGTATGTCTGTTTGACAACTGCACCACGGCCTCTACTGAGAGGATTAGAGAAGCATGGCAGCCAGGGGGAACTTGGCATTCACTTATCTGACATTATATGGGATAGGAGTCTGTCTGTGATACAACTCGGCTCAGTTAATAGTAGACACCAGCTGATCCAATTTAAAGTCACTCACCGTCTTCACTATTCTAAGCAGAAGTTGCACAAGATTTACCTGTCTGTCTCACCACTGTGTGACTGCTGTCAGGTGTCAGAGAGCACTCTGTCTCATGCCTTCTGGTCCTGACCTTTACTGACAGGATTCTGGGCCAAAATATTTGACTGGTACTCTATGGCCCACAAAATAACCCTTCAGCCGGAGGCAGGACTCGCCATCTTCGGCTGCTCAGAGTCCTCTCTAGACTTCCCTACAGCTGTGCAACAATCTCTGGTGGCAAAAACTGGTGGCACTGTGTTGTAATTTTGGAGTGTATGTATGTTTTTCTTTCTTTTCTTTTCCTGTTTGTTCGTTTTTGTGTGTTCTGAAAATTCTTAATTGCGAAATAAATAAATTATATATATATATATATATATTATAGATGGGAATAGATTAATTTTTTTAATCTAGATTAATCTAGATTAATCCTGGTCATTAATCTAGATTAATCTAGATTAAAATGGGTCATTTGAAGTCTGTCGAAGCCATTCAAAATATGTGTGTGCAACATAAATAATGACTAGAAGTAAGTCCTTGTGAACAGGTTTCTGTTTATTCAATTCAACTTGAATAGCCAGTAGGCATTTAAAGGTAAGAAACCAGCAGGTTACACACATGGTTTGTCTTCATCTGGACAAAGTTCTATCCTGAACTACCTGGAATGAGATCACCGGGATCACTCGTGAATATTCATGAGTGTGGCTCCCGCACGTCAGAGAGGCTGGGAGGAGGAGAGAGAGAGCATGATGCCAGAGCCCGGCTAGCTGCATCTCTCATGCACAGCCGGCACGGAGCATCGGGAGCGTTTGGAAGCGTTTGAGGGCAAATCGGCTCACGACTCGTGCTATAGGCTACACGGTGCCACACGACAACGATGGACTGACGGAGGAGAGAGCAAAAGAGAGAGAGAGAGAGAGAGAGACAGAGAGAGGGAGACGCCGCCGCCTCGTGTTTTTGAAGCATGCACATTATTTAGAGCAGATGACTGCCAGGTCAGTAGTGTAGGCCACTGGAAGATGACTAGAGAGCAGGTTCGGTTGTTCACGCCCCCCCACAGCAGCCAGGATGGGGGAGGCAGACATAAATGTCCGCGCTTACATACCTGTTCCATTCTAAAGTGATAATCATCATGGCCTGCTCAATATAAGTGGACCCTGCTACCAGACAACTTTGAGAATAGATTAACGGCGTTAATTTTTTTATCGCGCGTTAAGAGTCTCGCGTTAACGCAGCCGTTAACGGCGTTAACGATCCCATCTATAATATATATATATATATATATATATATATATATATATATATATATATATATTGATAGAACACGGCTCTCTTGAATACTCGATTCTGAGTATAATTATTTTTGTCAGATTATTGAATGATTTAGTTGTAGGCCGTGTTCTAAGCGGGATAATGTATATTGAGGCGGTGATTACTGGGAAATAATGACCTTCAGGTGAACGATTAAGCCCTCCGCTATGCATCGGGCTCAATCCACCTGTCGGTCATTATTTCCCCCGTAATCACCGCCTCAATATACATTATCCCTTACATACTGTATAGCCCAGAAGCCAGTCAGTATAGGGCAGAACCAGAAGGCATGAGACAGAGTGCCCTCTGACACCTGATATCTGTCACACACAGTGGTGATAAAGAAGGGTAGATCTTGTGCAACTTATGCTTAGAATAGTGCAGACGGTAAGCAACTTTAAATTGCCCTGCCACTCCTCTAATCCTCAGTAGAGGCTATGGTGCAGTTGTCAAACAGACATACACATCTAGAAATTGCCTTGGAGTGAGGAGGGTTCTGCTATAGTCACTTTTAACCAGTTCAAGTTACGCTCCTTCCATATCCAGTGTTTCCCATACATAAAGGAATTTGTGGCGCGCCGCCACAATAATATTTTGACTGCCACAATAAGATGTTGACCATTTTTTTTTTCTTAACAGTGCACCTGAATGCAACATGCAAGATATCCGCTGAATAAGTGTCCAATAAATGTTCATGTCATTCTCGCCAATACTTCTGTTATAGCATTTCAGTCTGGAATATGGAATATCTTTCAATAATCTATGATTTAGCTGCTAAATTATCAAATACCGCCATCTGCTCGCTACCCAGGCACTTATGTATGTACTTAAAGGAGAACTTACCTACAAAACACTTGTTTTCAGCTTTTAACCAATATATATGACTTTGGGGGTGATGTGTGAAGAATTCTGGTAAAAATTTCCACATTTGACACCAAACTGTTGCCATTATACCATTTATCATTTTTCAGCAGCATACCTGGAACACTGCTTTTTTTTTCCCCTCAAATGAATGGGATATTTGACACGTCGTGACGTCACCATGAACCAAAGACTATGGGATTTCAAGATAGTTACTTCCCTACCCCCCCTGTACCCTTTCGGCTCCTCACAACTCCAAGCCTATTCCCATGATGTCACTTGACCTGTTAATTTATTACAATCGCCTGTTATTTTCCTACCAACTCCTATGTAACACAATACTATCAATAAACGCCACTATAATCATAAAAGTAAGGATATGGCATTGTGTTGCTGTAAAATCATTCCCAACCTTTTATAAATATCCAAAACAGCAACTTTTCAGGAAGTTTGCTCTTAAAATACTGAACCAAACATCGTCGAAGTTGGCACATGTCTTAATTATAGTTAGTTTCCCGCTGAATGTGTCATTACTTTATTAATATCTTACCTGGATAAGCTCGAATGATGATGTTTATATTATCAGTCCGAGTTGGAAGCACTGTCTCCAGGCCAGTCAGGCCTTATCCTCATGCACGAGCCCCCAAGCTCCGGGGGCGCGCGCAGCAGCAGCTGTGCTCCCTCTGGCCGAGAGAGCACAGTCTCTGCCTCTGGCCGAGAGAGCACAGTCTGACATTTCCACAAACAAATCTCTTCGCAGTTTAGCGCACATGTAAAATATAACGCTATACTACGACATGACAACGTGACAAAGCTGCTTTAAACTCATCGGCTACTAAAATATATTTCCTTGCATCTCATACTGAGAGATTAGATCGGTATTGAGTTTGGACAGACTGAATCCTCCTGGTCCCATGCAGGAGCCTGTTTCGCCAGCCAGGGTCTGGGAGGAGGGAGGAGGCGCAGCCTGCAACTGCGCTGAGAGGAAAACCTTTGCACAACTGCAGGGGCTTTCGCATGGGATGATATAACGTAGCGTTAACGTTACTTTATTCTCGTCAGAAAACACTCCGATTTGCATGTTAAAACAAGTTTGCAGCCTAGGAATAACTGGAAAACATTTGATTGATCTATTTACGTCAGACGATGCCAGAATCACACACACCAGCAGCGCATAGCACACAAAGTCAGCAGCGTGCCTGGTGACTTTTCCAGGGAAGAGGGAGCAGCCTGCAGCTCTGCTGAGAGGAAAACTTTTGCACAACTTTTAACAAGAATCACGAAAAGCCCCCAAACTAAAATTAAAAAGGGACTTCATGGCAAGTTGGACGAGGGAATGACATGGAGAAATCTCGCATTGTGTTACCCCAGAGCGGGGGGTTTGTCCTATTGTGCGGTGTGCTGCGGTAAACGAGCATCGTGTCACTATGCTCTTATCGATAGATACAGACGCCACACACACACATGGAGAAAAATAATTACATTTCTAGTTCGCCACTGAATTACCAAATTGATATAACTTTCAACCATTTTGAGCAACGCTGTTTCCATACAGGCTACCAGCGTTGGCTAGTTGTTGATATTTATAAAGATATTGCCCCTCTCAAATAAATTATTTTCGAGGCGGTGGGCAAACTGTAATGGCGTCGATTTCCGAAAAAAAATCTTGACTTGAACACAGCCAAAGAGTCTAGTATAGACAAGAGCATATGTCACTTCTTGGTTTTTTCCATAGGTATTTTCAAATCACTGTTCTGATACATATCTAGGGGGTAAGTCCTCCTTTAACCTAACTAACTAAATATTTCTTTATTATTTAGCATTTTGAGTTCATCACATCACAGGACCCTATGTTAATAAGCCACCAGCCAAATTTGAACGATGATTAACGTCACAAAGTATATAAATTTAGGTTTGACAGTCATGGCAAAAGTCATGAGAATCAATTAGTTTTTAGAGTGTATTTTCTCCCGCGGACTGTGTGGGCGTGTCCCGTCTGCAGCAGGGAAATTTCTCTCTCCTTCTCTCTCGGAGAGAGGGAGATAAGGAGAGAGAGAGAAGGAAAGAGACATACATGGGGTGTGTGTGTGTGTGTGTGTGTGTGTGTTTTCACGTTTTCACGCGCGCGTTGCTCTGCGCATAGCGTACTGAGAGGAAGAGATCTCTGTTCTGCGAGTGCACAGCGCTACCGTGTGTGTGTGTGAGTAACCTCGCACACACTGCCTGCTCTCTCTCGCTCTCTCTCTCTCACTACTCCCAAGAGAGAGAGAGAGAGAGAGAGCAGGCAGATAGCGCTGACACACAGCACACAGAGTGGGAGGGAGACAGACACAGAGCGAGCGATGTGGGGCAAAGAACGGACAAAAGGAGAAGGGCGGATTGCGCGCGTGTACAAAGGTTATATAGAGCTTATGACGTCATAAGATTCTGCATTTGGGCACCTCGCGCACTGCTCTCTTCAATGAGGAAGTACCTTGTAGAATCTTGTAGAAAAGTGTCGATTTTAAGGCTTTGGGTTGAAAGTAATGTATAATAATTTCGGAGGCACACAATTACTAACATAAGACCCTAAATAACATACCGTAAATTCCGGACTATAAGGCGCACCGGTCTATAAGCCGCACCTTCAAAGTTGACTATTTTTTTCTTCTATAAGCCGCACCGGTCTATAAGCCGCGGGTGTTTTAATGGTATTTTTTGTTTTTTTTACAGTGCACACAGTGTCCGCGGTGTGGTGAAAAGAGGGCAAGAGAGGAAATTAAAACAGAAGTGGATTTATAGTTAGAAAGAGTGCTAAAGAAGAGAGAATTCCGTTTTTTATTTTTTTATTTTAGTTACTCACAGTACTATTGACCAGTCCAACTCAAAAGATATTCGGCAGTTTCACTTTGAGCTCTTGTTCCGCCGCTGGGCACACAGTGTCCGCGGTGTGGTGAAAAGAGGGCAAGAGAGGAAATTAAAACAGAAGTGGATTTATAGTTAGAAAGAGTGCTAAAGATAGTCCGGTCTGGTTATGACGAGTCTCGCTGGGTACAGTACGCCAAAGCGATATCCATTGACTCGATGATGCTGTTGTATGTTGCGCGTTTCTGTTGCACCAACGCGGAGAGGTCCTGCCGGATGAAAAAGCGCGTACCCTCCCAGGTGAGGGGCTTCTTCCCCGCAGCCTGGAGGATGAGTTGACGGTCGGGCCAGCGGAGTAGGCAGATGAAGATGGCCCTCGGTGGCAGGCCGGGGTCTGGACGTGGCCGAGGCGCCCGGTGTGCCCTGTCCACCTCTGGTGGTTTCTCGCCTTCCTTCAGGTCCAGGATGTAACACAGGATTTTGCCACGAAAGCGTCCATGTCACCAATCTCAGCTCCTCTTTTACATTGATCAGGCGAATGTTATTTCTTTTACTCCTGCTGATTAAGTCATCAACCTGCGTGTGCAGGGTTTCGATTTTGCATTTTATCCATTTTCGGACTCACTGTGTTGTTTTTGTCCTCCAGTGCGCGGATGCGCTTTTCCGCATTATAAACTCTGTTCACGGTTGCCTTAGTTTCTTTAGTGAGTGAGTGGATGGACTTCTGCACGTTTTCAAACTTGTTTTCAAGCTGCTCAAAACCTCTGAGCGATGTCGGACTTAATCGATAGTGTTTCACGGAGTAAAAGTTTAGCCCAAGCGTGTATCTCCAGCCTCCAGCAGGTGAGTCATTTCCTCATTCATGGCGTGATTGCTTCGTCTTTTTCTTTCTGCTTACCTGTGTTGTGTTATGTTATGTTATGTTATGTTGTTAAAAGAGGGCAAGAGAGGAAATTAAAACAGAAGTGGATTTATAGTTAGAAAGAGTGCTAAAAAAGAGAGATTTTTTTTTTTTTTTGGAAAAAATCCATAGATAAGACGCACCGTTATATAAGCCGCAGGGGCCAAAAAAGGCCAAAAAACGGGAAAAAAGCCGCGGCTTATAGTCCGGAATTTACGGTAGTTAGAATGTTTTTGTGGATTTTGGTTTCCAGGGATTTTGGTTTAACCTAACTATCCGGTGTGCACAACACTGTCAGCCTAAACTCCGGCTGACACCCCAAAAACCTACAATCCGCTACAGAAAAATGTATATTGTTTGTTTATTAACTGGCCCCTCGCCTTCTATCATTTCACGAAAGTGGCAAAGCAAGTGGAGTATCCCTGACCTATAGGGAGAAATTTAGTTTGTCATTGTAAACCCACAGCACAGTAATGATGACATGTTCTTCATAGATCTAGCCTTTTAATTTTGCTCTTAAGCTTTCTCAAAGTACACCAAATTCATGCATTTTACTTTAAAATGTTTAAAAAAATCTTGCGGGGGGGCATGGCCCCGCACCCCCCTAGGGGGTCTGCGGTCCCCCACCACAAATACTCGAAATCCTGTGGGAAACACTGATCTTTTCCATATAGGTCCACCAGCTTTGATATCTGTTGGATAGTTGTTGATATTTATAACAATATTGTGGTTTCTGGAGTTAGAGGAAGCCATACTGAAGAACCGACTGGAGGGGGGTTTTAATTAGGCTGTTGGATCATTTGTCTCAGGCATTGCCTGTTTGAATTTGGACAATCCATCTTCTTGTTTGTTTCTCTCTTCTCACCCTAGTCTCGCCTTGCTCTTTCCTCCATTCTTATCTCTCTTTCACTACCCATCTCTCTTCTCCTGACTCACTTGTACTTGATCATCAGGGACCCAACCCCCTAGCAGGATCAGGTTACTAATTATGGCTCATTTCCACCACATTTAACAGCCCTGCACAGCTCGTCACCACTCGGCTCTAATCGTTTCGGCTCGATGGACGTTTTGCTTCCACCGCGGATCATCTGCCCCCACCCACCCCCGCCCACAGCTGGTCGTCATAGCGACCGCATATCTGTCCTTCGCTTATAGCCGAAGTAGGCTATAACATAACATTACAATTAAATCCATCCACAGAACTTTTAAACTGTTTATGAAATACTGGTGCCTCTAAATGACCTACAGTGTACATGGGCGAATGTGACAATCGACCAGGAGAATGGATATCACTTTGTAGTTAGTCAAATTCACAGGCATGCGCTGCGCTGCGCGGGGACGGGAGAGGTGCAACAGAGTGAAGCCTCTACCCCGCGGCCTCTCACCAGGCAAGACCGCGGCTTCACCAAACACCCGCTGCGGCCTAGCGGAGCGCTGCAGCCTCCACTCAGCTACAGAGCTCCCTGAGCGAGCAGCGGACTTTTTTCTCAGACAATTGAACACCCGCCACGATTTTATTTCACCGGAGGCGAAGGCAGCAACACAAAAGACTGATGGAAATATACATAACAGAAGAGAAGGTATGCCCACTAAACTGGTATGCAGCCGCCAGCATTGCATATGACAGTCAGTAGACAGAGTAAACACGATTCTGCCTGACCAATCAGTCGTCAACAATGTTTTCACGTCACCGTATGAACCCGGGTTCACAGAATAGAACCACGACGAGGCAGGTACTAAAAGTAGCACGACTCGACCCCAATACAAACCGGGCTGGGATAGTTTTTAGTGGTGGAATGAGACCATTTGTCGAGCGGAGCGGGATCGCACTACTACCTGCGGTGGAAATGGGCCATAATGGACACTCAAGAGGACCTGGAGAAGAACGTATCTAGAGGATATGTAGGCCTTGTCTAGAAAATACTTTCTTTAGGGTGTCCTGAAGTTATACAATGCTGTATATTTATTTTAATTGTATCCATTCTGCCGTTATTTGTTGTTTTGCTCATTTTGTCTTCAACCATTTATTTCTACAGGGTATCCACAGGGTTTTGAAAAGCATTAAAAGTTGATACATCAGTTTCAGGAAAATGAAGGCCCTTAAAAAGTCTTAAAAAGTCTTAATTGCCATTTGATGAGGTATTACATTTTGTAGCTATTGTGTCAGCGCTTTGAGCCTTGGAAAGGCGCTATATAAATCCAATGATTATTATTATTATTATTATTATTGTGCAGATTGTTAAAAGGGCATAATAATATCGTCTCATTTCCATCGCACACCCCTGAATTGAATCGGTTGTATTGTGGCAGACTTTGTGATATCAGCAAATATCGTATCGTCGTCCAAAGAATGTATAACATCATATTATGATGAAACTCCTATCACTGATGTGACAAAAGTGGTGTTGAGGTCTTAAAATATATTGAAAAGGTCTTTAATTTTTTTTTTGAAGGTATTGAATTTAACTTCACGATTCCTGCATTTACCCTGTTCTATCTATCTCTTTCTCACAGAGAAAGGGTTCTGTGTCCGTGGTGACCTCTGTCCGTTTGACCATGGCAACGACCCTCTCATCGTTGATGATGTGAACCTACCTGGCATGATTCCGTTCCCGCCCCCGCCCGTTATGCCCCCCGCTGGCCTGCCCATGCCTCCCATCACAGAGCCGCCCCCCTCCCTCAGGATGCCTCCGATGCCCCCCTACGGCCAGCCACCACCACCTGGCGTCTTCCCTTTGACTGGTAAGTAGCGGCTCCGCTCTGTTGTGTAAATGCTAATCTATATGAACTGAATATTTCTCTCGGTTTAAATGTGAATAGGAAATGGTCGCTGTCGGTCTACTGGGCCTACATACAGTATACCATGATGCTTCACTTTGCCCCAAGCAGAGTGGGAAATTAGCACTAGCCTCTTGCCCAGTGATTCCCAACATGGTACATGTGAACCGCAACTAGTTCCCCACTTCCCCCCTGGCAGGTGTCAACTGTTTTCCACTACTCTGTGAAGATGTCACGTTTGTTCATGCATGTAAAACTGTGCGCAAACCAACTACAGAGCAAACATGGATAAATGGCTCAAACTTCCAGTTGCTGTGGCTTCAGATTCAGGTTTAGGGGAGCCCAGTGACAAAAGGAGGAAAGGGGTCATGCCCAAATACCGGCGATTCAGTGAAAAATATCTTTTCTATGGATTTACTTGTATGTCTGCAGATCCACCCATAGACTGTAATCCACCACAGTAGTTCCACCACTGTTCACACAGACTGTGTGAACTACAGAATGTGTGAAATACAATTTAAAAACTATTAAAAAGAGCACATTTTAACAATAATTGTTACATTTTCTTTGCTTTGTTTACTAAATTCTCATGTGTGCACAAACGTTTGTATGCTTCAACCACCTCCGGGGATAGTGGGGGTCGGGGGCTGAAAAGTTTGGGAACCCTGCAACAACCCTGCAATTCCCGAGATGAAATATGAATCCAAAATGCCGAGAAACGCTTTTCTTTAAGGTAAGTAGTAGGGCTGGGTAAGGACCTCACGATACAATACATATCACCATACATGGGTCACGATATGATTGTATCACGATACATTGCGATACAATACATGTTGCGATATATTGCAATACTCTTTCAGGGGTGGCATCACTTTATATTGATAACTTAGTGGACAAATTGAGTCAAAATTATGAGTTGAGTGTTACTGAACGCACTGAAATAAAAAGTACCGTAAATTCCGGACTATAAGGCGCACCGGTCTATAAGCCGCACCTTCAAAGGTGACTATTTTTTTCTTCTATAAGCCGCACCGGTCTATAAGCCGCGGGTGTTTTGATGTTTAATTACCATATGTAAGGCTTCGTGCACAGAGGGGATTGTCGGGAAAGAGATGGCTGTTTGGGGAAGCTCCCATTTATTAACATTTCAACAAAACAAAAGTCAGGTCACTAATCCCCAGACAAAATCACACATTGTGAGATGCTTAAAAATCACCATCGGCGGGAGCTGCTGTGCAGCCAAGAACACAAGTGAAATTCGTTCTCTCGTGACCTGTGGTTCTCAACGTGATGGACGATTCACCTTTCTTGTTAACAGTCCTAGTGAGAGGCAGGTCGAACGTCAAAGGCACTTCATCCATATTTATGATCTGCTCCGGTCCGATGGAATATTCCTTGATCTTTCTTTGTGTGAATTCGCCGAAGTTTGTAATTTTCTCCTGGTAGTCGGGAGGGAGTTGCTGACACAGTCGTCCGCGCCCTGACGGACAGTCCCTTTCGTCTCGGGTTTGTGCATGATCCTTTGCTGCTGCTGCTGTTGTTGTTCCTGTCTCGCTACTGTCTCAGACATGGCTTTCAGGCTCAATCGCCGCCATCGTCGTAACACAGCCAGTTCTCCATCTTTTGAAGCATGATGTTAGATTACAACGAGCTAGTTGTGTGGCTTAGCCTTCCAAAATGTTGCTGTTAGTTTTTTAGAATGTAATACATAGAATTGGGAATGTTACATTCAATTTCATTCAGACTGTCTTTCAAGCTCAATCGCTGCCTTTTTCCCCCCGGAGCGAGGGAGGAGGGAGGGTGTTTTACCGTAGTGGCTGAGAGAGAGTAGTGGCACAGTGCTCCAATCAGGTCGCGAGGCACATTTTTTGCAACATCATCCAATCAGGGTCTCGCTCTCATAATGTCTGTCTTGCTCTCGTTCTGCCTCATACCAACATCCATAGATTTTGGAGGTTCCCGAGTGGCCGTTTGCTGGAAAAATCCATAGATAAGACGCACCGTTATATAAGCCGCAGGGGGCAAAAAAGGCCAAAAAACGGGAAAAAAGCCGCGGCTTATAGTCCGGAATTTACGGTATACTTATTGTGTAACTGAAGAGACGGCTGTGCAAAAAATTGATATGGCGATATATCACGATATTTTTCTGAAATATCAATACAGTATTGGTGAAAGAAATATCACGATATATTGCCGTATCAGTTTTATTGCACAGCCCTAGTAAATAGATAGCCGGAACTACTTTCTAAACGTGGCCGCCAGGCGTACAGCGTCCAAATTCCAATCATGGAAGTTGGAAACCCTCATTAGTGTTTTGCTTGCACCTGTGTTTACCCTGGCTTCTCGACACAAAATGGCCCCCGTGAGAAGGGTCTATATCATGTTAGGCATATAGGCATGATTTAGACACTTATTAATCATGACATCATCACCGTCTGCGACATCATCAGTGATCGATGACATCATAGTAGGAATGATGACATCATCTAACAGTGGAAGCTTGCACCCCGTTTTATCGGACCTTTTGCTATTGAGCGGGTTGTGAACCCTGCGGCTGTCCGCTTGGTTCTGCCTGCTTCTCTCCGTCGCATCAACCATACCTTCCACGTATCCCAGGTCAAGCCGGTGCACTCTAGTCCCTTGTGCCCTCCTGCGGCGGCTCCCCCGCCGCCTCGATTAATCGACGACCACCCTGCCTACACGGTCCGGCGGCTGCTGGACAGGCGACGCAGGGGTCGTGGGTTTCAATATCTAGTGGATTGGGAGGGATACGGCCCCGAGGAGCGCAGTTGGGTTCCCCGCCAGTTCATCCTTGACGCTGCGCTCATTCGGGATCTTTTCTTGCGTCTGATCGGGCACCGGGTGGCGCCTGTAGAGGGGGGGTACTGTTAGATGATGTCATCATTCCTACTATGATGTCATCGATCACTGATGATGTCGCAGACGGTGATGTCATGATTCATAAGTGTCTAAATCATGCCTTTCGGATGGTCTCGCTGGTGATGTCATAACACAAGGTGATGTCATATTCGGGATCTATAAAGGTTCGGTTCTGCAGGTCCTCTGCAGTTGTCCATAGACTAATATCACGGCAACCTTCTGCAACAGTTCCCCATCTTCGAACCTTGCAGACTCAGCTATCAAGTTCCACAGCGTTCCTACTCATCGAGACTTCAGTTTACCAAGTGTGTCTTGGCCATCAACTATCCGCGACTAGATCCACATTTCCCACAGCGACCCTGACAAATACTTGCTAAACATAAAGTACATTGTGGGTTATACCCCCACCAGTTACGCGTTCGAAGAAAATGCCCTTTCATACCAGTGCTGTGATGTGCTGGCCATGCAAGTGTCACTTCATACCAGTGCTGTGATGTGCTGGCCATGCAAGTGTCACTTCCACAATTACAGAGCAGCCTTACCACATGTATTACAACTCAATTTTCCACAATTTATTCATGTACTCATTCAGCAAGATTAAAAAAAGTTCTGAAAGCACAAAACAGGAGAAATGAACATCCTATTCTTCCGGTCAGTGTCCAGCCTGTTGTTGCCAAGTTGCTTAGCAACAAACCTCCCGCTGTGTCACACCAAACTCAATACAAAAAACCTGTCAGTTTACTGTTGTCTTGCTTGTCACTAGGTGCACCCGACTGCTATGACATGACTTTAGACCTCTTATGAATCTTTGGGGTCTCTTGTAATATTCGTAAGCTCAGACCACGTCCACACACACACACACACACACAGACACACACACACAGCCCATGTCATTGATATACTTGCTTGTTTACCAATAGACTGTATAAACCAGGGGTGGGCAACATGTTTTTCCTGAGGGCCATACTGACTAAGTAAGCGAAGGGCCACACATTGGAGATTATACCTGCCAACACTCCTGATTTTCGTGGGAGTCCCCCTATTTTTAACCCTCTCTCCCGTTGTGATTGGTAATTTCTTGTTAATCTCCTGATATAATAGTGATACAAATCAAATGGCTGTAGCACATGAGATTTATTAACATAATTCTGCCTTTTATTGAGTTTTTGGGGGTCGTTTTGAGTCCGAGTCTAGACTCTACTCTAGACGCAGAGGTTCTCAAATATTTTTCAGCCAAGGACCCCTTACAAGATAGAAAATATACCGGGGACCCCCTCATTCTGATTTGTGATTTTGGGCTAAGCTTAATTGTTTCCACGGTAATGTGCTTGACTTTTAATTTGATAGGTTTGTTATTAGAATGTAATCCATGAACCATTTTAGATTTAAAGCATAAACTATTTTCGTTGAACTATGAAGATTTTGCAAAAAAAAAAATATATCTTTTTTTTTTATTACATTACATTTACATTACGTCATTTAGCAGACACTTTTGTTTTATCCAAAGCGACTTACAATATCACAATTTGTCAACAGTACAGAAAACCACTATGCAACACAATCAATGACAGCCAAGATATTTTGATAGACTAGCACCATGTAGGAAGTAGTTTGAGAAGGAATAAGTAACATGTAGCATTTTATTTAAAGGAACACTCCGCCGATTTTCAACCAGCTTTGTATCATTACAACATCAGTAGTATATCAGAAAACTGTAAACAGTTTTTAAGTCTGTCATTTAATTTGACAGTTATTGAGTGTTAAAGTGTGGACCAGTGACATCACTGGTCCACACTAACTCAAATTAATAACTCATTAACTCAAATCAACTCTCAATAACTGTCAAACTATTCATCATTCATCTAGTTTGACAGTTATTGAGAGTTGATTTGACTGAATGAGTTATTAATTTGAGTTAGTGTGGACCAGTGATGTCACTGGTCCACACTTTAACACTCAATAACTGTCAAATTAAATGACAGACTTCAAAACAGTTTACAGTTTTCTGATATACTACTGATGTTCTAATGATACAAAGCTGGTTGAAAATGGGCAGAGTTTTCCTTTAATTTTTTTTTTTTTTTTTTTAACTTGAAAACTTTTCGCGGACCCCCTGGCAAAGTGCCACGGACCCCTGGGGGTCCGCGGACCCCCATTTGAGAACCACTGCTCTAGAGCACACAGGGGCCGCAAGAAAAGACTGTAGAACAGTCATTTCTTACACATGAGATTACTTTTAGCCTTTTAGTCATAAAGATTATTGAAATATAGCCTATTCCATATTCCAGACTGAAATGTTATAACATAAGTGGAGTATTGGCCAGAATGACATGAACATTTGGACTTATTCAGCGGGTATCTTGCATGTTGCGTTCAGGTGCACTGTTAAAAAAATAAAAATCTTGCAATTCCATGCGCCCCGCGGGCTGTATTTTGCCCATGTGTGGTATAAACCATCACCGTATACCCCCAATCTGACCCCCGCTTCTGGTTCTGAGTTAAAGGTGTCGGATGGAGCTAATTTTGGTACAAGTGGAGTCTATCTTACCAGTTCATATACTGTAGCTATTCCCACACGCCACAATTGTGTCATATCAAATCAGTGATTGGCTGTATAGGCTTGTTTCTGTCTGAGAAATCAATTTGGCCTTAAAATACAGATGTTAAAACTGTTGCTTGCTTTAATATTTCCCTCTTAAATTGACCTATCGCTAAGCCACGCCCCGAACGCAGACTAGCCAATCACAGCGCGTGCAGCTCTACAATACACTCGGACATTCTCAGCTTAGAGCTCCATCGAGAAGCACTAGAAAATGCGAGTTTCCTCTGGTTTTATACATTTTTAAGTTGAAAAAATGGTCAAACGATGTGCATGGGGGTAAATGCAACATTACGAGGTATCCTGGGAGGCCAGGCAATTGATAATATTAAACTAGTAGATCCACTCACATCCACAACTGCCCAACTGTGGATGCTGGACCCCTCTTTGAGCTGGAGGAAATAACAGAGGAAGAGGTAAGAAAAATCCTTGTGGCACTGAAACGCTCTAAGGTCAGAGACACCCATGGCCTGGACACAGACTTCCTAAAAACACACTCTACCGCTCTAATAAAACCTATCACCATATTGGTGAACCAATCAATTAGACTAAAGGAGGTACCATCATCCTGGAAGGTGGCCATTGTGACCCCAATTTTTAAATCAGGTAGTAGGGCACAAGTGGCTAACTACAGGCCAATCAGCATACTACCCACCATATCTAAGGTTGCTGAAAATTGGGTGTCGAAACTCATGATTAAACATCTCGACGAAGGTCACACCCCACTCCACCCACTACAATTTGGCTTCCGTGCTCATCACTCTACCGAGTCAGCTAACTGTCTCTTCATTGAGAAGGTTAAGCATATGCTCGACAAAAACACATATGTTGGTGCTGTGTTCTTGGATCTTAGAAAGGCATTTGACACTGTCAACCACCAAGTACTCCTGGGTAAATTATCTCATTTCAATTTCTCTGCTGATACTATTAAATGGTTTAAGTCCTACTTAACAAACAGAAAACAGTGTGTTATGGTTGATGGTGTCAAGTCCCCTTTTCTTGATAACCCAGTTGGTGTGCCACAAGGATCGATCCTTGGGCCATTATTATTTTCCCTGTACATCAATGACCTGCCGGACATATGCCGTGACTTCAGCGTGCAGATGTACGCTGACGACGCGGTCATTTTTGTACAGGGAAAAACAACCGACCTGATTTCCTGTAAACTCACAAATGTATTAGAAAAGGTCCAACACTGGCTGCAAAACACGTGCCTGTTGCTAAATACAAAAAAAACTGTATGCATGATGTTCAGCAAACGACCAGTTGGTATCACAAGGTCCAATGTGTTTCTGGGGGGGGAGGAATTGGAATTGGTCTCCCACTTCAAGTACCTCAGAGTCGTTTTGGACTCGAACCTTTCCTTCAAGAAACACATCAAAAAAATGAAAAGCACAATTAATTTTAACTTAGTTAATTTTAGACAAATCCGGCCTTTCTTAACAGTTGATGCAGCTAAAACATATCTTCACTGCATGATTTTCTCTCACATTGAATACTGCTTCACAAACTGGTCGTTTGCAGGTGCCACTGTCATAAAACCTATTGAACAGCTCTATTACAGAGCCATCAAGGCATTTGCTAGAAAACCTTTGTCATACCACCACTGTAACACTCTGGAACAACATCAATTCCTGAGCTTTGAAAATCTCAAGGTCTTAAAGAGTGCCTGTTTCTTCTTCAAATGCCTACATGGACTAGCTCCCCCTCCGTTACAGGAATTCATCCAAAAAAATAGACTCACTGGACTCGGCACTAGATCAGACACCAGAGGTGATTGTAAGGTCCATCGCAGAATGACCACGTTTGGTCAAAATGTCCTATCGATAAAAGGCAGCCAAATATGGAATAGTCTCCCCGTCCCCATAAGGGACAGCCCCACCCTTGCCGCTTTTAAAGGTAGACTTAAAAAATGGCTGAAAACAAACCAGGCATGTGTCCACAGGTAGTATGTTTTTCTTCTCTTTTTTTGTGTGTATTATTATGTATTTTTATTTTTCTAAGAGTAATTGCTGCCATGTATTTTAGAGTGTTTTGTTGCTACTCATGTTTTATGTAGTTTTAGAGTGTACTGCTGCTACCTATGTTCTAATGTATGTTTTTATTATGTTCTACGTTTTACGCTCTATGTTTTTTGTGTTTTATGTTTTATGGGGACAACGGATGGAAATTAGCCTCGTGCTAAATCCGGCAACTTTTACACTTTTACTATGTTCCAGGTTTTATTATCTGTTCTGTGGTTTCTGTGTTCATTAATTTTGCACTGTCCCGTCCAAATAAACGAATAAAATAAAATAAAAATAAAACAATGCTACTGTTTTGGAGTTAAATCTGCAATCGTGGTGACCGTCATGATGACGAGTCTTCTCCCTCATTTGGCTTCCATGATCCAAAAGGTATCATAACATCATCATGGTATTCAGAAAGTCGGCAAAAGAAAATGCTGAATGATGCGAGTTTCCAGTCATTATGTTATGCGCGTGGAGTTGGTGAAGAGATAGAGAGGAGAGGCTGGCCAGCGAGACTTAAAGAGGAGGCACATTGATTGATGTGATTATAGCATCGCCAGACACCAGTCAAACCCTAAAACGAGGGAATTAATCCCGTTCTCCAAATAAATGTGAGGTAGTCTAAAGAGAAAAGATCCAGGAGGAAACATGATGTTAAAAGCTGTAAGCTATGCCTCTGCTGATCTGCTACACCACCACCCATGCGTGCGTGCCGTTGTCTCGCTATGAAAAACATCTACATTATTTAACGTTTCTTGATTATTCAGAGGTACATGAAATAGATTACCAGGCGCCACTCTTCAATTCGCCATATAGGCTATATAATCCACGGAGAGGTTACTCTAAGTGGATGTGAGTCGTCTGTTATCCCCACCTGCTGTCTTCCTCCGTTAAAACGTTTGATTAAAGATTCGCTAAAGCAGTTTCCAGGCATGCACGTATCGCATTTCTTTTTATCGATGGCTTTAAATGTTGTAGGCTACTGCCATGGCATAGTGAAGTACTTTCTGATGGCTTCTAGACGATATCAGGGCTCAAAAAGTTGTGAAGAGCGTCTTGGGATGTAACTTTGACAGTGACGGCTGCCATTTACTCTAGTCAGCGTGCCCTGTGTTTGTCCGAGTGAGGACGGGGGGCGGGGCTTAGCGATAGGTCAATTGGAAAGATGACTATTACTTTGTAATGACTGATGTCAGTTTCACTAAAAAATAATCAATTCGGGCATCAAAATTCTTAAATGACACAGAAAGCATTCTGCATAGTCACATGATTCCTGGTGCCTTTTTTGTTTTTGGCACCCTTGTTTGCTTGCTTCAGCATGACACAATAAGCAAACCACTAATTCACACAAAAGCAATAGTGGTTTAAACACACATTTAGAGTCTAATTAGGAATTTGTAATTGAAGTGGTTTGTTCTGGCTGTTGTTTTTTATTATTCCGGTTCATGGAAGAGGTACTTTTATTGTGAAATTAAAACACTGAGGGAACAGGTGCTTCCTCTTCCTGCCACCTCCATCGCGCCGCCTTTAACCCGTATGATGAATGCAGAATAAAGATGATGGCCTAGACCTTGCTGTTGAGGTTTAGGTCTAAATGTTAAATCTGCAATATAACTGAGGCATTAGCTTGGGCTTATGTCTCCCCTCAGGACCCCCACTGATAGCAACCAGTGGGATTGACACCCCCAACCACCAATCGGCAATCACTTCTTCTCCTCCTATTGGACCGCCCGGCGTGGGGCTGCCGCCTACTCTTCCTCCTCCTCCACCTCCTCCCTCTTCGTCCTCATCTGTGTCTCTTCGTCCCCAATATGTCCAGTCTGAATGTAAGCAGCAATGCTTTTCCTATTCAGATTGGGACTGTCTTTTGGAGACAATATTCAATATGGCTTTTCATGTTTTCCCTTTTATTGTGAACTGAGTTTTCAATTGTTCAGAGGGAGGGGGGTAGGTGAGTGGGTGCAGGGCCCCAAATTAACGCCAAATGCCACTAGATTTTACGTTCTGGCGAGTGACTCTCAGACGGCTGTCCGCCACCTGGCGAGTCCCAAAATAGTCGTGATGTCAAATTAATTGTTTACCATATGGACGGTAGCGCACCCTCTTCCTGAATTAACAATACGTGTGTGTGTGTTTCTATGTAGCGCGTTTCACGAACACAGAAACGTTATGATTGCACAGTGAAACGTGTTTAGGACACGTCAAAACAAAACAGCATGTGGGACCACCGAGTAGCTTTACAGCTTCTGGCTGTAATGTCAGCAACCTCGCTCTGTCTGTCTGAATAATTTCCTCCACAAGTGCTATCGCAGTCACCCGTCTCAGGAGACTGCGAGCTAGCTAGCAACAGACAGGAAGTTAGGCCAGTGTTCGGTAGGAATGGGACAGGAAGAGGGGCAGCTCTGTGTTCAGAGTAAAAGCATAAATTATGTCACTTCTGAGAGAAAAACATCTTTTTGAGCTGTGCAGGGCAACAAATGTTTAGGGAAGCATAATAGTATAAAAGTACTATAGTACTGCGTGTGTGGGGGCTGTGTGTTGTGATCTAGCAAGCAGCAGGCTGCAGTAACGGTTTTTGACCAGAGAGTAGCACTGTTTAATAACCTAAGGGGCTCTAAGCAGTTGATTAACATCAACTCTGCTTTGTCTTATTCTGTTTCCCATACACCTGTTCATAAATAATTGCAGGAAAAAGTTAAGTCTTTGTTCATATGGATATATTTGTAGTTAATTGCTAACTAAAGTTGAGGATAATAATAATGTTCTTCACGATGTTTTGCAAATAAATATAGTTTATGTAAAAGGCTATTAATTTAATTAAGGTGGGGGTGGGGTCAATTCACTCAGAAAAATGTTCACATATTTGGTTGTGTTATTCAGACTTTAATTCCATATTCATGTATGTTTTCCTAACAATATTCCTCCGAGGTGCTAAATTATGCTATTTTGTATTCTTAAAATTTGCTCATTTGTGTGTTTATTTCAATGTTTAATCTTAATTGTCATCATTTCACTGAGCTGTATTTAACACTAGATGGAACACGTGTCCAGGATGCTGTCAGTCAGTGGACAAATTAAAACTCTGCAAGATTAATCTGCGCAAGAAGTCATTAACCCAACCCACTTTCTAATTTAATGTGGAACTGTTTACATATTTATTTGATATTTTCATTGTATGATGTTTATTATTATTATATTTGTTTTGCTTTTTACCATTCAAAGACTGTTTGCTATTCCTTTTTTCTAAGGCTGTGTGTGTGTGTTTGTGTCTGTGCGTGCGTGCGTGCATGTGTGTTCGTTCTTGCCCACTAGATAACTATGACCCGGAGGGCTACAACCCAGAGTCCCCTGCCCTGACAGTAACGGGTCGGAACCCATACCGTCAGTTCATTCCCCGGGTCCAGAGCCAGCGCTCCAACCTCATCGGACTCACCTCAGGAGAAGGTCTAGGCTCCAGAGGTAGGAAGAAGTACACACCGGCTTACCTTGGATTGTGTAGCCCAAGCCTAATCATGCACCCTATAAAACTTGTGTGATTTGGAAAACACTAAATGTATATATATTTAAAAAGAAGGTAGATGCAGCAGAGTTTCTGAGATCAGGATCTAAACACAACATCAAAGTAATGTGTGCGTTGACAGGGTTCCTACGCATGTATGAAAAGCCTGGAAAAGTATTAAAAGTGAATTTGATCATTTCCAGAGGGCTGTACCACGAAGCAAGATTAGTGGCTTAGCGAGGTAACTTCAGGTTTAACCCTAGGTTTGCCGTACCACGACGCTAGTTAACTTCTTACCGAGATAGATCACCATAGCAACTTATGCTCTACGGCTAACCTGCTCTGTAGCAGGTTAAGTTCAGAGGATAAGATCAAAACCCATGAAAGACCCACCTGCTTACCCATCAGCTCTCTTGAAACAGCGAGTCGCCATTCATATACAGTAGGATCCCCATATGAAAAATACATTGCATTCAAATGAAAAATAAAACATGGCTCCTGTTGAATTAATCGAGGACTGAAGCCTTGCACTTGTTGCAGGCCACATTTAAATTAAGCCCTACTTACCACTTTGGAATATGTTTTTATATGTTAACACGTTCACTGCCATTGACGAGATATCTCGTCTTACAAAATCCAACGGTTGACTGCCAATGACGAGATATCTCGTCTTAAAAAAAAAAAAAAAAAAAATTTGACGGTGGGACGTGGATCAACGCCTATAAAATCCTATAAAAATATTGGAGCCACCGAACGTGTACAACCCATTCCACCGACCCACTAAGTGGCGACAGTGCTCTCCAGACTAGAAAAAGCCAAGCCAAAACTGCAGGGGAACGCGCGAGGAAACCATTCTCTCATACTGTAAAATGGATTGGCGAAAACGCTTTCGCTTTCGCGCATTATCGCGCTGGGAGCTGGCGGTGGGGGATTGCAAATTTGCATAATAGATTATGGGTGAAATACACTTTGAAACACCAGCAGAAAGCGCAGAATCGCACGCAGCTTCATTCCAGCTGAGCTCAACCGAAAACCCAGAAACGAACGAGCCTCATTCTCATACTGTAGGCGAAAACGCTTTCACGCTGGTGCACACGGGCGCACAACGGTGGGGGGTTCCAAAAATAGACTGGGTGGAAAACACACTTTGAAACACGCAGCATAAAGCCTAGAATCGCACAAAGCTTCATCAAAGCTCTCAAACCCAAGAAACGAGTGAGCCCCATCCACACTCGCCGACGAGGGGGCCGCCAGGGAGGGAGGCTGCTCACTGCTCAGACAGGCAGTAGAAACTCGCTTGTGACAAACGCTGCTGAAAGCCACCAGACACGCCCACGGAGGGAGGAGTTTGAAGGAGAGGGCGTTCAGAACTATATTGTTTAGATGTCTGATCTCTCACTGATGCCAAAAATAAATGGTTAAAGTGACTGTTCTGCCTGTTTGATTGAATTTCACAAAACTGCGATTATCTCAGCTTTCAGTCTCAGACGCTGAAACCATGCTGTACTCAACGGCTAATATCTACATAACTACTAACTCTACAAACTAACTCTTTTAGACAGAGAAAGCACACATTCTATTAGTACTTTTGTGAACTTTGTGTTCACAAAGTCCAAGCAGAAAATAATCCTCGGCTCTTGTAAAATGAGCCAGAATCCTCAAAAAAACCCTCTGGCAGAAGCTACCTACATTAAAAAAAAAACGGCTGGCAGTGAATGTGTTAATCTTTGTGCTCTCAAGTAGGCTAGATACGTTGTTTGACCCTGATCGATTGCAGCTGAATGGTGAGTGGTGAGTGGAGAAATATCACTAAACCGGCATAAAAAGGTTACATCAACGTCTCCAAAGCGCACGGTGCCGTGTGCGCAATGGAGCTGAGACTGATGTTGGGTTGGACATGGTCATACATGCCAGAATAGCCAACTACTATCTAAGCAATTTAATATGGGATCGCCTGCACACAGATTATTCATATCTAGGCTACTCCTGCATTTTGCAGCTGCAACTGTGTTGCTTTTGGCCTGTAGTATGATGTGATTGAACTTCATATTTCCAGCATCATTATATGAAATATGGAGATATGCGACTCTGCTGACAATAGCCTATATATGTGACCACAAAATAGGCAATTTTTTATAAATGAAATCTATGCCCCCATAAACCGTGTCGATTCAGTTCAGCAGCCTTTATTTTTTTTATTGATAGCCTATAGGAATTATTCCATTATTGCGACCAACCACATCATGAGATCATTATTCATTGAGCCTAAATGGTCTAAAAAGGAACTAAATTTAGACTGAGATAGATTACACATTACTTCCACTCGCAAAAAAGACATGCAGGTTTTATTGAGTTTATTGAGAGGGTGAATTGAGCTGCTGTAGATAGCCTACGTGGAGGCAGAAACCGCTCTTCAAAGAAATTACTGATGTGAATTAAAGTGCTAACTTTGGTGGTCATTCGGGAACAGACTAATAATATCCAACGCGGATTTTGATTCTGACATACATAGTAAAGCTTCACGATTTGAGCTTTGAATGAATGAGGAAATAGGCGTGTCTGGCGCTGTAGAAGCTGGAGCAGTCCATATTGCAATGTGATTGGCTAGTTGTTAAAAACCACGCCTCTTTTCCGGGCACGAGCTCCTGTGCACGGGCATTTTCATGTGCACGCGCTCTCAACTTGATTTGAAAAACCTGGATCCACTTAACGAGTTGATAACTACATTCGTGGTATGACTTAACTAGAATCCAGCTAGAATGCAATTATCTGGTTAAGTCCACACACTGTGGCTCAGCCTCAGTGTGCGGACTTTATCTTTTTGTTATAGTTACCTTTTGTCCAGCACCTGTACGTTTTTTGGATGTGCGCATAATTGTCAAGGGACAGATCCTGGATCTTCTTACACAACATTCGTGGTACAGCCCACAGGTCTTGAAGAGTTTGGAAATAAATACAAAAAAGTCTGGAAATGTTGTGGTTCAGGTCTGATGCACACATAATAATGATAACTTTTATATTGTTGTAGACCCACTTTGAGCCACTTTGAGACTTTTGCGCTCCCACACCAGATTCATGCGAGACCCCTGAAAAATGTCTCAGCAAAGTTTGGAGGCAATCAGAGCAATGGTGCGCCTTGCAACTCTGGACATACATTCATACACACATACAGCTTTCCAATTACAGTAGTAGGATACCCACCGAAATCACATCTAGTCAAGAACGTAGGGTCTGCCTCGAAAAATATGGAATTTTAAAATGGAAAGCGTTCTGCATTGATATTTGTGGCTGTGAAGAACAATCTTCATCTATAGAGTGATATGGCCTAGTTAGCAGGGGCAAGATATCTATTTGCGTAAATCATATTGACGACCAGACCAACTCTTCAAAACAAATCAAGGTCTGGAAAAAAGTTTGGAATTTTTTAATTGAAAATGTGTAGGGAAGCCTGTGTTGAGCTTTGTTGTGGATACACCAAATAGATTATCATTATGATTTGCATGCGTGTCTGTGTGTATGCCACCCAGCTGCCAACATAGTGATCCAGACAGAGCCTGCAATCGCAACCAGCACTCCTGCCAGCAACGTGTCCCGCTTCAACACCGAGCAGGACAGCAGGAAGAGAACTCTGGGGCCCTGCACCGCCGAGGCCCCGCCCGTTAAAAAACCCTGGATGGACAAGTAAGACTCCAGAGACACATTTCAAGAATTTAATTCCAAAATCAAAGATTTACATTTGAAAAAAACTGACGCCTCTGAGTTGCCACAAGTCCCCCCCCCCAAACACCACCACCCATATCCCCCTAACCACTATTTCTACCCACCCCTCGAATCCTGACTCCCTACCGCCTTCCTATCCCTAGCTACGGCCCTTTAACCACTATAAACTCAGTCAACGTCCATGACTGACTGAGTGACTGTCCCGACTTTTCCATCTTATGACCCCCTTTTCCATCTTATGACCCCAGCGGGGCCTCTGGCCCAGTGCTGCTGTAAAAACAATGCATGTGATACCTTCATCGCAACGCAATAAATCTGCAATGGAGAATACTCATGGTAGTGATA
Source organism: Poromitra crassiceps (assembly GCF_964638095.1). Lineage (NCBI taxonomy): Eukaryota > Metazoa > Chordata > Actinopteri > Beryciformes > Melamphaidae > Poromitra > Poromitra crassiceps. The sequence continues at coordinate 61,615,167 of NC_139623.1, forward strand.
ACAACTTCGATTAGAAAGTAATGCATTCAATAACTTAGAAAAAAGATTTGATAACAATCATATGCTTACTGCAAAGTTTGTGAGTCATCCTTTTAAGATTTTTGCTTACGAAATGCTTCTGTTGTCTAGGGCAGTGGTCCCCAACCACCGGGCCGCGGACCGGTACCGGGCCGCAACGCATTTGGTAGCGGGCCGCGAGTCGGTCCACATTTTTTTTTTTTTTTTTTTATAAACATAGGCTATAATATTATAGGCTGTGTGTGGTAGTTGCAACATAGTTTCAAGTTGACGTTTATTTATGTTTGTAGTTAAAACAAAAACATAAATACTGTTTAGGCTACATACAGTACAACACAAAAGGCTGTTATTTACCCTTTGTCGCCACCTGGTGAGTAAATATATATGTAACTAAAACCATTAAAATTGACAACTGGTCCGCAACTTTTTATGCCTCCGCCGGCGATAGCCAGGCCGGAGGCATTATGGATCCGGGTTGTCCGTCCGTACGTACGTACGTCCGTCCGTACGGCTGTCCGTCCGTCCGTACGATGTTTGTTAACGCGATATCTGAGGAACGCCTGGACGGAATTTCATCAAATTTGCCTCAAACATCGACTTAGACTCAAGGATGATCTGATTAGATTTTGGTGGTCAAAGGTCAAAGGTCAAGGTCACTGTGACCTCTCGAACGCCATTTTCAAGCTTGTTAACGCGATATCTGAGGAACGCCTGGATGGAATTTCATCAAATTTGCCTCAAACATCGACTTAGACTCAAGGATGATCTGATTAGATTTTGGTGGTCAAAGGTCAAAGGTCAAGGTCACTGTGACCTCTCGAACGCCATTTTCAAGCTTGTTAACGCGATATCTGAGGAACGCCTGGACGGAATTTCATCAAATTTGCCTCAAACATCGACTTAGACTCAAGGATGATCTGATTAGATTTTGGTGGTCAAAGGTCAAAGGTCAAGGTCACTTTGACCTCTCGAACGCCATTTTCATGCTTGTTAACGCGATATCTGAGGAACGCCTGGACGGAATTTCATCAAATTTGCCTCAAACATCGACTTAGACTCAAGGATGATCTGATTAGATTTTGGTGGTCAAAGATCAAAGGTCAAGGTCACTGTGACCTCTCAAACGCCATTTTCAAGCTTGTTAACGCGATATCTGAGGAACGCCTGGACGGAATTTCATCAAATTTGCCTCAAACATCGACTTATACTCAAGGATGATCTGATTAGATTTTGGTGGTCAAAGGTCAAAGGTCAAGGTCACTGTGACCTCTCGAACGCCATTTTCAAGCTTGTTAACGCGATATCTCAGGAATGCCTTGACGGAATTTAATCAAACTTGTCTCAAACATCGAGTTGGAGTCAAGGATGAACTGATTAGATTTTGGTGGTCAAAGGTCAAAGGTCAAGGTGAGCTCTCCAACGCCATTTTCAAGCTTGTTAACGCGATATCTCAGGAATGCCTTGACGGAATTTAATCAAACTTGTCTCAAACATCGACTTGGACTCAAGGATGAACTGATTACATTTTGGTGGTCAAAGTTCAAGGTCACTGTGACCTCTCACACACCCAATTTCCAAGCTCTGTAACGCAACATCACAGGAGCGCCTTGACGGAATCTCTTCCAATTTGCCTCAAATGGCGATTTGGACTCCAGAATGAACTAATGGCGGAGGCATAAGTCCGCGTTGCGGTCGTTCTAGTTTTTCCATGTATCTACCGTTCTTGGCACAAAAAAGTTTGGGAACCCCTGGTCTAGGGTAGAGTCATCTGTGTTTTCCACCGGATCTCGGTCTGAAAAGGTTGGAGATATTTGCATAGTGTTGAGACTTGCCATTCGAGACCCAGAGAGCGACTACTGCCTTCAGCCCTCTGGATGTGTCAGTGCTCCTAGGCATCTATATTGATCATTTCCGTTAGGCATTCCTTCTATAGGGCTTCCAGTGAACATAATATATGATAAGCTGTCAACACTACAAAGTGTCCTCTATAAGGACTACAGTGTCACGTCAATAGACCTAAGCTTCGCCAACTATTGATTGACAGCCAAACATTACCAATTACTGAGCGACATGACCGTGACAGTCAGTAATGACGTTATGACATAGAAACCTAAAGCTGATGATTTTATATACCCATTTAACTCATTGAGTGCCAATGACGACAGCTGTCGTCAATTCAAATACTGACGTAGAGTGCCAAAGACGACGATTGTCGTCAATTGCGTTTTTTGACGGGGGGGGGTCCATCGAAGCCAGATCTATGTCCTGTAACATTTTGGGACATGTTGAATGTCTATAACCTATTTTACCGAGCCATTAGGTGGCGACAGTGCTCTCCAGATGACAGAAGTGTCAAGGAATACAGCCTGAAAAAGCCGTGATCAAAGACAAACCGCGCTCATGCTGCAGACAGAGCCATCATGTAGATGGCTCTGGGCTGCTTGCCAACAGCAATCAATCCGCGCACACAACTGCAGCTCCTCTGCCTGTCTGTCTGTCTGCATAGTTTCTTCACACGAGTACCCACCAGAAAGGCAGCACCCAACGCCGAAGGGCCAACCCTTACCTGCAGTCGCGTTGGGCATTTCCTCATTGCTGCTGTGAGCTGCCAGGAGCCGCGCGGCGCAAAAACAGAGGCTCCGAATAGACTTTGTGCGTGTGGGGAGGAGTTGGCAGCTGACTCGGGGAGAGGCGGGGAGAGGGGGGGGCAGGGGGGTGGGGCGCGCATGCACCACAGAACTAAACCAGGTCACATCATCAGAAAATATTAGCTAGAGTGAGTGAATGTGCTTGAAATAATGCATTTCACAAAAGGCTGAATATCTCAGCTTCCTGATAGAAAAGCATATTTTTGCTGTTTTTGACCTATCTTCTCCGGCTGATAACTAAAGAACGGAAAATGGTATCAATAAACTTTTTTTTGCTGATGATACAATAGAGTCTCCTTGTTCTTTTTGCGTGTTCGGTGTTTACATAGTAATATCACACAATATTCTGTGGGCCTCGAGAAATCACTGAAAACGCTCTGAAACTCTGGCACTGGGAGCGTCCGTTCTCCAAAAGTGGCTGGCACTCAATGAGTTAAAAAATTGACTTTTAACTCATTGAATGCCAAGGACGGACATGTTCGTCATTTCAAATAGTAACGTAGAGTGCCAAGGACGGACATGTTCGTCAATTGCGTTTTTTGACGGTGGGGCGTCGATCAAAGCCTTCTGCCTCTGATGTACAAATATTATAGCTATTGGATGTGTCTAACCTATTTTACAGAACCCTTAGGTGGCGACAGTGCTCTCCACATAACAGAAAGGCAAGGAAAAAACAAAGAAGAAGTCGTTATGGAAACGGAAATCGCATCGCATCCGTATGCATCGATATGCTGAAGCACGTTACTGCAGCTGTGCCTGCAGCAGCCAATCTGCTCCCACAATTGAGCCGCTCCGTGTCGGTTGCGACAGCACATCTGCACATCCACACCGTGGAGTTGTTATTATTCTCAACTGGAAGCATCGTTGCCGGTGACAAACACACGCGGAACGCTGTAAAAAAGCCTGGCTGTTCCGCACCCTTCACTGTGCGCACAGCAAACTCAGCAGAGAGCCACCACAGACAGGAGGAGGAGTGTGCAGTTGAGGCGAGGCGAGGCGGGGGGGGGCGGGGGGGGGGGGGAGGGGGGGTGGCACGCAGAGCAGCACGCAACACCCAGACAGACCCAGGCAGCAGGACAGGATTGACAAACGCAAGCCAGAATATCCGATACCCACCAGCAGCAAATCAAAACCAGCAAGAAGCTGCAACCAGCAGCGCACGCAGGGGCCAGCGCTGCTGGTTGTAGCTAAAAATATTATTCTGCCAAACAAAATTCCCTGGCCTAAACTGTTTTATTGAAGGAAATTATTTTTGAGGTGTGACTACATTAGAAAAGATTAGCTTCAGAGTCAGTGATGTGCTTGAAATGATTAATTTCACAAAAGGCCAATTATCTCAGCTTCTAGAAAAAAATTGCTTTTTTTGGATGAATCAAGCTATCTTCTCCGGCTCATAACTAAAGAACGGAAAATGGGATCAATAAACTTTTTTTTGCAGATGATAGAATAGAGTCTCATCGTTCTTTGTGCGTGTTCAGTGTTTACATAGTAATATCACACAATATTCTGTGGGCCTCGAGAAATCACTGAAAACGCTCTGAAACTCTGGCACTGGGAGCGTCCGTTCTCCAAAAGTGGCTGGCACTCAATGAGTTAAGAAAGAAAAAAACTCGAGTACGAGTATAAAACACGAGTATAAAATGCAGATAGAGGTTGGAAATTTCCACATACCCTTCTATCAGCGTCATTACGGTCAGCGTGCTGGATAGTATTGTATTGTTGACATAGCGCTGTCAATTAAGCCCTTTTCCTACATGCGCTTTGTACCGCAAAATGACCGGAACGTGGTCTAATGCCTGCATGTGGGAAAGGCGCCGTGCCGGTATAAGCGCGACCCCGTCGTCGCGGCCATTTCACCAGTTTTGAGCCAGTCAGAAGAGCGGTATGCCGCGATAGGCAGACAGGTGAGAAAGGGGTCCAGTCATTTTCCGCGACACCGGTCCTTCTCTCATCATGGGCCAGGTGTACACACGTTGCTTAACGTTCACTTCCAGCTTGCGTCATCTAATCATTCGCGCACATCAAAGCAAACTACTTCCACATTTCGCTTCGTGCATTTCGTCGCTGTGCAATGAAAGCCACTTATCTCCAAATCGCCAACTTTTCAGGAAATGAAAAAAAACCTGTGCTCTTAAAATACTGAACACCACGTTGTCATATTTGACACATGTCTTCATTGTAGTCAGTTTATCGCTGAATGTGTCATTACATTATTAATATCTTACCTGAATAAGCTCAAATGCTGTTACAGGATTATCACACCGTGTCTGGAGCACTTTCTGCTGGCCAGACAGCAGCGTGTGGGAGCCTGCCTTTTAGAGCGCGAGCACGAGCCGCTGTGCTCCAGGCAGCGGGGACGCGCGGGCGGAGGGCTTCACTCTGCCAAGCCGGGGAGAGTGGCTCTGTCATGGGTTGAGCAGTCCCGGAGTAACGTGACATTATTCTTGTCAGAAACAACTTCGATTTGCATACTTTAAATGAGTTTGCAGCCCAAGGACAACCCGAAAACACCTTATTGATCTAAACCCGACCCCCCAAATAAGCTCCCCCCGCCCCCCAACATACAGGAAATTTCGCTCCTAGATTCTCACATGCCAGCGCTGAAGTGTGAAGGGAAATTCCGGGAAATGTCCGATATTGACTTACAGGTAATTTTCAGGTACGCATGTGGGAAAACGGCTTATGTAACAGCCAAGTAGCAGCGCTAATAGGATGCTAACGTTAGCGTCCCTTTAGTCTATTACTGTTTCTACAAGTGTGAGGAGGAGAAGCTGGGTAGCGAGTCATTTACACAACTGTTCAAGGTTACCTGTTGTAAAGTGAGGTGAACAGACGTTAACGTAACTATCCACACATCTCTCTCATCCTATTTTCGCTTCAGGTCTGTGACAGCAGGGAGGCAAAACAAACAAACCCAGAAGATGTTGCTGCCATTACTACAGTCGTGTATAATGCAGCCCACCATCGCTATTTTGTAATAGATCCTAACGCAACAGAAACAGTTATAGCCAACGCCGGCTACGTCACTGTTAGCATTAGTTGGCAGCAAGGAGGTTCTATATTAACCATTAACAGCTGCGGAATAACTTTTATAAACCATACAATCAATGGTACAACAAAATGAATAGCTATTAGGAAACCTTTGCTGGTGGGAGACCCCCATAAATAGACTGCGTCTTATATACCGATGCATCTTATATACCGGGTTTTGCCGTATTCATATTCAGATAACCGTTCCTCCTTGATTTCAGTGATGCCAACAGTCACCTTTTTCATCCCAAAATATGACCCTTAAGTGAAGGATTTTATGTCGGCCCTGGTATCCATCACCTTTTTCACTATCCATAAGTTTGGATCCCTGTGTTCTGTTTGAGAAATGTAATGAAACAGTTCCCAATTGAAATTTGACCAAACTTAATTGGTGCCTCAGCCCATTTCCCAGTGCTGTTAAGGTGACTCATAGACCAGGAACTTCTCTTTTGTCTCTATGGTGTGATGCAAGTGTACACATAGATCTGGTTTCCATTCCACCAGCTATCTTTGTTGGAACTTTTGTCCAAAAAGTTGATAAGCATGATGGTGTTTCTCTTTCTTACAATTATTTTTTGTGTGAAATAATCCTTCTGCAAGCCTAGTATACATAGCATCACGATTTGATCTCTCTCTCTCTCTCTATCTATCTAATCTATCTCTGTCTGTCTGTCTAATTCCTGTATCTATCTATCTCTCTGATTTAGGCCAAGCTTTAACAACCAACACAAGCCCACTTTCCCCAAGAGGAATCAGTTTCACTATGTGAACACCAAGCTGGAGGTGCGCAAGATCCCCCGCGAGCTCAACAACATCACCCAGCTCAATGAGCACTTCAGCAAGTTCGGAACCATTGTCAATATCCAGGTAAGGGGAGTGAACTGTGTTGTGTTCTGCTGTGCACCAAACAGGCACGGAGGGCTGGGAGTTACACTGTTCCAGTGATTGTAAGACATTGCGGGAAAGTTAGTATTCGAACACTTAGAATCACATTCCCAACCACTTTGATTTGTCAAATAAAACAAGTGCACAAGGGATTTGACTTTTTAAATTTGCTTTGAAACATTGCAAGACAGTGCATTTTTTTTCCACCCAAGGTGCAGGACAAAGCATAACGGAACCTCACGTGCATATCAAGCGTCTTTGGGTCTGGAAAAAGCGCTATATAAAATAAATGAATTATTATTATTAGTGCACATTCTGCATTTCTCTATCAGCACAGCTTGGAGAGTAGATGGAATATTTTAAATATCCAGTTGCATTTTAGTCATGCTATATCGGATTACGGCCTAATCTACTAGCTGGAGTAAATTTGACTAAATCATTGTCTTGTGCTTTTTGTTGTTTGTTTATATATATATAGATATATAGATATATATATATAGATGTGTGGATATATATATATATATATATATTAGGGATGCACCGATATGAAAGTTTTGGCCGATGCCGATAACCGATATTAACATTGCTGTTATGGCCGATAACCGATATTTACCAATGTCGATATGATCTGTATAAAACCACATTTTTATGATCATCACATTTTGTACATACTGAAAAACACATGTTAACACGTTCACTGCCGTCGACGAGTTATCTCGTCAAAAAAAATCCAACGGTTGACTGCCGTGGACGAGTTATCTCGTCAAAAAAAAAAAAAAAAAAAATTTGACGGTGGGACGTGGATCAAACCCTTTTACATCTCCTATAAATATATGGGAGCTATTGAATTGGTATAACCTATTTTACCGACCCACTAAGTGGCGACAGTGCTCTCCAGACTAGAGGAAGCCGAGCAAAAACACCAGGAAAAAGTGTGAGGAAGCCATTCTCATGAAAATGGTTTGGCGAAAACGCTTTCGCGCTGGCGCACAACGGTGGGCGATTCCAAAAATAGACTCTGTGTGCAACACACTTTGAAACACCAGCAGAAAGCCCAGAATCGCACGCAGCTCCATCCCACCACACAACCGAAAACCCAGAAACGAACGAGCCCCATCCAGACTCGCCCGACGAGCGGCCGCCAGCAGCCAGGCAGCACAGACAGGCAGCAGAAACTCGCCTGTGACAAACGCTGCAAAGCCACCAGAGACACACCTACGGAGGGAGGAGTTTGAAGGAGAGGGGGGTGGGGGTGCTGTTATGGAGGAAATTACTGTTCAGAACTATATTGTTTAGATGTCTGATGTCTCACTGTTGCGAAAAATAAATGGTTAAAGTGACTGTTCTGCCTGTTCTATCGAATCACGCACGCGCACACACACACACACACACACACAAACACAATACAGTATACACACTTGCCCAAGGGCACCCATAATCACAGGCACGTGAGGGGGTTCTAAAAATCCATTTATCTCAAAACTCTCTGAAAATCTGTTAAAACATGCTGTATTCAACTGCTCAACATAACAGAACATGATAAAAACTAACTCTTTTAGACAGAGAAAGCACACATTCTATTACCGTAGTTCTTTTGAGATATTTTGTGTTCACAAAGTCCTAGCAGAAAATAATCCTCGACCCTTGTAAGATGAGCCAGAATCCTCAAAAAAACCCTTGGCAGAAGCTACCTACTGATTGGAAAAAAGTGTTGGCAGTGAATGTGTTAACACGTTCACTGCCAACGACGTGTAAACACGTTTTCAGAATCCAGCTGTTGACTGCCAACGACGTGTTAACACGTCAAACTGTTTTTTCAGTGGTTTCCACTAGGTGGGCCCTTGGGCAATATGTGAATGTGGATCCGACCTCTCCCGCTGCCCCGGAAGTACTCTAACAAAGATTTCTATATAAGGAAGGCGGGCTCCTTTGATCAGCGTGGGTAGTAGGTAAGTTTGAGAGAGAAAGACAGAGACAGAATTACATAGCGATTTATAGATAGAGAATTTCAGCAATTTAGCAATTTAGAGTCAGATTTAGAGCGAGTTGGTTAGCGTAGTTGATTTAGTTTGTTAGTTGTTAGTACAGTAGTAGTGTTTAGTATAGTCTTTATAGTAGACTTTGTTTAGATAGATAGTTAGCGCGTAGTTACAGTTCATTGTAGTTAGCTTAGCCTTAGCGTCAGTTCATTTTAGTATTAGTATTTAGCGTTTATTCTAGTTCAGTTTGATCGAGTTGGTAGCCGGTAGATTAGCCTTATTTCAGTTCAGTTTGGTCTAGTCGTAGCAGTAGTTGTTTTATTTCAGTTTAGTTTAGTTAGTATTTTCAGTTTTAGTTTAGTTGGGAGTGGGTGGTGTTTGTGTTTGTGCCATGCCGGCCAAACGCAAGCGGTCTTCGGCGGCTGCACGCAAGCGATCGGCGGATCAGAGATCACTGCTGGATTTCTTTTCCGTCCGAAACGAGCTTGTGCCGGAGACCGATTCCGAGGTCTCAGATGAGGAACGGGGTGAGCCCATGCATGTCGCCGCTGCGGCTGCTGGGCTGACTGAGTCGTCCGAGTCGAGCGACCTCACGTCTTCTCCAGACGCGGAGGATTCTGAGGAAGAATGGGCCCCGTTGAGGAGCGAAGCTCCACAGAGCAGCAGTGGTAAGACGATGTTTGAGATGACTTGTGTAACTTGTGTAAATGTAATTACTATGACTGTACAAAAGCCAGCAGTCAGTCAATTCATTTTACTGAACAACAAGAGACACAACAATCAATAAGGCAGTATGTCTTATCACTATACTGCCTTATTGATTGTTGTCTCTTGTTGTTGTTTTTTTGCACTCAATGCCCTGTTATATTTGTACTATGTTGTAAACGGAGTTCACAGCACAAGAATTTCACACGTGATACTTGTACCATGGAGTGACAATAAAAATCTTGAATCTTGAATTTCAGACTCTGAAGATGAGCCTGGAGCCAGCTGTAGCGCTACAGCATCTGGTGCCACATCCTCTGGTGCCAGGAAAATGGGTAAGATCACTCTTCAGAATCAGGTTTATTTTCACATCACAGGTTCCAGCCAGAATTCCAGAAATTCTAGAACTCCAGAATTCAGTACCACACATATGAAAAACACTATTTTATGGTAATTATGTATTTCTATAATTTGCAGATGGAGCTGGAAGTGGGAAACGTCCCCAGCCTGCAGGTCCTCCTGAGTGGAGTGATGTTGACTGGGAGCCAACCCACATCCCATTCACAGCAGAACCGGGTCCTCATACTGGTGGTGCTCCTGCTCAACCAGTGGACTTTTTCCAGCTCTTCCTGGACGATGAGCTGCTCCAGGCCATTGTAGCACAAACTAATCTGTATGCCCATCAGTGCATCAGTCAGGTGAGCGAGGCTCTGCCACATTCAAGGCTTGGGAGGTGGAAGGACACTGATGTGGCAGAAATCAAGAGCTTCTTGGGACTATACTTCCTCACTGGGATCGTGAAGAAGCCTGAACTGTCCATGTACTGGACCAAAAATGAAGTGTATGCTACCCCCCACTTCAACAAAACCATGTCTCGCAACCGCTTTCAACTGCTAACCAGATTCCTCCATTTCTCTAACAATTTTGATGTTGATGGTGCAGACAGGTTGTACAAGGTCCGGCCAGTATTGAATGACCTGTTAGGAAAGTTCAGAGCCATGTTCACACCAGGTCAAGACATCAGTATTGATGAGGGGATGCTCCTGTGGCGTGGGCGGTTGGCCTTCAAGGTGTACAACCCACAGAAACCCATAAAGTATGGGATAAAATCATACATCCTCTGTGACTCCCAGACAGGTTACTGCTACAGCATGAAGCCCTACTGTGGTGAGCGGTCCTCCCTAGGCGAGACGGTGGAGTTCCTCCTCGGGGACTTGGCAGGGGTACCATTTATACATGGACAACTACTACAACTCTGTTGGAATGTGTGCACAGCTGCTGGAGTGTCAGACACATGTCTGTGGCACTCTGAGGAAGAACAGGGGCGAGCCACCTGCTACGAAGGTTACCAACCACACAGTGAAGATGGGGGAAACGGTCATGCGCCACAATGGTGGCACCATGGTTCTGGCCTGGCGCGACAAGCGAATCGTGAAAATGGTTTCCACTATGCACGACGACACGATGGAGACGGTGCAGGTCAGGCAGAAAGGCAGCAGAGAGAGGGTCCCACACGCAAAACCCAAGTGCGTTGTAGACTACAACAAGTACATGAATGGGGTAGACCGATTGGACCAGAACATCGCATACTATCCCTTTGCCAGGAAGACATCCAGGTGGCCTTTCAAATTTGTCATGTACATGTTTCAGATGTCTTTTTATAACGCCTTTGTTCTGTACAAAGCTAAACACCCACAGAGAAAGTGTAAAACTTTGATGGCTTTCATCCTGAGTGTTATCTATGCATGGACCAAACCTGTGGTGGAGAGGAGGGGGGTGGGGGAGGAGGTGGGGGGTGGCGGGGAGGAGGTGGTGGGGGGGGGGGGGCAGCAGTGACCAACCTGCAACCATGCCCCGGGCACCATACCTGGACCCTCCAAGCAGGCTGGATGTCGATCTAGCGGGCCATGTAATGGCCAAGTATCCAGCCTCACGCAAACAAGCTCACCCAGCAAGGAGGTGTAGGGTTTGTACAAGGAATAATCTTAGACGCGAGACACGCTACTTTTGTGTTATATGTGAGGTCCCATTACACAGGGCTGGCTGCTGTGAGGTGTACCACTCAGACAAGTTCTAAGCTCAGTGGCACTGAGTAGGCATGGGTCGTAAAAAAAAAAAAAAACCTGCCAGGGAGGTTTTGTTTTTGATGCTCTGTTTGATTGTTTGCTAGCTAGCAGGAATACATAAAAGCACCTGCCGATTTTCATGTAACTTTGTGGATGGGTGTAACATGGGCCAAGGAAGTACCCATTACATTTTGGAGCAGTTCTGGATTCGGTGTACGAGCCCAAACCGGTTTGATCACAAACCGAAAAAACCTATATAAAAAAAAAAAAGCTATAAAAAAAAAAAAAAGCTGAGTGACCTGTGGTCTGCTCTTGTTTTGTATTTATCTTGACATTTATTTATTTTATTATTGTATTATTCCTCTATTATTGAAAACAACTATTGTTCAGATGTCTGATGTCTCACTGATGCCAAAAATAAATGGTTAAAGTGACTTTTCTGCCTGTTTGATTGAATTTCACAAAACTGCGATTATCTCAGCTTTCTGTCTCAGACGCTGAAACCATGCTGTACTCAACGGCTAATATCTACATAACTACTAACTCTACAAACTAACTCTTTTAGACAGAGAAAGTACACATTCTATTAGTACTTTTGAGATATTGTATGTTCACAAAGTCCAAGCAGAAAAGAATCCTCGGCTCTTGTAAAATGAGCCAAAATCCTCAAAAAACGGCTTGGCAGAAGCTACCTACAGCAAAAAAAAACGGCTGGCAGTCAATGTGTTAACACTGAATTTGAAAAAGTTATGCATTTCTTTATTTGCAAAGCCTTTGGAAAAGCCCATAAATCATAGATTTACTGCATTATTTCATATCAATGTGAAGAATTTGGCTGATAATGATAACCGATATTAACATTGCAATATCTGACCGATACCGATATGACCGATATGTTAAAAAATGACCAACATCGGCCGATATCGATATGATTGCGATATATCGTGCATCCCTAATATATATAGTGTGTGTTGAATTAGAATTTTGTGCCAAAATAATTGACTGATTCCATACAAGGTGGAATCTGAAGCTCTGCAGATATAAACATACACACACACACACCCTCTCCTCTCTCCATCCAGGTGGTGTTTGGAGGAGACCCAGAAGCGGCGTTGATCCAGTACACAGCAAACGAGGAGGCCAGGCGGGCCATCTCCAGCATAGAGGCAGTCCTCAACAACCGCTTCATCCGGGTGTACTGGCACCGCGAGCCCGGAACCACCGCCACGGGCCTCCAGCAGCAGGAGCAGAGTCTGGGGACCCAGGGGCCCGGCCCGGGGCCCGGGCAGGGGCCGCCGCACGGCAGCCTGCATAAGGTTAGTATAAAGCTCAACAGTCACGTGACGTCTCCAGCCCCGAAAGAGAATTCCCCATTCATTTTCTCCATAGACATTTTGAAAAATCCTTATATAACGAGTTTTAAGGCTGGAACCAAGCCAACCCGTGACCTACTGAATCATGAGTGACTATAAGAGATTTCACTTTGAGCAAAAATAAAAAGTGTGTGAGTGTGGGGGAGTTGATCGAATTTTCTTTCCCCCGTTTCTATTTTTTGTTTTTGCGCCAAGTGAAGTGAGGTCTCTAGACCATATTTCAAGCAGAAGGCCATTCGTGCATAATCTAATCCGATCACCCCCTGACGTCAGTCAAGTTCTAGTATGACGTGGTCAGCCAAAGTCTTAGTATGACGTCTGTAATGACGTCAGATATGACGTCAGTTAATTCTCATATATATAGCAAGGGTTCTACGTCACCTCTCTCTCTCTGGCCGATCATAGCAGCAGCTAGCTTCACGGCAGTCCATCTCCCCTGAAGCCGTCCTCCGAAGCGTTGTTTTGCACCATATCTGCAGACCGAATCAGCACCCCCAAGCCTTCTCTACCCGTGGATATTCCCCGCAGATCTCTCAACGTTCCCCACTCCACTCCTGGTATGTCGAGTTCCGAGCCAGAGCAGTCCATGGGCAGCGACGACAGCTTAGACATCGGTACCCTGTTCCGGATCGGCCACGGAGCGTACTTGCCTTCCGAGGCGTCTGACGAAGACGTTGGCGAAGCGGCCGGACCACAGGCTGCCAACGCGGCCACGATGAGGAGGCCCGGCGCGCGTTCCCGTGGCACGGGGCGCGCCACTGCGACGGCCCGTGGGAGGAGAGCAGAAGACGAAGCGCCGCGCCGTGGACGCCCAAGAACGCGTGCCGGAGGGAGAGGCCGCTCGGCGCGGACGTGCGAGAGGCCGCGGACGAAGATCAGTAGAGGCAGCTGCCCCGAGAGCTGGGAGCCGCCGGGGAAATGCAGGCCGCGGGTCCGCCGCGAGACGCCACGTCCTTCCTGGTCGCACTGACCTCCAGGCCGCCGCCCCGGAAGCGGAAACGGCCCCATTCGTAGCTCCGCCGAGCCGACAGGGGTCGTCAAGAGCCATTCTGCTGTCCCTGCTAGATGCTAGCAGATCAGTAGAGGCTCGTCTGAGGGCCCTGGAAACCCCCCCCCCCATTCCCCCCACGTTCGCCGCAGCCCAGCTGGCGCAGCAGCCGATCCTGCCCCCGCCCATGCAGCAAGCCGACGTGCCCCCCACCACCACCCAACCCGCCCAGATGAACACCCTGGCGTCCGCCACGCCCGCCATCCCATTTGGTATGCCTTTTGTTTCTCCCTGTGCCGATGTTTCTCCCAGGCTGAGGTCCAAGATTTTAAAGGGCAGAGACATTAATTTAGTTAGCATACTCCTGCCATCCCCCGAGTGTAAAAGGAAGGTTACGGGTGACCCAGACGCCCCTGTCTATTTAAAGTCGTCCGACCCCCGCCTGCCCAAAGACCTTTCCATAGGTGACTTCCTGAACACGTTCGGCGTCTACCGCGACGTGATTTGCCACGTCCTTGGGTGGAGCCTGTGGTCGAAACAGAGTCCGAGAGTTCTCGGATGGCGACGATGGCGAGGAAGTTTTTGTTGTTGCTACGAAGGCTCCCCTTCACAGCGTTCTGACACGGATGAATCGGAGCCGCCTTCCCATTTGGTATGCCTTTTGTTTCTCCCTGTGCCGATGTTTCTCCCAGGCTGAGGTCCAAGATTTTAAAGGGCAGAGACATTAATTTAGTTAGCATACTCCTGCCATCCCCCGAGTGTAAAAGGAAGGTTACGGGTGACCCAGACGCCCCTGTCTATTTAAAGTCGTCCGACCCCCGCCTGCCCAAAGACCTTTCCATAGGTGACTTCCTGAACACGTTCGGCGTCTACCGCGACGTGATTTGCGAAGTGTACCCAGAACGCCGCCATGAGCTAGACAAATATCTAGCGCTAATAGGGGACCTCCACACCAACCACGGTAAACTATTCTACCAATACCATAAAGCATTTTCCGCTAAAGCCGCCCTGATGATCACTCAGGCTAATACGCGGCTTAACGCTACGTTCACACAGACAATCTATGCCTTGCCTTGCCTCAACCCACGCCTACGCCGAGCTGGGCGTGAACCTGTAACACGCTTTTGCGATCACACCGCACGCCTTTTGCACGCCGAACCTGGAGCCGAGTCACAAGCGCCTCTCCTCTCTCCCGACTGTATTTTTTCACGTGTTGTCCAGAATTGTCATGGGTAGCCTCTAGGTAAAATAAATCGGATATATTTAATGTTCTATTGATGCTGGATATGTATAACCAGGTCTGACTATAGTCGGACATTTTAGAGAGGTGATCTTGCAAGAATATGTGCTGGCACAACAACATTGTCCATCTTGCTTCGGTCGCTATTCTCTCTCATGAAGATTTGTTTGCCGACAGGGAGAAAGCCCCACGTGATAGCCACCCGTCAATCTCTCTCTCGCTCTCTCTCTCTGCTCAATACTGTTGTAGAAACTCCATTTTATTTTGAAATTCAGTTGACTTTGCCAGTTCCCATGGATATTGTCGCGTTTTTCTTTCATGGCTTGACAGAAAAGCCTGCCTGCACGCGCCTTGTCGGCGTGAAAATAGAACTCTCGCCTATTCGATAAAATCGGCAAGGCACAGGCAAGGCGTGGGTACACGCAGGGTTCACGCTCAGGCGCCCGGTGTACACAGCCTCGTTGACTAAAACGGACGCCTATTTAAAAGCGTGGGTAAAGGCCAGGCATAGGCAAGGCGTGGGTCGTCGGTGTGAAACCAGCCTAACTGGTCCATCATGGACATGCAGATCTTCACGTCGTTGGTTAGCGGACGGCCGGCGAACACCTGCTACTCGTGCGGTGAACCGGGGCACTCTGCACAATTCTGCCCAAAGGCGGCCTTTCAGTCCGGCGCCGCCCCCTCCACCAGCGGGTCCTCCCAGGTGCATACCCATACCCCCAACTCCCTTTGCAGATATTTCAATGAAAACGTGTGCACATATCCCAAATGTAATTTCCTGCACGCATGTAGCACCTGCGGGGACGCCCACCCCCGCTCCGGCTGCCCGCAAAGGACCTGCCCCCCACCAAAAAAGGGATATTGATTTACATTGCTTTGACAACACGACATGTACTGTAGGTGTCCCTTGTGTTTTGATGAAATAAAGCAAGTTGATTGACAATTTATCTGGTCTGTGATCCGATCATTCCATCATTAAACGCCCACTAATAACAATAGTAATAATACAACTAAGAGGAAGGGGGGAAAAAAAAAAAAAACATGTTAACTCATTCTCTGCCAAAGACATACCCGGACGTACTTTTAACAATGGCGTTCTGTGCCAAAGACGTACTCGGACGTACTTTCATGTTTTGGGTGTTTACATTACATCAGACACTTTCCCAGCCTGTGACATTGTTTCAAGTCAAACTGATAAAAGGAACCCGCTAGTTTAGTATTTATGGGTGGAGCCTGTGGTCGAAACAGAGTCCGAGAGTTCTCGGATGGCGACGATGGCGAGGAAGTTTTTGTTGTTGCTACGAAGGCTCCCCTTCACAGCGTTCTGACACGGATGAATCGGAGGAGGAGAAATGGGTGCCACTTGGAGCAATGACGATGGTAAAAAGTAGCCTATTTTTTGTATCGCGTTTGAGATGAAATGATCACACACACAACATTCGAGTATAATTGTCACGCATTGTTTATAACTTATGCCGCCGGCATGACTCGCTTCACGTTTCCTCTTGCCAGCTCTCCCTCTCAAGGGAGAGCTCTGTTACACTCAAGGGAGGGGGACTCACATGGATACGTCAAACGCGTCAAACCGCGTCACACACCCGTCCCCAGCAACCGAGGCGAAACATGTGTCACATAAACATTTCAAAGTTTACAGCACTAACGTAGCTATTGTGTGATCTTCTGTGCTAACGTTAGTTATGAGAGGTAACATGACAGCAGGTAACGTTACAGCACTCGTTATTCCTGTGTGTGTGTGTGTGTGTGTGTGTGTGAGAGAGAGTGTGTGTGACCACATAAGGGTTCGTTCCATTTGTTTATGCTTTTATCAAGCTAAGCTAAAAATCCACATGGCAACTGTAAAATACATTCTCTTATTTTTTATTTTTTATATATTTATTTGGGAAAACAAATACTGTATATGTCTGATGTGTCACTGAGGCAAAAAATAAAAGGCTCAAAAGAGAGTTCTGCTTGAAACGGTGTCCTAAACTAAAAACCTCTTTTTCTCCTATTTCTGTTACAAAGGAGGGCATTTTTAGTGAAAACAAGCTAACTTCCACTGCTTGTAACTAAACAAGGAAACATGGTCGAGTTTCAGTTTTTTACAAGGGGTAAGAAGAGAGTCTCTGCTTTATTGTGAGATATGTTGTGTAATTTTATTCCTAGCACAGAATATTCTGTGGGTCCTGGAAGATCAGGAAATATGCTCAAAATCCCGGCACTGGGAGCACACAGACCGAAATGACCCTGGCAGAGAATGAGTTAAAAGCCGACAACCTCTGGGGGGAAGATCCGGATTCGGATTCCGGACCCCTCATCGTACAATTCGGTTCACCATACAAACCCCGAAGTCACCCATGTCCAACGCCAAGTCAAGTCACCCAGGCCAAGCCGGGAACCCCTAAGTCACTAAGTCACCAACCCCTAAGTCAGGGGGAAGATCCGGATCCGGACTCGGATTCCCGACTCCTCGTTGTACATTTGGTTCGCCATACAAACCCCTAAGTCATCCAAGTCCAGCGCCAAGTCAAGTCACTAAGTCACCCAGGCCAAGTCGGGAACCCCTAAGTCACTAAGTCACCAACCCCTAAGTCATCCAAGTCCAGCGCCAAGTTGGGATATCACTAAGTCACCCAGGCCAAGTCGGGAACCCCTAAGTCACTAAGTCACCAACCCCTAAGGCATCCAAGTCCAGCGCCAAGTTGGGAAGCGCCAGCCGTAAGTCACTAGGTCACCTACCCCCAAGTCACTAAGTCACCAACCCCTAAGTCATCCTAACTTCTGGAAACAATCTACTCCCCATGGCTCGCGACATCAGGCTCAGGCCTCAGACTGGCCCCCGGCTCCCCTGTTCCTCATCGCACCTCGTCACCACATGGCAAGATCCTGGTTCATCCTGCACCTCAAGCGGACGCACCCGCTGGTCTTCATCAGCTCTCCAGCTACACCCGCCCGGAGCAGGCGGCCATACCGTGGCCCAAAGAACCCTCCTCCCTTAATCGGCGAGCATGGCAACGGACAGTGTCCCGGGCTTCCGTGCCAAAATGTCTCGTTGGTGGTGGCTCCCCGAAAAGCACAGCGCCCAGTAAGGCGCAGTAAATCTCCCGGATCATTTTTGGGGGGAAGAGAGAGAGAGTCGAGAGAGAGAGTCAGGGTCAGTCAGAAGGCCAAGTTGTGCGGCGCGCAAGGCCCGACCGAGTTGGGAAGTGCCAGCCGCAAGTAGGGGGATCAAGATCGAAGGCCCGACCGAGTTGGGAAGCGCCAGCCGCAAGTAGCTGTAAGTCGTTAAAAAAGGTCGAAGGCCAGAAAAGTACAATCAACTACTAATGTACCAAGATCGAAGGCCCGACCGAGTTGGGAGCGCCAGCCGCAAATAGCTGTAAGTCGCTAAAAGGTCGAAGGCCAGAAAAGTACAATCAACTACCGGTGCCCGCAGATCTCAATTAACCTCCAGTAATCAGATCCTCCTTTTGGGGGATCTCCTAGCCTATGCAGATGCCCTCCTCTTGCCTCAAGAGCAGCGCCACTGGCTAATGGAGTCATGCGCCAAAGTATTTGCCATGCATGCCGATTGCTAAATAAAGTTTGTTAAATCCTACCAACTGGCCTCTCATGATTGAAGTGAGGTCTCTAGACCATATTTCAAGCAGAAGGCCATTCGTGCATAATCTAATCCGATCACCCCCTGACGTCAGTCAAGTTCTAGTATGACGTGGTCAGTCAAAGTCTTAGTATGACGTCTGTAACGACGTCAGATATGACGTCAGTTAATTCTCATATATATAGCAAGGGTTCTACGTCACCTCTCTATCTCTGGCCGATCATAACAGCAGCAGCTTCACAGCAGTCCATCTCCCCTGAAGCCGTCCTCCGAAGCGTTGTTTTGCCCCACCCACCTCCCCAGTCCGCCACCAACGAGTCGTGACTCCTGATCCCCCACGGGGGCCTATGCAGATGCCCTCCTCTTGCCTCAAGAGCAGCGCCACTGGCTAATGGAGTCATGCGCCAAAGTATTTGCCATGCATGCCGATTGCTAAATAAAGTTTGTTAAATCCTACCAACTGGCCTCTCATGATTGAAATGTTTTATGGTCATGGTCACTCACAATTCAGTAGGTTGGCTTGATTCCAGCCTTAAAACTCGTTATATAAGGATTTTTCAAAATGTCTATGGAGAAAATTAATGGGGAATTCTCTTTCGGGGCGGGAGACGTCACGTTACTGTTGAGCTCTATAGGGAGCTAGGCAGATATGAAGCTACATTATTTCATTAGTTTTGTAAGTTCAGTGTTTCCCATACATAAAGGAATTTGTGGCGGGCCGCCACAATAATATTTTGACCGCCACAATAAGATGTTGACCAAAAAAAAAAAAAAAAAATTCTACAGTGCACCTGAACGCAACATGCAAGATATCCGCCGAATAAGTTAGTCTAGTAGGAACGGGGGGTCCCCGCGCACCCGAAAGATATATTTTTCTAACATAGATTTTTGTACTCCTCAAGGTGTCTAATAAACAAATTTGGTTGTTACCCCGTTGAAATAGTGTCCCATGGGTCCGTTTGGCGGCCATCTTTGCGGGCATATTGCGATGTCTGATGAAAATGGATAAGGGTCATAACTTTTGAACTAGACGTCATACAGAGACAAATTACACCACTTTTCTGTATGATTTCTGCATGAGGAATTGATTGAGAGGGTTGTTTTAATGATTTTAACAGGTTTAGTATAGTAAAACTCAAAAACATTTGAAAAAAGTGTCTAATTTACTCTCAAAATCTTGCAAAAGAAATCTATCTACCGTAAATTCCGGACTATAAGCCGCGGCTTTTTTCCCGTTTTTTGGCCTTTTTTGGCCCCTGCGGCTTATATAACGGTGCGGCTTATCTATGGATTTTTTCAAAAAAAAAAAAAAAATCTCTCTTTTTTAGCACTCTTTCTAACTATAAATCCACTTCTGTTTTAATTTCCTCTCTTGCCCTCTTTTAACAACATAACATAACATAACATAACACAACACAGGTAAGCAGAAAGAAAAAGACGAAGCAATCACCGCCATGAATGAGGAAATGACTCACCTGCTGGAGGCTGGAGATACACGGCTTGGGCTAAACTTTTACTCCGTGAAACACTATCGATTAAGTCCGACATCGCTCAGAGGTTTGAGCAGCTTGAAAACAAGTTTGAAAACGTGCAGAAGTCCATCCACTCAATCACTAAATAAAATAAGGCAACCGTGAACAGAGTTTCTAATGCGGAAAAGCGCATCAGCGCACTGGAGGACAAAAACAACACAGTGAGTCCGAAAGTGGATAAAATGCAAAAACAAATCGAAACCCTGCACACGCAGGTTGATGACTTAATCAGCAGGAGTAAAAGAAATAACATTCGCCTGATCAATGTAAAAGAGGGAGCTGAGATTGGTGACATGGACGCTTTCGTGGCAAAATCCTGTGTTACATCCTGGACCTGAAGGAAGGCGAGAAACCACCAGAGGTGGACAGGGCACACCGGGCGCCTCGGCCACGTCCAGACCCCGGCCTGCCACCGAGGGCCATCTTCATCTGCCTACTCCGCTGGCCCGACCGTCAACTCATCCTCCAGGCTGCGGGGAAGAAGCCCCTCACCTGGGAGGGTACGCGCTTTTTCGTCCGGCAGGACCTCTCCGCGTTGGTGCAACAGAAACGCGCAACATACAACAGCATCATCGAAAAGGTTAAAGTCAATGGATATCGCTTTGGCGTACTGTACCCAGCGAGACTCGTCATAACCATTGATGGACAGCGGCGGAACAAGAGCTCAAAGTGAAACTGCCGAATATCTTTTGAGTTGGACTGGTCAATAGTAGCCTACTGTGAGTAACTAAAATAAAAAATTAAAAAACGGAATTCTCTCTTCTTTAGCACTCTTTCTAACTATAAATCCACTTCTGTTTTAATTTCCTCTCTTGCCCTCTTTTCACCACACCGCGGACACTGTGTGCACTGTAAAAAAAAACAAAAAATACCATTAAAACACCCGCGGCTTATAGTCCGGTGCGGCTTATATAAGAAAAAAATAGTCAACTTTGAAGGTGCGGCTTATACACCGGTGCGCCTTATAGTCCGGAATTTACGGTACATATTAGTCCATGGGCCAGAAGGGTTGGGAATAATGCTCATATTGATTTTTGGCAAGGTATACATCTCTAGAGTTAGAAAATATGTGAGAGCATTGCACCAATGGTAGCTAAATGTGTGTTATCACTCGATTTATAACACCATGCAAAACATAATAGTTGCGGGACTTTTAGGGACATTTGAGGCTAAGTTCATGCAAATCAAGTCTAAAAGCACCAGATTTTGCCCAGAATTAGCCCAGGGCATGCTCTAACAATTGAGCCAGAGTGCCCGAGCCGGTGACCCCCGGGGTCACCATGGTGGCCAGATCCAATATGACCACTGTCCGAAAAAGATTTTGGCTATAACTTTTGAAAGAGATGAGATAGAAATACAGACTTGGTGTCTATCTTATGTTTTTTGACCATTAGAAAGGTGTTGGAATGCTTATCTTTACTAATTAAGATGTGTGTGGACCCCTAATCTGCATATTTCCAAGATGGCGACTACCTGAATATGAGTTTTAACATAACTGTTGATGCTTTTAGTAAACTCTGTGTCCATTTTATGGTTTTTGAGTTTTAGAAACACATTGTAATACTCAGAGTTATGATTTAATCCATCTATAGCACTATACTTTGCATAGTAAATAGGCTACCAATATGGCCACTAAACATTTTTTTTTTTTTTACATACACTTTCACCCAGATTGAGTGTAGACTTGTAAGAATAAGTTACCATCAAACTGGTGGAAACAAACAATCTACAGTATGTATCTTACAGATTTTATTGAAACAATTAGACAAATAGAGTAGAACCCATTCCCATTGATACAGGTAATAGCCAGTCTGTGCATCAATGCTCTCCATAAATGTGAAATGCTATCAATACTGATCAAAGGTGTTTAGAATTTGAACAAAATATTACAATATCAGAAACAAAAACAACAGAACAAAACATATATTGGTGCCTATATGTACAAGTGAGTAGTAGCCTACTTATGTCCATAGGTTGAATTGAGTTAGAAGTGCTCAGTCCTTTTGATTTACCAGGGTGACTGATTTTGTATAAAAGACTTCAGATGACAAGTGGTTTTTGTTTATATCCTTATATCCACAGCCAGATTACTAAAATATTGTTGTCTCGACCTTCATTGTTGGTACAGGCACTCTTGCATCCACATTGAGGTGCCACGGGCTCCAGCTTTACAGTATTCACAGCACCCACTACATAACTTTTTGCAGACGCAGCAGAGAATGATGACTCAGGCTTTACTGGCATCTGGAAGATGGGTCCAGTAAGGTTCCAAAGTCTTGGTCATGGAGTCCCAGTACCAGCCCCACGTACTGAACTCTGGATGTTTTGCTGGACAGAGGTTGCCTGATTCCAGTAGAAGCTGGCCTGCAGCAGTCCCCATTTTACATGCTGAATCAGTGCATCTTGGGTGGGAGGCAGGTTCTCTTGATGCATTTGAAAAAAGCCAATGTCTAGCATCATCTACTTGGCTGGAGCCACAGCTTTTGCTGTACATGACAACCCCAAGTTGAGGGCGACCAGGGTTTTGGGATGAACTCCTCCTTTCTACCAAGAAGGATGTTATACCTTCCAACATATCTGAATATGACATATCTGCACTTCAGCCTTGTAACGATCCTGAAGCAGACACTACAGTAGAATGATTTATAGCACCTGGCACATGCTGGGCCAGTAGCCATAGAAACTCAGGATCCATACGTCCGACAGTGATGTTGTAATACTTGCAATACGCTTCTTCTACACATTAGGCCTCACAGAGCACTGGATCGGCTTCACGTGTGGAAAGTACATTTATGTTCACAAAATCTGCAATGTTCTTGGTCCCCAGAGATCACTGGCATTACATCTCTTCCATGTGCTAAAATGATGTGATACTACATCAGCCTTCCAGGGCTATGGGAAAAGGGGTGGATGGGCAGCTTGGGAAGCAACATGCAGATCTCACTGAGACCGTGGATGCCTTCACCTTGGAGCCTGAACCGATCAACTCAGATGTCCATGTCCAGACTGGAAGCATTATGGTTGTTGTCATGTCCAGCAAGAGCTGTGTCTCCAGCCAAGAAGAAGCCAGACATCCGCTTTTCTCAAATGGTACCAAGTCCCTTGAGAACTTGCCTCCCACCCAAGATGCACTGATTCAGCATGTCAAATGGGGACTGCTGCAGACCAGCTTCTACTGGAATCAGGCAACCTCTGTCCAGCAAAATATCCAGAGTTCAGTACGTGGGGCTGGTACTGGGACTCCCATGACCAAGACTTGGGAACCTTACTGGACCCATCTTTCAGATGCCAGTAAAGCCTGAGTCATTATTCTCTGCTGCAGCTGCAAAAAGTCATGTAGTGGGTGCTGTGAATGCTGTAAAGCTGGAGCCCGTGGCACCTCAATGTGGATGCAAGAGTGCCTGTACCAACAATGCGGTCAAGACAACAATATTTGATTTATCTGGCTGTGGATATAGGGATATAAACAAAAAACACTTTACACTTAATATAACTTAACCCCCCCAACCCATGGACATACCTAAGTGTTACTCACTAATTGTTTCAATAAAATATGTAAGATGAATACTGTAGATTGTTTGTTTCCACCAGTTTGATGGTAACTCATTCTTACAACTACAAAAGTGTATGTAAAAAAGAAATGGGATAGCAGCCATATTGGTAGCCTATTTACTATGCAAAGTAGAGTGCTATAGATAGATTCAATCATACATCTGAGTATTACAATGTGTTTCTAAAACTCAAAAACCATAAAATGGACACCGAGTTTACTAAAAGCATCAACAGTTATGGTAAAACTCATATTCAGGTAGCCGCCATCTTGGAAATATGCAGATTAGGGGTCCACACACATCTTCATTAGTAAAGATAAGCATTCCAACACCTTTCTAATGGTCAAAAAACATAAGATAGACACCAAGTCTGTATTTCTAGCTCATCTCTTTCAAAAGTTATAGCCAAAATCTTTTTCGGACCGTGGTCATATTGGATTTGGCCGCCATGGTGACCCCGGGGGTCACCAGCTCGGGCACTCTGGCTCAATTGTTAGAGCATGCCCTGGGCTAATTCTGGGCAAATTCTGGTGCTTTTAGACTTGATTTGCATGAACTTAGCCTCAAATGTCCCTAAGTCCCGCAACTATTATGTTTTGCATGGTGTTATAAATCGAGTGATAACACACATTTAGCTACCATTGGTGCAATGCTCTCACATATTTTCTAACTCTAGAGATGTATACCTTGCCAAAAATCAATATGAGCATTATTCCCAACCCTTCTGGCCCATGGACTAATATGTAGATAGATTTATTTTGCAAGATTTTGAGAGTAAATTAGACACCTCTTTCATATGTTTTTGAGTTTTACTATACTAAACCTGTTAAAATCATTAAAACAACCCTCTCAATCAATTCCTCATGCAGAAATCATACAGAAAAGTGGTGTCATTTGTCTCTGTATGACGTCTAGTTCAAAAGTTATGACCCTTATCCATTTTCATCAGACATCGCAATATGCCCGCAAAGATGGCCGCCAAACGGACCCATGGGACACTATTTCAACGGGGTAACAACAAAATTTGTTTATTAGACACCTTGAGGAGTACAAAAATCTATGTTAGAAAAATATATCTTTCGGGTGCGCGGGGACCCCCCGTTCCTACTAGACTAAGTGTCCAATAAATGTTCATGTCATTCTGGCCAATACTTCTGTTATAGCATTTCAGTCTGGAATATGGAATATCTTTCAATAATCTATGATTTAGCTGCTAAATTGTCTTTTTTTTTTTTTTTTTTTTTTTTTTTTTTTACCTTTATTTATACAGGGGGAGTCTCACTGAGAGCAATGCTCTCTTTTTCAGGAGTGCCCTGTTCACATTCACACACACATTCATACAAGCTGACCAGTACAACCACAGTCTGATCTGCTGGCCACTGATCAGCTCCACTGGAGCAGTTGGGGTTAAGGGCCTTGCTCAAGGGCACCTCAGTGGTGGTAATGAGGGAGGGGCAAGCGCTGCCTTCTCACTTTCCCCACCCAGAAAGTGAAATACCGCCATCTGCTCGCTACCCAGGCACTTATGTATGTACTTAACCTAACTAACTATCCGGTGTGCACAACACTGTCAGCCTAAACTCCGGCTGACACCCCAAAAACCTACAATCCGCTACAGAAAAATGTATATTGTTTGTTTATTAACTGGCCCCTCGCCTTCTATCATTTCACGAAAGTGGCAAAGCAAGTTGAGTATCCCTGACCTATAGGGAGGAATTTAGTTTGTCATTGTAAACCCACAGCACAGTAATGATGACATGTTCTTCATAGATCTAGCCTTTTAATTTAGCTCTTAAGCTTTCTCAAAGTACACCAAATTCATGCATTTTACTTTAAAATGTTTTAAAAAATCACGCGGGGGGGCATGCCCCCGCACCCTCCTAGGGGGTCTGCGGTCCCCCACCACAAATTCTCAAAATCCTGTGGGAAACACTGAAGTTTAATAATAAGTTTGTTTTAGAAAGCCCTATTCTCTTTTGTTAAGCATTCACAAAGCAGTCAGATTAGAAGAATGCCACCAGTAGGGATGTTAGTATTGAGTGCTGATGTACCATAATATTGTACTGTGTAAAATACCAAACCATGTGCTCAATCTTCCGACAGGCGCTATCCCCTAATAGCGTTTGCGCCTTAAGGCACGGAAGATAGCACTCCGCCTTGCGCCGTCCGCCAGGTGTTCTGCCGAGTTTTGCTCCCCCGCCCAGCATAAAAAAAAAAACATCCCCACCTCACGGGAGCATACTTGTAATAGGGCATTCACGACTAGTGAATTTTACTAGTCGACTAGTCGTCGCTAAAGGTAGTCGATTAGTCGACTAGTCTTTTTTTTTTATTATTATTATTATTATTATTATTTTTTTTTTTATCTTTAACACATTGACTGCCAGCCGTTTTTTTTTTGCTGTAGGTAGCTTTTGCCAAGCCGTTTTTTTGAGGATTCTGGCTCATTTTACAAGAGCCGAGGATTCTTTTCTGCTTGGAGTTTGTCAACACAAAGTTCACAAAAGTACTAATAGAATGTGTGCTTTCTCTGTCTAAAAGAGTTAGTTTGTAGAGTTAGTAGTTATGTAGATATTAGCCGTTGAGTACAGCATGGTTTTAGCGTGTGAGACAGGAAGCTGAGATAATCGCAGTTTTGTGAAATTCAATCAAACACGCAGAACAGTCACTTTAACCATTTATTTTTGGCATCAGTGAGAGATCAGACATCCAAACAATATAGTTCCGAACGCCCTCTCCTTCAACTCCTCCCTCCGTGGGCGTGTCTAGTGGCTTTCAGCCTGCGTTTGTCACAAGTGAGTGCTCTGCTGCTGGGAGCCTGGCAGCGAGTTTGAGCAGCCTGCCTCCCTGGCAGCGAGTGTGGATACTGTAGGTCTCACTCGTCTCTTGGGTTTGAGAGCCCCGATGAAGCCCCGTGCGACTCTAGGCTTTATGCTGCCCACCATGGACAGTAGCCACACAGTCCATTTCTGGAACCCCCCACCGCAGCAGCGCGAAAGCGTCCCCGCCTACAGTATGAGAATGAGGCTCGTTCGTTTCTGACTGTAAAATCGCCAAGCCATTTCCTTGATTTCCTTCCTTGGAGGAAGCAGCCGCGGGAGGCGGCTGCTTTTGGTTGACTTTATATCTGTCGGGAGAGGACCGTCGCCACCTAGCTGGTCGGTAAAATAGATTATACACATTCAATACTTCCAATATCTCCATAGGAGACGCGGGGGGCATTGATCCACGTAGCACCGTCAAAAAAATATATATATATTTTTTGACGACTCAACTCGTCGGTGGCAGTGAACAGCTGGATTGTGTTTGACGACTCAACTCGTTGTTGGCAATTAACGTGTTAAGAAAGAACATGAGGTATTTACACGACATACATGGACTATCATATCCCATATCCCCCACAAAGAACATCAAAACACAACAAAACAAAACAAGAAAACTGCATAAGATACACAATCCAAGAACAAACAAGACTATTGGACAAACAACCAAACAAAAACAATGCATTCAGCTCCTATCCTGATAAGCCTTAGCGCGAAGTAATTGCGCGCTGCTGACGATAGCATAATGCCATCTATCACCACATTTTAGCGCTGAAACGCCTGCTTTGGCTTGTGGCAGCCAATGCCCAGTACAATTATCACAGGCATGCGCTTGTGTCCGCCCCCAATCTGCATTGCGCACAGCGTTAAACGAGCGTAAACGCTAAATTAGCGCTTTTGGGGAGATAGAGCCCCATGTCTTAGTTTACCCCAGAGACCAGATATTGCTTGATCCACTATATTTAACACACCATTCCATGGACTGGCTTTTATCCAGAATACCTTACAGTACCATGTGAGCACATATTTTTAGCATAGGTGACCCCCTAACCACATGTGACAAATATATACAGAAATGCTGTTGAACAAATAAACCGTTAACAGCCATTCCCCTCTTTAATGCTGGTCTCTAATTAAATATATTTTTTCCTCTTTTATTCTATCAGCAGGCGATCAAGCAGCACAATCCAGCGGCCTACGTGTTGAACAAGACCGTACCCAAGCATTGGCTAGCAGGGCCAATAGCTGCGAACAAGCCAGACAGCCTGCACCCGACCACAGACCTCGTCACTGTACGTTATACTCTGTGTGTGCGTGAGTGTGTTAAATGATGCCAGGCCTAGGGGTAAATAAGCCTCAGCATTTGTTTTAACTTTGCTTGAAATGCCAGATGGGTGAGGCTCACTGCCTTCAACAGAATGTAGATAAACCCAGGTAAGCTGTAAAGTATATTGAATTGCCTTTCAGTTGATTTGCATTTTATTTTCCTGCAATTGTCTCATGTTCTGCCATTCACTGCATTATCATGTGTGGCAAAGCATACGTTCTGCCATTCACTGCATTATCATGTGTGGCAAAGCATACCGTCCGTATGCTGCCTAAAGCCATGCTGTCCATGGCTTTAGTGCAACCCCACTATGACTATGCATGTACGCTGTGGTATACCAATACCCCCAAGTACATCAAAACCCAGTTGCAGACATCTCAAAATAAATTGATAAGAGTTGTGTTGAATTTATCCTCCTGAACTCATGTTGGCCGCTCCCAATCCACAGAACTACAATGGTTGTCAATTGAGAGCAGGGTCGGGCATTTGAAGGTGGGTCTCTTACCCACAGAATAGTGTTTGGTTCCATCCCCAATGACTTAAACTCGTCAGTGATGCTCATAGGTACTCAACTAGATCTAGTGAAACAAATAATGTCCCATGTAGATTTAGGACTGCTTCAGGGAAAAACACCTTTCTGTACAGAATGTAATTTGTTGCCACAAATGTCAAATGTCAAATCTGTTTGTTGATGTAAGTATCCAAGAAGCTCCTTGTTTCTCTTTTCTTATATTGTTTATTCTCGAAAGCACAGATGAATGATTAGTCGACTACGATGCACAATGTCGACTAGTAGGGATGTCACAATATATCGTCCCACAATATATCGCGATATCAAAACGTGGCAATATGTATCGTTGAGATGAAATCTCATACTGTATGCATGCATGCTCGCTCTCCTTTTCATTGCTTTGTTTGAACAGACGAGGGACGTTCGACACGGAGGATGAAAATGGTGAAATTACTCAAATTAGCGTGGAGGATGCCCCTCAACTTACAAATCGATCGCAAAAAAATATTGTTAAAATATCGTATCGTTATCGTGAACCCAATATCGTGTATCGTATCGTATCGTGAACTGAGTGTATCGTGACACCACTATCGACTAGTGGTTGTGATAGTCGACTAGTCTGTGAAACCCCTAGCTTAAAGCCAGTATAAACGGACACCAATAATTATTTGCAAATACTATTTAGTCCAGGCCTGATTGTCTGCAAGTTATCAACCCATTATCAATGTCAAAATATCAGATGTCCCTGTATTAGTAGAGCTGTGAATCTTCACTGGCCTCACGATTTGATTCGATTACGATTCAGAGGGCTACGATTCGATTATAAAACGATTATCGATGCATCTTGAATCGATGCATCACTTTTTTTCCCCAATACATGATTTATTTTTTCTCACTTTCTTTTTTCTCACTGTGTGGCTACTTTTTAAATAAAGTGCATTTGGAATTGCATTGTATTATGATCCATAATTAAAATAAACAAATGCATTTACTTCCATTATATTTTATTAATACAAATGCTGCCCTCTGTTACAAGAGTTAGCCAACAGGTGGCAGTCAGGGTTCCAAGAATGCAGGAAAGCCACAGTAAAAGTGGAGAGTGCAGAAGAAGAAGAGGCACAAGCTTCACTGATGTTAAGCTTTACTCACGTTAAATTGAAATAAAGAAGAAGTCAAAACATATCACCTGACTGGGCATCCATCATATAAACATGCATGGTGCCAGAAG
This sequence comes from Poromitra crassiceps, assembly GCF_964638095.1. Lineage (NCBI taxonomy): Eukaryota > Metazoa > Chordata > Actinopteri > Beryciformes > Melamphaidae > Poromitra > Poromitra crassiceps. The sequence continues at coordinate 61,644,671 of NC_139623.1, forward strand.
CAGAACCTTGATGATGTGACAGGACACAAAATAACAGGCTGGACACCATTCCACCGGAGCGTTCAACACTTGATAATCAAAAGTGCTAAAGCTAGCTGCTAGCCGACGAACGGCTTGTATCTCCGTAACCGTAACTCGGCGAGACTCGTGCGTGGACTCAGCGTTAGATTCGGGGTGAAAAAAAACATATAGTTCTTTAAAGGCATTGCGATTTGACCTTCCGTTTCCCAGAAAATGTTAATAATGTAATAATCGATTTTTGACATTTGTGAATCAATGCAGAATCGTGCACGTCCGCATCGCGATGCATCTTATAATCGATTATTTTTGACACCCCTATGTATTAGAGCTGTCACTTTCAATTACATATCGAACGTCCCCCCCCTCCCCCACATTCAAAGTTACATTCGAATTTCGATTAAAAAGTGATAGCTCTACCCTGTATGATGTCAGACTGTAAGCAGGATACAGGAGAATACGTTCTTTCCTCCTAAGATATGACTTTCATGTTTGAGCTGTTGACATCCATGTCTGCAGCCGCCCCGCAGCCCTCTCTGTTGACCTTAACTGTGCTGTTCTGTCTTTCAGGTGGCGTCTGCACTGACCACCACCCAGAAGGGCCCCTACACATCCACAACCCTCAGGTCATCCTCCAAGAGCCTGGGGAAAACTGGCAAAGCACTGGAAGCACAGGAGGTCCACAAGAAGAAGCAGGCATGTTGCTGTGCACTAACTGTGCAACCTTCTCATAGATATGAATGTACATTTGGACTGGTGCAGCTCACTGGCTAGAGGGTGACGCGTTAGCCATGTGTTTAGTGGGACCACTCATGCTTAAAATGTAGGCTGTTATTAAGTACTGTAATGTGCTATGGGTGAAAGTGTCCACAAAACTGCATACGATTTGTTATTTTCCACTTTTCTTTTCATCTAGGAGTCGTTGAAGCTCCAGCAGGACATGAGGAAGAAGAAGCAAGAGATGTTGACGACGCACATTGAATGGCAGAAGGTAAGAAGGGCGTGTTGCTGATGTGACAGTCGTGCAGGAATTGTTGAAGGACAAAACTACGATTAACTGTGTCTTTAGTGCGGGACTGCCTGGTTATCAGCAGTGTTGGGGGTAATGCATTACAAAAGTAATATATTACAGGTAATATATTAAACTGCCGCACTTAATATTGTTTGGGCCGCGACTCCTTATATTTTTCTGTATGCGGCCCACAACACCCCTGAGCTACCTGAGTTATCAGGATGTGTTCAAATGTCATCTTATCAAATGTAGCTATTGTTTTGGTGAGAAACTTATAGATGACAATAACAAAACAAAAGGATAACATTTCGATTTTTCGACGGTTTACACTGACTTCAGGACAGTTGAAATTCTTCTTTGGGATGGTTCCGGGACAGCGGTGTCATCCTACGGTTATTTTAGTGAAAGTAACACAAATGTAGTGTAATAGGTACCGAGTTACTCTATGAGTCTACGCAGGTAGTAATATTGTAAAGTAACATTACTTTCAAATGAAAGTAACTAGTAATATGTAATATATGACATTTTGAAATAACTTGCCCAACACTGGTTATCAATAACTCTCATGATCAACTTCCTTCACTTTCCTCTCCTTCCTCCCACCCATGTTCTTTTCACGCTTGCCTTCCTTCTCGTATTGCGCTCATGTCATCTCCACCCCGCTACGTGCTTCCTGTCCTCATGTCATCTCCACCCCGCTACGTGCTTCCTGTCCTCATGTCATCTCCACCCCGCTACGTGCTTCCTGTCCTCATGTCATCTCCACCCCGCTACGTGCTTCCTGTCCTCATGTCATCTCCACCCCGCTACGTGCTTCCTGTCCTCATGTCATCTCCACCCCGCTACGTGCTTCCTGTCCTCATGTCATCTCCACCCCGCTACGTGCTTCCTGTCCTCATGTCATCTCCACCCCGCTACGTGCTTCCTGTCCTCATGTCATCTCCACTCCGCTACGTGCTTCCTGTCCTCATGTCATCTCCACCCCGCTACGTGCTTCCTGTCCTCATGTCATCTCCACCCCGCTACGTGCTTCCTGTCCTCATGTCATCTCCACCCCGCTACGTGCTTCCTGTCCTCATGTCATCTCCACCCCGCTACGTGCTTCCTGTCCTCATGTCATCTCCACCCCGCTACGTGCTTCCTGTCCTCATGTCATCTCCACCCCGCTACGTGCTTCCTGTCCTCATGTCATCTCCACCCCGCTACGTGCTTCCTGTCCTCATGTCATCTCCACCCCGCTACGTGCTTCCTGTCCTCATGTCATCTCCACTCCGCTACGTGCTTCCTGTCCTCATGTCATCTCCACCCCGCTACGTGCTTCCTGTCCTCTCCTCTCTACCTCTCTTCCATACTCTGGCTCCTTCTCTGTCCCTCCCCTCCAGGCGTTGATAAACCGCGTGGAGAAGAACCGAGGGATGAAGCCTGAGGAGAGAGCCAACATCATGAAGACGCTGAAGGAGCTGACGGAGAAGATCTCCCAGCTGCAGAACGAAATGAACCCTGCCTCGCAGGCCTCCAGCGCCAACCCCAACCTCAACCAACCCAAGACCAAGACTGATGTAAGTCTGCTCCCTCGCCCACCCTGCTCTTATGACATCACTGATGCTGTCACAACTTCGCAAATCGCAACACTGATGACATCACAATTGCTCTTATGAGATCGTCACAATGCACAATTGCTCAAGTGACATCACTGATGACATCACTTCCAGTTGAGTGACATCACTTCTGGGACAGGGACAAAAATCGCAGAGCCCACACGCTCCCTTTTAGTTATGAGGGTAAATAAGAAATCTATTCACCTTGTTATGTACAAACTAGGGGTGTCACGGTACACAAAAGTCATGGTTCGGTACGTACCTCGGTTTCGGGGTCACGGTTCGGTACGAATACGGTACAACGGAGAAAAAAGCAACAAATCCCAAAAACTGTTTTTTCCCTTTGAATTTTTCGGAATTCTGTGTTTTGCTTTTTACGCTCATTTTACCATCACAAATAAGTGGGAATGAATAAATGTCCACAATTTAATAAGATCTAGGCAATCCACACAACGTTTTTACTCTAGAGCAGTGATTTTCAAAGTGTTGGGTGCGCCTCCCTCTCAGATGCCTGTATTCCAGCTGTTTGACAGGGCAAAGGCATTTCCCCCCACTTTAAATCTTTATTGTACACAAGTTTGTAAACAGAGTGCATGTGGAGGAGCCTGTCTGTCCTCTGTGGAGGACAGACAGCGGGGTGGGTTTCACTTTCCCAAGTAAGTACGCTAACGTTATTGGATGCAAGCTTTGTTTACCATAATGATTACGTTCGGTCATCATAATGGATTATTGGAACATGACAAGGAGTCATCCCCTCTTCCTCACCGCATCTTGTTTGTCATCTCACGCGATGTAAGTTGCTTGTTTACAAGTTAACAGCTTTGTCAGTGTTATGTAATGTTTAGCCGCGATGCACAACGGACTAAAGGAAAGTCCTTTATAGTTGCGCGTCGCAACTATAGTTAACAGAATTTGCAAAACAGCTAAAAGTCATTAGGATACTGCTCTGCACTCACTTTTTTGACGACGGTAGGTTAAACGGGGAGCAGCTGGACACTTAATTATTGTTGTGGTTTTGTGAAGTAGCATGGAAGCTACGGCTTGTAAACATGCTGGAGCGACCCCCGGTAATGTTTCCTCTCCACAAAACATTCCATTCAGTGAACGCGGATTTCTATTGCCCTTGTGTTGTGCGTCTTCTCCTGTGACGTTTTTATGGTGTCCAAACAGCGTTTAGGTGCTTATACCACCACCTTCTGGAATTGACGTATTCGTCGTGACGCTTCACATACCGAACCATGACGCCCATACCGTGAATTCACTAGAGCTGTGCATCTTCACTGATCTCACGATTCGATACGATTCGATTATACAAGTCTACAATTCGATTCGATTCGATTATACGATGCATCTCCGATCCATCTCGATGCATCGCGATGCATCTTAAATCGATGCATCACTTTTTCCGCAATACATGATTTATTTTTTCTCACTTTCTTTTTTCTCACTGTGTGGCTACTTTTAAAATAAAAGTGCATTTGGAATTGCATTGTATTATGATCCATAATTAAAATAAACAACTGCATGTACTTACATTCTATTTGATTTGATTATTAAAAAAAAAAAATTAAATACCGGTAATCGATATTTGATATTTGTTAATCGATTCAGAATCGTCCTATTAAAGCAGCTACGAGCAACTTTTTCGATTGTTATTAAACAGTATAAATTTAATATCAATGCATCACATCTTACCTCTAATAGTCGACGAAACCAACGCAGAGTAGTCTCGCTTGAACCCCGAGTGAATCGGCCAGTGTTAGTCTGTCTGTAGCCAGGGCAGATCAGGAAGTGAAATGAAAAGGTTTGCAGCAGCCACTTCGGCCATAACCACAAAATAACTTCCAAAAAACCTGTTAGAATATAACGAGAGATGTTCCCGAGAGTATGCGTGGCGTTCACAATGTTTATGCTATGTTGCTAGGCAGCGCGAACGGGGTAGGCAGGCAGCTGCGTTTCACTTCCGGGTTAGCCGGGCCGGCGGTAACGAGAGAGAGAGAGAGCCCCCTGTTGACGCGAGTTTAGACAGACACAGACTTAATAATCACCTAAGGGAGCAATCTCCGATACACACGGCTTTGGTCTCAGCTACTATTATAGGTAAAATGTGATGCATCAATATTGTAATTATACTGTTTAATAACAATCGAAAAAGTTGCTCGTAGCTGCTTTAAGCATCGCGATGCATCTCTGAATCGATTATTTTCGGCAGCTCTAGAATTCACGGGACGAATACACGCACCGCAACACCCCTAGTACAAACCCAGGCTCACAACTGCAAGTTGATATTATCGATTCTTTTTCATTTTTTGAAGTAACTGAGAAATACTAAGGTTTCATTTGTACAAATTTTGCATGAATAAATGTTACCTTTTGTCGTAGGTGTGTACTGTGTTTACATTATTGCAATCAGTTGATAAAACATTTTAAAATATAGAAACTACATCATCTTATACACTTTATTCTGCTTTCATGCCATCATTTGCTACAACGCCTTTCTTAGCACACATCAGACTGGAATAGATCCTGAAATCCCCCTATGTACTGAATCGAGAATCGATTTTGAATCTGGAATCGTTTTCTTATATTTATTTTATTTAAAAAATATATATAGAACAAAATACAAACAAGACAAACAGGCTCAGACACAGGAAAAGAAAGGGGGGGAAAATACATACATCAAGATTCAACATTACAACATGGTGCTACTAGCCGCATAAGGTGCTTATGTGTTTGCAAGAAATCATGTGCATGGGATCCCACACAAGATCCACGAGATACCAGCCAGGCGAGTAATCCGCCACCCCCAACCTCAGTCACCTGCCATTCTTAACCTCATGAAAGTAGGCCAAAAACAGGTCCCAGATCGTTGAGAACCTCCTAAGCGAGTTGGTTCTCAGGGACCTGAGTCTCTATCTGTACCACAGAGATAATGTCCATCAGCCACACCTGAAAAGAAGGTAAAGAGGAGGACTTCCATTCCTTCAGAATGAGTATTTTGGCGACAGTTGTCCCCAGTGTCAGAGATTGTTGCACAGCTGTAGGGAAGTTCAGTGAGGACTCTGAGCAGCCGAAGATGGCGAGTTCTGACTCCGGCTGAAGGGTTATTGTGTAGGCCTTAAAAGTACCAGTCAAATATTTTGTCCCGGAATCCCGTTAATGAAGGGCAGAAGGCGTGAGATAGTGTGCCCTCGGACGAATCTGGAATTGTTTTGAATCGAAAATCGATTTTGAATTGAATTGTGACCGCAGGAATCGGAATCAAATGGAACCGCGAGATATCCAAAGGTTCACACCCATAGAATGTATTGTAATGTAGGGGTGTGTGTAACCATTTGTTTCTGTCAATAGGCCCAGAAGGAGCTTTTAGATGCAGAGTTGGATTTCCACAAGAAGATGAGCTCTGGAGAAGACACCACTGACCTCAGGAGAAAACTGGGACAACTGCAGGTGGAAGTAGGATTCACACTCTCTCTCTCTCTCACTCACACACAGACCATCGACATGAAGAGACAGAAAAGAGTTCAAAGACACGCACACTAACAAAGAGATAGTATCAACAGCGATCATATTGCTGTCGTCAGCATTTCTCTTGGAAGTTCAGTTTGAGGGGGTGATATATTTCTCTTGGAAGTTGAGTTTGAGGGGGAGGTAACCAGGAAATGATGACACATCGGCAGATAAACCAGTAATCTGTAGTTGTGCTCTTTTAATATACCGTATATCAGTTCCAGAAATCCCCTGTCAGTGAAGCTCCCTCCTACCCAGGCTGGGACCACTGGAGAAGATTAATTATTATTATTAGTACCGGTAGTATTACCGTATTATTATTATTATTATTATTATTATTATTATGTATTAGTTTATTTGTAAGCCAAACATTGGCAATTGCAGACGCAATGTCTGATGTACTGTATCTTAGCCTAAGATAATTTCCAACACCAGTCCCTTGATGGGCAATGACAGGTCAAGCAGCCATTAAAATGACAAGTTACATTTTAAAATCAGTCCATGTTTATTGTTTATTGTTTATTGTTTATTGTGGATCCCCATTAGTCTGCACCAAGGTGAGACTACTCTTCCTGGGGTCCAAACACATAACATAAAAACGAAAACATAATACAGTAACATTGCTGATAATTGTAACAACAAAGACAAAAAGAGAGTGAATCACTATTACAAATCAAACATTTTTAGAAGTTCATGAATTAGTACAGTGTAGTGTTATATAATATAACATAGCATATTGCAGTACAATATAATTCAACATATGTGTACAATAATTAATAACCCAAAGTTATCACATTATTCATCACTGCATGTTTTAACTTTTTCTTAAACAAAAATTTGTTACTTGCCACCGTTATATTACTAGGTAGATTATTCCAATACGCATGTAGTAATAGAACAAGAGCAGCAACCATCCATGACATCACACAAACAAACATGCAAACAGACAAATGTAACAAGGCACAAGGAGCACAAGACAAATACAACAAAACAAATCACAAACAGCAAAAGGTTGAGTTAGTAACACAGAGATACTTCAGTTTAGGCTGACATACACACACACCCTTGACCTTGACGAGAGAGACAGATGGTACAAACTCAATTCTCAGTTGTTCAATGCATTGTCACATTATAGTTTTAGCCTTCTTGTTTTAGCACATACCTGCAAACTATTCTCCTTTAGGTGTCACTTTTTTTTTATTATCTTAAGATAGGGCACTTAAAGCTGCATTCAGCGATGTATTTGTGTTAAAATAAGTGTGTGTGTGTGTGTGTGTGTGTTTCAAGTCAGTTTTATTTATATGGCCCTTCGTCACAGAAGCATGTCTAAGGACTTTACAAAGAATGAGCCTGCCTAGATCTAACTACTGTAATCAACAATCAATTGCAATCAAAATCATGCAATCCAGCATACTGCTGTTGGGGCGTCTGGGTAGTGTAGAGGTAAAAGCAGTTGCCTACCAGCACGGAGCCCCGGATTGGAAGAGTTCTCCGCCAGACAGCTGGCCACTCCAAGACTAGTCGAAGGATAACACCAGCATTATAATAACAAACAAACAAATGTTTTGATTTTAAACTGATCAGTCCCTAAATCCGTCCTCTTCCAGGCAACACGGCTGGGTCTGATCCGCGCTCCGGCGGGTCGAGGTCGGGGCCGGGGGAAGCTAGCCCTGGACCCCGGAGCAATTCACATGGGCCGGGGCAGGGGCCGGAGCCGCGGTGGGGCCATGAACCGCATGGTGGTGGACCACAGAACCCGAGCCCTGGCCATCCTGGGCCTCACTCAGGAGGAGAAAGAGGAGCTGATGCCACACTTTGTGGTGAGAGCAGGACAGTATGGAGGACTGCAATAGGAGTTTTGTGATATCCACCATTTGAATAGGAAAAATCCTTTCCTATATTCCATATATATTATATATATATACACCCATATTTAGAGGTATTGATTGAAGTTTTAATATCCCATTGATTAATCTCCTGGGTCACTTATTTGTTGATGTATAACTAACTTTCCCCTAAGCTAAAAATCCAGGAAACATGGAATCAATTGCATAGATCGAGCCTATTAATTGTTGGAACATTACTCATTAAAAAGACTGTTTACATGTGAGAATTAAATCAGAGTACATACTGATTCTTTCTTTTATTTTGTCTCAGAAATTCGGTGAGATCGAGGATCTCCGTGACCAAGACGCCACCAGCGTCGTCATGACCTTTAAGACACGAAGCGAAGCAGAGAATGTAAGTCACATAAACTCAGTCTCTGCCTCTCTGTTGCTCCATCTAATCACATGAACGAAGTGCAATTCTGAATTGTAGGCTAATTGTTTTTCTCCCCTTTTGTTTTCTAGGCAGCAAACCAGGGGGCAAAGTTCAAAGGTCGCGTGTTGCAAATATCTTGGTACAAACCCAAGACTCTCTCTGTTGCATCTGAGCCAGAGGAAGAAGAAGCTAAGGAGGAGGATAATACGGTATGAAGCATCACACACACATTTGGATTAGATTTTGGTGGTCACTGTGACCTCACGACTGTCCGTTCCATGCTCATTAGTGATTATGTCATCAGTGATGTCATATATAGGCATTGTGACATCACTGATGATGTCATCGGTGACACACAGACGCGCACACACACGAGAGCGAGACTAAGGGAGAGGCAGAGAGAGGGGGAAGAGAGACTGAGGGAAAACGAGAGAGAGGAGAGGGAGAGAGAGAGACTGAGGGAGAGAGAGAGGGAGACATTGCGCGCACAGATAGGGCAGGCGAGGCTACGCAACAGCGAGGGCCAGCTCGGTGAGCTGCAGGGTTTGTGGGCCCGCGCAGGGGGCGAGCCTAGGAATCGAGTGCTCAAGATGCCTAGTTTGCCAAAAATACACATTCCAACAGCCCCAGAAACACTCACATGTACATGTTTTGACTCGTGTACTCACCACGCCATGAAATAATAATCCAAAGTTATGGGAAACGGTAATTTTCAAAGTAAATCCTTAGCCAGAACTAATGTGGCAGAACCAAAGTTACTTCCGCATTTGCCTGAGGCGCATCCGCTGTGTGCAGTCATCAGTAGCACAGCCCAGAACAGCAGCCTAGAACAACAGCACAGCAGCACAGCCCAGAGCAACAGCCCAAAACAACAGCACAGAACAGCAGCCCAGCCCAGAGCAGAGCTGCAACAGTTATTCTGAGGGGAGTAATTTTCCCCCGCTGTACTGTACTGTTTTGCTTATGGTCTTTGCTGCCCTCAATGATTAGCTTTTAATGATAATATTGGTTAAAGATAATGTGATCTCTTTTCCTTGCATCCCTCCAGGTAAGACGTGCGAGTGCACTGTGTGCTGCCACACACCGCTTCTTAATTAATTAATTAGGTTTGGGTTTGAATTTACAGGCCTGTTAAGAACTATAATATATAGCCAACATTTAAACAGCAATAAAACACAAAAAACAATGCTATGATCCAATCAAGTTGTAGCCTATCGACATCATCACAATATTAGGCTATTTTATATAAGGAATTTATTTAATTGCCATATTTCCAACCGGCCACTTTAGCCGGTGACCTTTTAAACTGCTGGCCCACAGCACGTGATACCAGCCAAAAGCCGGCTATTGCCGGCTAACGGAATCCCTGGTGGTACTTGGAGCTGCGATACTTTGAGCTACATCGAGATGCTTCGTGGAATCGAATTGAATCGTTGACAGATTAATCATAATTGAATTTAATCGAATCGTGAGGCCAGTGAAGATTCGCCGCTCTAGACAATACGACTCTTATTTGTCGTAAATCCCCTAGTTTTGTGAAGCAAACGATGTGATACAAAAAACCAAGACACTAAAAGCGGTATGTTGGCTGGTCAGGGAACTACAAAAATAGAAACATATTTGTTTCTCTCTTTCAAACAGAAGGAAGTCAGTTCTTATTTGCCTGCTGGTGAGGAGGAAGAGGAGGAGGAAGATGATGACGAAGACGATGAGTACGAGAGCCGATCTTGGAGACGATGAAGGCAATGTGAACCGTCTCAACCCGCTCTCAAGGAAAGACCATTGGTTATTTTTTCCAGATTATAGTCAATACAATGGAACTCACTTTTTTTCCCCTTTCCAGTATTTTGAGACTAAATAATTTTAGACTCTAATCAAAGTAAAAACAATGTATTTGACTTTAGTTGTTTGTATAAAGAAGACTGGAGGAGCAGACACTTTTTGTATCCCCTTGACTTAACAAAAAATAATTCAAACATCTCACTTTTGCTGAGAAAGATACTGTTAAGTTCTTATAAATAGAAAATCTATGTCTGTAAGTTTCAGTGTGGTTACCAGATGATTAATATCAGTAATGCACAACATTTGTGTGTACTGTGAATAGGTATTTTTATACATATTTAAGCTATCTCTTTTCTCACCACTTTTGAAAAGTCTTGTCCTCGGTTCAGAGACAGCCACTCCACCACCGGTAGAAAGTCTCACTATATTGGCACAGTAGTACGGTATGGTTTTCCATTTCATTTTGCTCACAGTTCAGTTTGGTATGGTACACCCCAAAGTGCTAAAGCATCCAAAATGTGATGGTGGTCCACTTTCAAAAGGGGGTGTGAGTATGGTTGCATGCTGCAGTCCTACACTAACGGCACCAAAGCACTATACCCTAGTAGAGCCAGTGCAGGTACAGAACAATACCGGTGCAAATGGAAAAACGCTAACAATGTTTACAAATGGCATCAGCAGCAACTATTGCAGCAATGTCCATGCGAATGAGATACAGCCTAACTGTCTTGTTGTGTAGTGAAATATTCTAATTTTCCCCACTCTTATTTTGCTGCTGCCTCAGTATCTGGTGCCACTCTGTAAATATAGCCTGAACACCCAGGAGGGTGTGTCCCATTTTCTAAAGAGTGCAACATTTTTCGCTTGTTTTATTCCTCCGGTGTCTCCTGGTCATCCAGGAGATGACCGACAGGACAAGGATCAGATCGCCCATTTGAAAAATGTCTTGAGATCCATAGACAGGTGTTTGAATGTAATACTGAACAGTTGATTTTAATATATTATTTTTTTTGCCTTACATAATCAGCAGATGGCTGATTTCTTTTTACGAGATTTGTGATTTACTTTTGTAAATTTTGTAAATGTTTGAAAGATAAATTACTGTAGATATTTTTGTTTTTGTTTTTCATTTTTAGGCGTTTTGAATGAATTCTGAATTTGTGTCTGGTAGAAGAGGTCAAGCAAGAGTGCTTAGTGTCTCTGCTTATTCGCAAGAAGTTTGCATTAGTGCTAAAGCAGTCTGTGTTGTTACTTGACTGTAAGTAGCACATTTCATCTTTCAAGCAGAATTCAGAGCCCCTCTGAGCACATGCCTGCATCTGAAAAGGGAGAGACTGTGCTTTAAAGCCACTCTGGAAGCTTTTCAGAATGTGCTTATTTGATGACAAAAGGGGTATATTTTGTGTTTTGTCTTTACATATACTGTAATTAAGAATCCTCTGGGTGGGAGGAATGATATTCATGGAAGTTGAGATGGCAGTACATTTGCGGCAAGTCATTTATTTATTTTTTGTTTTGGGCGACAATACCAAAAATGTGCTGCTCTGGAACAGATAAGTATGTTTACATGCAGCCTAATAATTTGTTGTTTGAACCGGTTTTAGTTATTCCAGGCCAACTGAGCTGACCATATCCACTAACTAGTCAGAGTGCAACAGCAAAACGGTGGCTGTATATTAACTGCCAATTCACTGCAACAGTCTCGTAACTTTCCCCAAAAATGTGTAGATTGATTTGCAGATTTATGCCTGCATGTAAATATAGCCAGTAGCTTTGACCTGAGGAATGTACAGCTAAATTGTACAGATGTCTGTTTCCAAGGGCACTACAGCTGCAAAAGTACTAGCCTGGTAAACCAGCCCGTCACGTGAACTCACATTTCATTTGGTTCTGCGTGACGGTCTGGCCCCAAAGCCAGTGGGGGGGTTTAGCAGAAGCGGAAGAGCCAATCAGCGACTGTGCTGTGATTGACAGCGCAAGTTGGCCAATCAGGAACGCCACTAGCACTGCACTAACAAAACAATAATGGCCGCCTCCTTGCCTGATCGTCTCGAGGAGCGTTGTCAGCGTTTGTCTAGTTTAAACAGCCATAAAGTGCAGTTATTGCAGAAATAGACTCAATAACAACAATTAAACAAGTACAGGAGTATCACCGCAACTGCTGAGTTTCTCGGCGGAAAATATGTTTTTGCCCCCCGACGCTGATTGGCTGAAGGAGTTGTCTGTCAAGGCAACTACGCCCGCCCATGCTCCCGCCCCTGCTAAAGACTGGGTGAAGAGTTGGGGCCAGACAGTCACGCAGAACCAAATGAAATGTGAGTTCACGTGACGGGCTGGTTTACCAGGCTACAAAAGTACTGCCACAGTACAGACAGTACCACAGTACTGCCACAGTACAGACAGTACCACAGTGGTTGTGTTGGACTGTCTGTTTGCACCAGTAAGAGTCCAACAAGATGACAAATGGAAGCTGAGAATCCACAGATTGCAATGGTATTTGTTTATTTGATACTTAACATACACTGGTACTACCGGATCTGAGAGGGTGTAGAACTTTCTGAGAATATACACATTATGAAATGTAATACATTTTAGCTTTGCGATTTCCTCCCACCTGAACGCTGCTGGTTGCCCTTCTGTTTGGGTTGCATATCTCTCAGAACCGTGGACTGTCTTATAACTCAAATTTTGCTTTCTAGTCAACTCGGAGGTCGAGATTCTCCGACCTCCTCCTAGAAAAATTACACTGGAATGTCACTCAAATTCGGAGTTCCTACTTGTAAACTGGGGCGGGGCGGGGGTTCTGACTTCACGGACAGACATCAGTTGTCTGACGTCACCCAACAAAACAACTGCATTTTGCACCTGGAACGAACTGGGAAATTCTGAACTCCAAGTTGTCTGGAACGCAGAAAAAGGCCCGCTGCCAGTGACCTCATTAGCCCCATGCACATTTCAAAACTTTGAAAACAGAAAGTGAGTCAAGTGAGTGAACAGCAAGTCAATCTGGGCAGGATGGACAGCTGAACCTTTTCCCTGTTGCATGAATCACTTATTACTCGCACTTTGGTAACAAATGGATGGTAACTAAATAGATAAATTATTATTTGTGAGGTTACTGGCAGAGAGTGTTTTAAGGACAAATCTATAGGCTACTGGCAGGTTTCTTGCTTCTATAAGTGAAGATTCAGAGAAAGTCTCTTCCCCATGTTTTGTACTATCTCCTGTGTGCTACTATGACACAATAGTGTAAAAAATGTAAAACATTTATTGGATAATAGTTTTGGATTTGTTACTGTTTATATTTGCAGGATGTGGATGTATTTTCTTGATTTATTGTATAAATCGATTTCTAATTTACTAGCATGTTTGCTTTTGCCAATAAAGATGGAGGAATGGGGTGCATAGAAGATAAAGGGGGAGGAAAATCATTCAAATACAATTTGAATTGGATATTTAAAAAAAGGAAAAGAAAGAAAAAAAATTGAGTTAAAGGGGGAAAAGAAAAACAAATGACCCCCCCCCCCCCAAAAAAAAAACCTAACATTGTTGAGGAAAGAAACCATTCCAAAAAATATTAACTTACACCTCTGTGTGGTCTCTTTTATTCATTTTGCTTGCTGTTATCTGGTTCCAAAAGTGGGGTTGCGAACCTCCAGGGGGTGCATGATGGGTTTCCAGAGGGTTGTTTCACCCTCTATAGACGTATAAATCTTATTTACGGTCAGCTGTCGTATTAGCACTGCAACAGGAAGTAAGCTAAGTGTCAATTTAGAATGTTGATGTTAAGTTAAAACCGTCTATAAATGCAAAATCCAAAGTCACCTAGAGATAGTTATGTGTAAGGCATAATTTAAATCTAGTTTTGGGCTGTTACTGGGACAAAGTGTTATCAAATGGATTCTAATGTTTATCTACTGTAGTTAAGGGGTCAGCAACCTTTACTATCAAAAGAGCCATTTGTGGCCAAAATAAAGACAGGACATGGCACAAACCAACAAACATGACAATACAGGACAATGCAGACAGTACAAGACAGGCAGGTTTCTGGTTAAAAGATTAAGAAGTAAGCTGATTAAAAGGTAGATTTAAAAGTTACCAACATTTTCACATGTGAAATGTGTGAAATCCATGTAAATTCCCATGTGATTACATGTGAAACCCATGCAAATGTTTTCAGCATGTGCTCCACATGTGGAAAACATCATGTTGCTATACAACATGTGGCAAAACATGTTATCACATTTGATAACACCTGTAGTCCTGCAGGCAGGGCAGACATATCTCTGCAACCGTAGCTCGTAGAGACTCACGGATGGCGGCATTGGATTCGGGGTGAAAAAAACCCATATAGTCCTTAAAAGGCATCGCGAGTGGACCTTCCTTTTCCAAGAAAATGTCAACTTTTCTCTGATTGGATAGTTTGAGGTCGGCGTCAATTTTGATCCAATCAGAGAAAAGTCTGTTGACCCAGCCATAGTGTGCGAGGCTGGACGGAAGGGCGGCTTTCATGGAACCAATACATCCGACTGTATTCATCTGCAACAGCAAGGGATTTGAACCTTAATAAACACCCTTGAAACGTTCCTCTGGTCTTCACTCTGACCGGTGTCCCACTTGCTGAGGCTAAAAGAGTCAACCACATTTATTAGTTTTGTTCAATGAGAATTATAGAGATGGTGATTCTATGCATTTTAAAACATATTTGGTATCTTATTTTTTTTTAATAAACTAATTAAGCTAACATTACACATGTATACGTGACAGCATGCAAAACACTGCATGGTTTTTGGAAAAACCGCATGCTGTGTGCAGTCATCAGTACAGCACATGTGCCTCATGGCAAACGAGGAAGTAACTGTTACTCTTTGTTACTTCTCAGAGTGTGGATTTACTTGGAAAATGACGTTTCACATAACTTTGGATTATTATTTCATGGTGTGGTTAATACACGAGTCACAACATGTACATGTGAGTGTTTTGGGGGACTGAACGGGGATAGACAGTTGTACCATATACTGCCATTGTAGTGCTAAGCTATTAGAAGTTAGCGCTGTACCTTTGTACTGAAGATAAAGGCATCCACATTCTACATTTAATATTGGCAAATAGGCGAATCTCCAAAAATGTTGGCGTATATCCCTTTAACTAGGCTTACAAAGGCCTAAGTAATATCACACTCAAAGTCGTGCCGTTAGGCTAACTGTAGTAGCCTACATCAGATAGCTTATTGCAAAATGTATTATGCACAATGATAGGCTATAGGGCTATAGAAAGTAGGTATACAGTGGGTTCGGAAAGTATTCAGACCCCCTTAAATTTTTCACTCTTTGTCATATTGCAGCCATTTGCTAAAAGCAATTAATTTCATTCTTTTCCTCGTTCATGCACACACAGCACCCAATATTGTCAGAAAAACACAGACTGGTAGACATTTTTGCAGATTTATTACAAAAAAACACTGAAATATCACATGGCCATAAGTATTCAGACCCTTTGCTCAGTATTGAGTAGAAGCACCTTTTTGAGCCAATACAGCCATGAGTCTTCTTGGGAATGATCCAACAAGTCTTTCACACCTGGATTTGGGGATCTTTTGCCAATCCTCCTTGCAGATCCTCTCCAGTTCTGTCAGGTTGGATGGTGAACGTTGGTGGACAGCCATCTTCAGGTCTCTCCAGAGATGCTCAATTGGATTTAAGTCAGGACTCTGGCTCGGCCATTCAAGAACATTCACAGAGTTGTTCTGAAACCACTCCTTCGTTATTTTAGCTGTGTGCTTGGGATCATTGTCTTGTTGGAAGGTGAACCTTCGGCCCATTCTGAGGTCGTGAACACTCTGGAAAAGGTTTTTGTCCAGGATATCAATGTACTTGGCTGCATTCATCTTTCCTTCAATTGCAACCAGTCGTCCTGTCCCTGCAGCTGAAAAACACCCCCACAGCATGATGCTGCCACCACCATGCTTCACTGTAGGGATGGTATTAGGGAGATGATGAGCAGTGCCAGGTGTTCTCCACAAATACCGCTTAGAATTAAGACCAAAAAGTTCGATTTTGGTCTCATCAGACCAGAGAATTTTATTTCTCAGAGTCTGGGAGTCCTTCAGGTGTTTTTTGGCAAACCCGATGCGGGCTTTCATGTGTTCTGCACTGAGGAGAGGCTTCCGTCGGGCCACTCTGCCATAAAGCCCCGACTGGTGGAGGGCTGCAGTGATGGTTGTCTTTCTAGAACTTTGTCCCATCTCCCCACTGCATCTCTGGAGCTCAGCCAGAGTGATCTTTGGGTTCTTCTTTACCTCTCTCACCAAGGCTCTTCTCCCCCAGATGTTCAGTTTGGCCGGATGGCCAGTTCGAGGAAGAGTCCTGGTCACTTTACACTGTGAGCTGTAAGGTCTTATATTGACAGGTGTGTGCTTTTCCCAATCAAGTCCAATCTATATAATTAAGCACAATGAAGGTGTAGGCCCATCTCAAGGATGATCAGAAGAATTGGACAGCACCTGAGTTAAATATAGTGTCACAGCAAAGGGTCTGAATACTTATGGCCATGTGATATTTCAGTGTTTTTTTTGTAATAAATCTGCAAAAATGTCTACAAGTCTGTGTTTTTCTGACAATATTGGGTGCTGTGTGTGCATGAACGAGGAAAAAAATGAAATTAATTGCTTTTAGCAAATGGCTGCAATATGACAAAGAGTGAAAAATTTAAGGGGGTCTGAATACTTTCCGAACCCACTGTATATGTCTTCCAGTCTGCTTATAGGATCCAACAAGACCATTCTAAACAAAAATCAATTTGGTGACACGGTCACTGAGCACAGATCAGCGCAACCCCCTCTGTCTGGCAAGGGAGCTATCCGAGGTGCTGAACATGGCAGAGCTCCGTCCATGCCAGTGCGTCGTTTCCAATACCGAGCCCTTATTCACATGCCAGAGCTGAAGTTTAAGCTAAAAAATGTACAGTACACCCTCTCAACCACTGAGCTTACACCCTCCCAACCACTGATCTCCCAACCGATACTTCCGGTGCTGTGGAACAGTTGAACCTGAAATGACACAGCCGAAGAAAGCTGTTTGAGCTTAAACTTCGGCTCTGGCATGTGAATAAGTGCTCGGTATTGGAAACTACGCAATATTTTGGAGAGGTGGGTACAGTTTTATTGTGATTGATAATGTGTATGTCGCTTGCAGCCATTTTTGCCGAGCCTGCAGTTGAATCAGGGGCTGCTAAGCCGAGACTCAGAATGAAGGTTGAGTCTCGTGTCGAGGCTAAGCCTACCCTAACTTCACTTCATCAGTTTGACAGGAAGGAATTGGCTAGGTTACGTCACATTATGAACATAGACTGTGGCTACATGAAAATAATGGTGACCGGGGGGCATGGTGGCTCAGTGGTAGAGCTGTCGCCTCACAGCTAGAAGGTCCTGGGTTCGATTCCCACCTGGGACGCTCTGAGCGCTGAAGGAATGCGTGCCTGTCCGCATGTCCTCGAGTGCCCACCGCCCGCGTGGGGGTTCGTCAAAAGGGCCTTTCTGTGTGGAGTTTGCATGTTCTCCCCATGCCCCCTGGGGGTTTCCTTCATATAGGAACCCCTCATCAAAACATGCAATATCCTGGTTGCTAATGTGGTTCCTCCTCTGGTCGTTAAGGGCGCCTGTTCAGAGGGAGGGGAACTGTTTGGAATAGCGTGAACCTCCCACGTGCTATGTCCTACCAGTGAAGCTTCCTCTGTCAGGTGAAAAGAAGTGGCTGGCTAACTGCCCATGTCTCGGAGGAAGCATGGAGCCAGTTTCGGCTCTCCCCAGATCGGCAGAGGGTGGAGTAGCAACAGCATAAATAAAAATTAGCACTAATGGGGGATAAAAAATCGGGGAAAGAAATATTCAAAATAATAATAATAATGGTGACCCTCCCATAAGGCCTATACGAGAGATCAGCCGAGCAACATTTTGACAAACACTGAGGGAAAACTGCAATGGGACCCTATGGAGCCAGCCTCACTCTAGCCCTGTCTGTGCTGTTTATATTTTAAAAACTGTGACAGATCACACAACTTTACCACGACATGCATATATTATAGGCCTACATCAAACTCTTGGGCTACTTCTGCGCTCACTCAGAATGTCAAAATATAAGCAGCAATGCCATAGTTTTTGAGATATGAATGTTTGTTTGGCACAACTCGTAGGCTACTAGTCAACTGCTGCGGGCTTTTCTGGGGGATTTGTTATTGTTGTGACATCACGCTGATTCGTCCTATAGATCTATGGGCTAAAGTTTGCTCCCCACCCTGCAACTTGGTGAGAAAAGATCTTGGCTGTTTTAATCTGTATAATGAATAAGAACATGCCAACGTGGTAATGGATGCCTGCACTGCGCTGCTAAATTATTCAGGGTCTGGGGAACCGGAGAGGAGACCGGCAGGATCGGATGGACCCGCTGTGTCATCGGTCCGCCTCCGCCCGCCTGGCTCCTCTTTCGGCCCGTCCGCCGGGCTGCATGAGTTTTAACCAGGCAGCACATGAGAAGTCTGTAGGAGCCTGCTCTGCCCAGGGAGAGGAGGCCAGGGCATGGCCCCGACCCCTGGACAACTGGGCAGGTTGCAGGCCTGCTCGAGATCCACAGTTCAAAGCAGAAATTATATTCAAATAGGCCTACTTGTTCAGGCTTTTTAAAATAAATGTGTTCATTAATTATTTTCCTGATTATTTAGGTCTTGTACAAAAGAGTTACTTCTGGACTGTTACTTCCTGGACTCAGTTTCCCATAATCCTCACACCTCACATTTTCTTCTTCCCTTGATTCACCCATGCACACACCTGCCAGCAATCACACATACGCAGGAAAACAATGCAACAGTCACAATAAATATATTTCAACCTGACCAGATTGTCTGGAACTCCCTCTTCTTATAACCTGACCGTTGTACCGTAGTGGTGTTCATTCCTGAACCTATTGGATAAAAACCTTTCTAACATTTATATGACTAGAGTATCGGAAGGCTCGCCCGCTGTCCAGGCTCACAGCTCTGCTGTGTGTGTGTGTATATACACGTATAGCCTATATACATTTCAATCATGAGAGACTAGTCGAAAGTTTAACAAGCTTTAATGATACAACAGATTAATTTTTGGCATATGACTCCATGATATGATGACGCTCTCCTGAGATGATGAGAGAGCGTCGTCAGTGAAGAATAGGATAGGAAATCCCCCATAGGGAATTCTTCAGGAGTCATGGCGATGGTGGTGGTCAGGGGGGGAGGTGGGGCGAAAACAACTGCCTCAGCGATGATCAGCAACTGAGAATGACACATGGCACATACACAGCACATAGCAAACAGAGTAAAACATGGACTCTGAGTGCGAGCTGCTGTAACTTGTCCCAATTTCTTTCTGATTCTGATTCTGACTGATATACTACACTGATTAGGTGATTGGGATCAGCTGGAAAGGAATAGCTTGGGCTAATTGGTTATTGCCATATGAGGGAAAGCAGTGTGGTAAACTGTGAATGGGTTAAGAGACTGCATCAATGGAAAGGGGGCGAGCCTAAAAATGAATGGGTTATACAACCTCAAAGAAAGGGGGCATGCACTGTGATATGACCTGAACTGGGTGTTAGCTGCTAAGTAGTCTTCATTATTGAAAATAGTCCAATACATTATTTTGAGATTACCGTCAAAATAACACAGGCAGAGCACATTTGCCAACTTTGCATCACTGATGACATCACTGTCACTGATGATGTCACAATGCCTATGACATCACTGGTGATGTCACAATGCCTAAGACATCATCAAGGTCTATGACATCATCAGTGATGTCATAAGATGATTTTGGTCAATAATGATGTCACTGCATTGTGACATCATCAGTGGGACAGAAATGGGAACAAACATTGCCCACTTGTTCCCTTTTAAAGAGGATGCATGTATTGGGGCGAGGGTGTTGCAGCTTCAAGTTTATAGGCCGATCAGTTCGGTTTATGGTACTAGGCATCTCATGTGCCTATAGGCTTGGCCACTGCGCGGCCTCGCCCATAGCTCGACCTCGCCTGCTCTATGGCACGTGCAAGTGTGTGTGTGTGTGTTGCTCACTAAATGTTATTGCATCAGTGATGTCACAATGTGTCCGTGTGTGTGTGTGTGTGTGGCGCACGCCCCCTATGACATCACTTTTGACATCATCACTGATGACATCACATCATTAGCTAAGTAGCCTAATTAAAATGGCTCTGTCAGGTCACCTGCACAGGTGCCCTTTACACAACCTGAAGGTTTCAGCCCAATCGCACGTAAAACAGCATAGCTGTGGCCGAACACTTTAAACAAAGTCCACATACTCAATTTTATATAGATAGATAGCCTATGTCATGTTATAGCCTCATAGATAACAAGTAGCCTATCAAATTGTGATTTGAGATTATTGTTTCCAATGGAAGGCATACGTTTATATATATATATATATATATATATATATAAAATTTGTTCTATTAATTAATTAATTACTTTATTTATAGCTACTCCAAATGATGTCGAGTTCATGTTTTAAATGAAGGTCTTTAGTTTCCTCATGCGCTGTCCATGGTGCTGAAGTCAGGCTCTATGGAACCATCGGAAACACCGTGAAAAAATGTTCAGTATCTGCTGTGAGGCCACGTGTGTTACTTTTGAGGCATATAAGCCTCACGAGAGAAAATACCCCGTCTTCGATCTAATTCTCATGGATTCTCACGTTTTACACTCTTATCAAAATTACTTGTAACTTGAATGCGAATGAACTTGGCTGCAAAACGTCTTATATAGACGTAGGACATTTTGTTGGCTTTTTTTTTTACCTGTTAAATGTTTTTCTTGTGGCCCATTGTTTGGCTTATGGCTCCATAGCGTAGAGATCGTGTTTTGTGAGGTAGGCTACATAGGGTGTGAGGCGAGATGTTGGCCCCGCCATCTATAGCGTCTGTAGGCCTACTTTGTTCTGTGATCCAGGATGTCAGAGTTCAGATCAAAGCACGCCTGTATTGGTGGCAGTTATTTTAACTCATCCAAAACAAACACATATCGTGTTACTTTTTAATACAACATGTGTTAGAGATGTAATCAATGCATGCGGCCTTGGTCAGTATGATACAGTCACTGACACACTAAAGTTCTTAGGCCTACATGAATATCAGTGATTTGGGTGAGAGTTATTTCTCCTCGTCATTCCACGCTTGCGCACGGAAGCCACACTGACTTGGCAACTTGTAAGTTGAGTACAGGAGCAGGTGTGTAGGCTGTGTGTGTGTGTGGGGGGGGGGGGGGGGTTAGAATGGGGAGAGGTTGCCTGGACGCCGGGAGGCGCTGCCCGTGTGAACAGCTTCAGTCTGACGCAGACAGAGGAAACAGGAAAGGAGAGGAGTTGTTTGGCTGTCCGCTGCCCGCCCGGCTTTATCTGACATAAAGCCGGGCCACACTGCTGCCTGCCCGCCCAGGAAGGAGGATGATGACCATGAACGGAAAGCAGCATTTCTCCATGCACCCGGCCCTGCACGAGCCCAAGTACCCCGGCCTGCACGCGGGCTCGGAGGGCATGCGCAGAGTCTGTCTGCCCGCCCCGCAGGTACGTCAAGGTCGGCCCGCGGAGGAATGGTTGTGGTGGAGAATATAGAAATAGCCTCCCACACTGCAATGTGTGTAAAGTAGGCCTAATTTGACAGGACTTTCCTCTCCCTCTCTCTGCCCCCCCCCCCCCCCCCATGTCTCATCCACATCTCTATTCAAGCGATGCTTTCATATGAATGTTTATGACCTGCGCTTTGAGGAGGCTTCTCTCCTCCTCGGCGCTGCTGTGTGTTAGATCCTGAGCTGCCTGCCTGACACAATTCCCCCCTGACTCTCCACTATGCGCACTCTTGCTTGCAGCTCCAAGGCAATATATTCGGAGGCTTTGATGAGAGCCTGCTGGCGCGCGCAGAGGCTCTGGCGGCTGCTGACAGCATCGTCTCTCACGGTAAGAGTCACCCGTTCAAACCGGACGTGACTTACCATACCATGAGCAGTGTGCCCTGCACCTCGGCATCGTCCTCGTCGCCCTCCACCACCGTGCCCATCTCCCACCACGTCCCCTCCCACCACCACCATCACCATCACCACCTCGGACAAAGCCTGGAGGCCGGAGACCTCCTGGATCACCTCTCCTCCAGCCTGGCAGTGACCGGGATGGGGGCACCGGAGCCCCCCGGGATGACCAACCACCACCACCAGCACGCCCATCACCACCTGCAGACCATGGGGCAGCTGCACCAGGCGATGGCCAGCATGGCGCAGCAGCACCCGCACTCGCTGTCCGTGCACGGCGGCATGGCGTGCGTCAACGACGTGGAATCTGACCCGCGGGAGCTGGAAGCCTTCGCCGAGCGGTTCAAGCAGCGACGGATCAAACTCGGGGTGACCCAGGCGGACGTCGGGTCGGCGCTGGCCAACCTGAAGATCCCCGGCGTGGGCTCGCTGAGTCAGAGCACCATCTGCAGGTTCGAGTCCCTCACCTTGTCGCACAATAACATGATAGCGCTCAAGCCAGTGCTCCAGGCCTGGCTGGAGGAGGCCGAGGCTGCGTACCGGGAGAAGAACAGCAAGCCGGACCTTTTCAGCGGGAGCGAGAGGAAGAGGAAGCGCACGTCCATCGCCGCGCCGGAGAAGCGCTCCCTGGAGGCATATTTCGCCATCCAGCCGCGGCCCTCCTCTGAGAAAATCGCGGCCATCGCCGAGAAACTGGACCTGAAAAAGAACGTGGTTCGAGTGTGGTTCTGCAACCAGCGGCAAAAACAGAAAAGGATGAAATACTCTGCGGTGCATTGAGTTTCAACGCATCATGAATAAAATAGCCTACTACATTTTTGATCGAGTGATTAAGTATAGCCTATTAACTAACACGGAGTGATCAGCATCTGCTCACGTCTCATTCACCCGGGATTATCTCCAAAATACTTTTGTAGTAGGCTATTTATTTACATTTTTGTTTCAAGTTGATTTTCGTGTCGCTCATTCGTTCTTGCACATTTTCGTTTTGGTTGTTGTAAAATTATTATTGTGCTAAAGCTCTGGGAAGGTTTATTTTGATGCTTTTGAGCATTTTGCACACCCATCGTCATATGAGGGATACGATGCATCCATTGCTCCACAGACTTTTTTTTGGTCATCAAATCCACTCAAACCTATTTCCACACATTCAGGGATGTAGCTATAAAATGTTATCACATTTCTAAGAGAGTTTACTATGCCTTTTTAGGCTGGCATTAAGCCTTGACGAGGTTAATTCACAAGTGGTATATGCATACATCAGATTGATGTAAATTGTGTATGATGATAGGATTTTTTTTAAAGATTCAGAAACACAAGTTGGTGCTTTTGTGAAATGAATAGATTTTGTTTATTGGTGGTTGTTTGCCTTATGGTCTTACTTCACCCACCTTTGCATCACTGGCTCGCATTTAAGCCTTCACCATCTTTTTCCACCTGCCAATGTATCTGTGCATTGTGCTTTTCCCCCTTTTTTTAATCCGTGCATGGCATATGTATACAGACTATGGATGACTGACTGACTGGATGTGTGTTCACCACCGAGTGATCAAAAACTCCCCCACCTTTTAAAGCAACACATTTATTTTATTTGTATTTATTTATTTATGTATTTATTTGGAAATTATTGTGGTCTTCGCGAAGATAACTCATGCACGCGCAAAAAATCTCAGTCTGTTTATCTTGAATTATTTACAAATGACACCATCATATATGAGGCACATCCGTTTTTTGTGAGGCTGCTGCTATATTTTAGACATTGCGTATATTTTGATGTGAACATGTTTTGGAGTATTAGCCTACAGGTATATATGTATGGCCTATTAACACCCACATAGCATACTACTTTGAGTATTTTTCTTCCTCACGCTTGGATTTCACTTGCTAAAATGTGTGAAGTTTAAATTGAATAAATTAAGGATTATTTTCTAAGAAAGAAAGAAAAATCAGTGACTGGATTGTTTTTCTTCTAACACTTTATCCACTGAGGTTAAGGTTATAAAAATGTACCGAGCTATAAGAGCAAACAAAATCACATTATAAAAGTATTTCTTCTCAAAGGTTATGACTTGTGTAAACAGGATTGATCATGCTGAGATGCGCCAATGGGCGACAAATTCATTGCTGTAAACTGTTTGTTTCAAGGGGAAATCACTCGATTGTTTTATTCATGAATCCCCAAACCTCTGATGAGATCAATTATGTATTGTAGTATATGATATAGGCTAAGAAAATATAACATTTCAGTGCCTGCTTCGCACCGTGGAGCACAATGAGTGTTTTAGCTACATGGTGCTAACGGCCCCTTCCCCTCTAATTAGTTCAGTTTTAATTATGGATGCCCTCATGTCACCGGGTTATGTCGCGGGGCTTGAAATTATTAAGTAATGACGATGCAGTATTAATTATATATTGGTATAAAACGAAGTCAGGAGTAGGTAATGCAGAGCAGTTGGAGAGGAGAAGTCTGCTCGGAAGTGTGTGACTCTAGGGAGAGAGGGAGAGATCTGGATAAACAGGTTGGAAATTGGACAACGCGGCAAGATTATTTTTGACAAAAACTTTTCTTAAAGTTTTTCTTATTTTCCCCACCCGGAGATCTGTTGTCGTTTTTGTTATTAAAGGTAGGCCAATGATAAGAAATTATAATCGTCCAAATTTTTTATAATAATGTATTATTATTATTATTATTATTATTATTATTATTATTATTACTATTATTATTATTATTATTATTATTTTATTTGAAATAAGTTCGACTCTTATGTTAACCAAATGCGCAATGCGGACAGGCTATTTCGGCGCTAATTTAGTGTAAATTATTGTAGGTAGCCTATTCAGTAAATCGAGAGGCCCACTATTAAGCTATTTCATTAAAAACGTGGAAAGTAGCCATAATCTGTGATTAATAATCTCTGCATAGCCTATTTGATAACAACAAAACAATTGCGCAAATAAAAAATATGAATCCGCCCACTGAGCGCATGCAGTCAACATAACCGGAGGTTATGTGATTTTCCCAGTGAGACCGAGTCTCTGGAGGCTTGTTGCTAGGGGATCAAAGTTTGCAATTAAACATTTCTGCCGCTCATTAATATTATCTTTGATGCTGAGATGATTAATTATAGTATAGGGTAATTTATGCCGTTAAAAGATTATTTTGTAACGGGAGGTTAATATTGAAATATTGTTGTCATAATTATTAATATTATCCTTCGTTATTTCTCCCACATTAGTGACATTTAGCATTTTAAACATGTCATTTCCAATGCGTTTCGCCATTTAAAGGCCTATATTGCTACATGCAGGAGGGAGCTGAAATTAGGTGTTGGATCTGACTTAAAATAAGTTAAAAAGCAGTTTCGCTGCTGTGAATTATTGATGGAAGTATTGATATCAACGCACTATGAGGTAAGGTGAGCTGAAGGCTTGTGCGCATAGCGGCATGTGGCAACTGCACGTCAATTATTCAGCAGCAGCTGAAAGGTATTCAGCAGCAGCTGAAAGGTAGGCCTAACCCTAAAGGTAGGCAGGCCTAACCCTAAAGGTAGGCAGGCCTAACCCTAAAGGTAGGTAGGCCTAACCCTAAAGGTAGGTAGGCCTAACCCTAAAGGTAGGCAGGCCTAACCCTAAAGGTAGGTAGGCCTAACCCTAAAGGTAGGTAGGCCTAACCCTAAAGGTAGGCAGGCCTAACCCTAAAGGTAGGCCTATATTGCATTTTCTCATGCAATTGAGGTGTGTTGGGTCTGTGCGGGCCAATTTGTGCATTATAATATGATAATTCCTTTTGGATCAGTTTATCAAACCGCTCGCAAATGGCTTTCTAATGCCTTTGGATATTGTTGATAAAAGAGCTGATGAAAGATGAAAGAAAGGTTTGGATTGTAGGTGAGTGAAAATGAAAGAGAGGGACTACTTTTTAAGTCGATTTTATATATGGCTTTTTGATTACAATGATATAGATACACGGCTAAATACACTTCCTTTTTCTATAGGCCTATAGGCTATATCTTTAATTCACATTTTTAAGTTACTGTAACTTTACTCTTGTGTTTATATTCGATTGCCATGTTACAGCTGTTTACACACGTCACTTCTTATATCTTTAATTGTACACACACTTTATTCTTTATTCTCTTGCTTTGGCAATGTCAGTTGCAAACATAGGCTATATGTTTCCCAGGCCAAAGCCCATTTGAATTGAATTGAGAGGGAGAGAGAGAGGGGGGATATGTGTGAGAGACAAATGCAGAGATGTAGTGCATGTGTGTGTGTGTGTGTGTGTGTGTGTTTGCTTGAGACGTTTTCAAGCAGGGAAGACCATTTTTGACAGAATGAGGATGAGAGCTGTAATTGCCTTCGACTGCATGCACATATCTCTTTCTCTCACTACACACACACACACACACACACACACACAGAAACGCGCACACACACACACACACACACACAATGTGGCTGTCATCCCTGGGAGTGGAGTGAGGGAATGTGTGTGTGTGTGTGTGTGTGTGTGTGTGTGTGTGTGTGTGTGGTGTGTGTGTGTGTGTGTGTGTAGGGGGTGGAGCAGCAGGGCGGTGGCAGAGCAGAGACAGCCCAAACTCAATAATTCATCCACAGCAGCAACACATGAGACGTGCGAGCAGAGAGGAGGAGCCTCTGCTCTCTGTTAGTCAACCTCTATTAACATCATCTGCCAATGCCAAGTCACCAACCAACACTTCCTGCACAGCAGCCCCCCCCCACACACACACACGCGCACGCGCACGCGCACACACACATTTGAACCGGTTCCGGTACCTGGAATTCAGTACCACTACGCCAACGGTACCTTTTTTCAGTACTTTTACTCTCTCTGTAATTACAAACATGTAATTTCAGTTGTAAAAAAAACAACAATTCCAAACATTTTACACACAGATGCGCTCTAAGGAGGTACCAAAATCTGGTACCAATAGATTTAACTAGAGGCGTACCGATATAATTCGGTCATACCGATTTCGGTACCCTACTATGTACCAGTGGTGGCTGGTGAGCTTGGAAACAGGGGAGGAAGCTAGTGCGGCCGCCCCCAAAAAAATTTGGGCTTTTTTTTTTCACGTGTGCGCGCGCGCGCATGTGTGTGTGTGTATTTGCCATGTTTCCCATGCTGTCAAGCCTCTTAGCTTTCCACCCAGTGAGGAGCATTGCATTAGCACCCAGTGAGAGGACTACAGGACGGAACAGCACCTGGCACCTGAGGCGGTCCCAGGGAAAATATGACGTGTGCTCTGCTGCTGATACTCTCACCCACAAGCAGTTTTTGCCCAAAACGCCCAAATCTCATTTTAAATTAGCATTAGGATTAAACTGTTGTGATGTCATTATTCAGTTTTAACCATCAATAATTGTTCCTTTTCTCATTATTTCATTTCTCAGAGTAAATACTGTATATTTATTTCGAGATTTTTGTCAATTATTTGTGCTGTTATGGTTATAATTAGCCTAGTTACTCACTTCTACACTATCTTAGATTGTGTTACTTATGGATGGCATGGAATTATAGTGAAAATAGATTATCCCCCCTTTTTGCTGGGGACCCCACTTTGAAAACCACTGGCTTAGGCTAGAACCATTTCCACGCCGAATTTAATAGAAGGTTCGGATAACTTGAAATCAATTGACTTACTTGAATATCCGTGCTGTCTGTAGGGGAAATGCTGCAGTCGAGACGTTGCAAATATTCCAGTTTTCTGACATTGCAAAAAGCCCGTATCGCGCAGCTCAAGTCTCCCCGCAACTCGAAACTCGTTTTGGTGGTAATCCAATATCAACGACTGTCTGGCTTGTGAACACTTACTGATTGATAAAAAAGTAAATAAAAATAAGAGGGAAATATGATATGCTGCTACTGTCTCAGTAAATCCTTCCTGTCAGGTCAAGCAGTGGATTTCACCTCCTTGATTCAGCGTGAGAGACCACAGACCAGGCAGTGGAACAACGTTGCCGATTTTCAGACATATTCAGCATTGGACAATACAGAATGTCAATCAATGTCAAGCAATCTATCTATCAAACAACAACCAATTAGGGTTTCACCTGGTTTCACGGGCTAAGGGAGAGCTCCCTCCTAGCTCAATCTGATTAGTTGGAAAACACATCACTCTCACTGTTTTCTGTGAATTGCAAGTCTTTTTCAACCAATCTTATTTTTTCATTAGATAAATTACCAAATAAATCAAGCCCACAGGGCGGGTGTTTTTTTAATCCCCTCCCCCATGCTGGGACCAGGGCCAGAGTGACTCGTCATAATGGAGCTATATAATGAATGAAAAAATGAGCGTCTGCACATAAGAAAAAACACATTTGATTGATATTTTATTATAAAAAAAAATATGAAAAATGAAAAATATAAAAATAAAAATAATTTTTTTTTTTTTTTTATATATATTTTTTTTATCTAAAATCCCCAATCTAATAGAGGACCATCCTCCTATGCCTCACTGGAAAAACCTCCTCTGCTATGTACACACACACACACACACACACACACACACACACACACACACACACGCACACACACACACACACACACACACACATATTGTATTACTCTATGGAAACTTGAGGCCAGGACGATAGATGTCTTTTAAAGGTGTATAAGGAGATGCTTTCCATCTGTTGCTATTCTCTTCTTTGTTCCCTCCTGTTACGTGTGTGTGTGTGTGTGTGTGTGTGTGTGTGTGTGTGTGTGTGTGTGTGTATTGACATTCTTTGTCAAGTTCATGCATTTCTGTTAAAGCGATGACAAACGGGTAACTTCTTGTGGCTGTAGACGGGCAATATGCCTTCAAGCCCTGCCCTCCCCATGCCATGGGAAGCAATTGTGAAATGGGACAGATTCACATTAGGCCTATAGGCAAACAATAGTGTCATGACCACTGGAAAGAGTAGCCTATACTGGCCTAGAAGTACAGTAGGCTGGGCTGTTTGCTGATACTTGACTTAAAGAACTGTGTCAGTCATGCACAAATTACATCACTGGTCTCAAATCAACTCTCAATTAACTGTCAAACTAAATGAATGCTGGATATGTGTGAGATCATAATAGAAAATAAATCACCGTCAATTGTTTTTCGGTGAAGTTCTTGAAGTAAAAATAGGCTCCCCCTTGTAAAAAGAAAAAGAAAAAGTAGAAAGTAGACTTAGCAAAAGTGACTGAGTGACTGGGGGGGCATTAGTTATAATAAAGTTCATAAATAAGCAACGTAAAAGCCAGATTATAGGCTGACTGACTGTGAATGTTTCCACAATTGGCCAATGTTCAAGCCAGGTCATGAAGCTTATATAGCACAACATGTGTAGCCTAATCTGTTATGGATGTGATATAGGTAAAGGCAAAATTACTAACATCAAAAGGCACTCGAAACAAGTCCAAGCACACACAGTGAGGGGAGTAAATATAGCCTACTGACTTGGTGACGAGACACGACTAATAAAAGTTGTTTAGCTAAAATGTCTGTTTCCATGACTTCAAAATGCAACACAAACAGAACTACTAACTTTCCAAGCAAGTAAAGCAAAAACATATGAAGTGTTCTAAATGAAATCACTTATCATGTGACACTTTTAACTTATGAAATATAAACACCTATTTCCCAGTGGGTGTGCAGAGACGAGCAGCTGCAACTTGTCTCAGGAACGCTTAGAGTCTCATCGTCAGTGTGTGAGGTCAAGCTGTCTGCTATAACTACCACACACCATGCATTATGCAGGGGCTATTGAGACACACACACACACACACACACACACACAAAGCAGAGGTGGGAGCACAGAGATAGAGATCGCGTCTCTATTGTAAGTCATGGAAAGGGGTGTGTGTGTGTGTGTGTGTGTGTGTGTGTGTGTGTGTGTGAGAGAGAGAGAGAGAGAGAGAGAGAGAGAGAGAGAGAGAGAGAGAGAGAGAGAGCGGTAGATTGTGCAATGTGCATTGAATGGTGTTGCCTATTTCAGCATAGTGTACATTAATAGCACTCTAACCAGAGAAAATGCTATTCGGCCATGTGTTCTTGACTTTCCTTGACTGCCAAAGTGTGTGTGTGTGTGTGTGTGTGTGTGCGTGTGTGTGTGTGTGTGTGTGTGTGTGTGTGTTGGCATGCAGTGGAGTGAATGTCTCTATTCTGTGCATTGTGTGGTAGTGTTAATTTTGTCAGCTATTTGTTTTTTATTTAGTCTTAGTCTAGTCCTGTCTCTAGTCCTGTGTCAAATGTCCTTGTTAGTTTTTCATATTTAGTTAACCTCATCCTGTTTTTATTTAGTCAAGTTTTAGTCGACTACATTTTGAGGATTTTAGTCTCATCTTAGTTAAATAAAACTATTTGACTCTTTAGTCGATGAAAACTGTTGAATCTGCTGATGCACTTGATACAGTAATGGTAATAAGAATACAAAGTCAGAGGCTAGCAAAAATAGAACAATATAAACAATAAAACAAAGCAGTGACAGGATCACAAAAAAGGTCAGTTCATGAATGAATTCCGAAAAGGTGAGTTTTTAGTCTTTTTCGAAAGATGGGTCGAGTTTCGGCCGTCCTGACCGAGGGAGGGAGTTCGTTCCACCATTTCGGTGCCAGGGATGAGAAAAGTCTCGAACGGGACGAGCGATTATTGAGTACACATAGTCGTGGAGGGGCGAGGCGTCCAGCACTAGTGGAGGGGCGAAGGGAGCGGTGTGAGGGCTGGAATCTGACCATAGATTGTAAGTACGGAGGGGCTGTCTGGTGTACTGCTCTGTAGGCTAGTATAAGTGTTTTCAATTTAATACGTGAAGAAATGGGAAGCCAATGGAGGTGATGGAAGAGGGAGGTGACGTGGGAAGATTTGGGTTGATTGAACACCAGACGAGCTGCAGCATTCTGGATGAGCTGGAGTGGTTGAATAGCAGAGGTAGGTAAGCCAGCTAGAAGGGATTGCAGTAGTCCAGCCTGGATATGACCAGTGACTGAACCAGGAGTTGTGTTGCTTCTCTTGTGAGGAATGGACGGATTTTGCGGATGTTATAGAGGGAGAACCTACAGGAGCGTGCTGTTGCTGAAATGTGGGCCGAGAAGGAGAGATGGTTGTCGATGATCACACCAAGGTTGTTAGCAGTTTGGGAGGGTAGTACAATGGTGTTGTCGATGCAGATGGAAAGGTCAGTCAGTGGGCAGTCTTTACCAGGGAGGAAGAGCAGCTCGGTCTTACTGAGATTGAGCTTAATATAGATAATATGGCCGAGAGATCTGATATAGAGCAGGAACAGTCGGGGGCGCAGGACTGAGCCCTGGGGGACACCAGTGATGAGAGTGCAGGGTTTTGAGAGACCTCCTCGCCATAGGACCTGGTAGGAGCGGTTGGAAAGATAAGAGGAAAACCAAGAAAGTGCAGAACCAGAAATGCCTAAATCAGAGAGAATGGATAGAAGAATTTGGTGATTGACTGTGCCGAATGCAGCAGATAGATCTAGTAAAATGAGAACGGAAGAGAGGGATGAGGCCCTAGCAGTGTGTAGGGCCTCAGTGACGGAGAGGAGAGCAGTTTCGGTGGAGTGGGCAGATCGAAAACCGAGTAAGTTGCTTTGTGATAGATGGAGGGAAAGTTGTTCAGCTCTTTCTAGGGTTTCGGAAATAAATGATAGGAGGGAGATAGGACGGTAGTTATTGATGTCAGTGGGGTCAAGAGAGGGTTTTTTGAGAAGTGGCTTCACTCTAGCGGTTTTTAGGGAACGTGGCATGATGCCTGTGGACAGAGAGGAGTTGATGAGGGATGTGAGAAAAGGGGATAAATCAGAAGAGATGGACTGGAGAAGAGAGGAGGGGATGGGATCAAGAGGGCAGGAGGTAGCAGGGTTAGAATTGACCAGTTTGAGGACTTCTTCAGAGGAAAGGGTAGAGAAGGAAGGGAGCTTTGAGATGGAGGGCAGAGACTCAGGATGGGAAACAGGAGAACTGATATTGGAGGATGGAGGGGGGAAGGAAGAGCGCATGGCATCAATCTTTTTTGTA
Organism: Poromitra crassiceps; assembly: GCF_964638095.1. Classification (NCBI taxonomy): domain Eukaryota; kingdom Metazoa; phylum Chordata; class Actinopteri; order Beryciformes; family Melamphaidae; genus Poromitra; species Poromitra crassiceps. The sequence continues at coordinate 61,676,934 of NC_139623.1, forward strand.
AAAAATGTTGAAAAGTCATCTGCAGAGAGGGAGGAGGAGGAGGAGGGGGTTAAGGAGAGAGGAGAATGTAGAAAATAGTTTGGTCGGGTTATTGGCGGAGGACTGTATTTCAGAAATGAAGAAGGATGATTTGGCTGATGAAACTGCATGGGTGAATTTGGAGAAAATATGTTGATGAGCTGAGAGGTCATTGGGGTGCTGTGATTTCTTCCATGTTCTTTCTGCTGCCCAAAGCTCCATCCGATAATTTTGGAGGGCTTCGGACAGCCAGGGAGCAGGGGGAGAGGAACGAACAGGTTTGATGGTGAGTGGACAGAGGGAATCGAGTGCAGAGGAAAGAGAGGATATGAGAATGGTGGAAGCTTCCTCCGTGGAGAGGAGGGGAAACTCGGGAGAGGGCAGCAGAGGAAAGGGATGTAGGTGAAAGTGTCCTACGGTTGCGTCTGGTAGATATAGTGTGGGTGGGTGATGGGTGGGGGGTGGTGAGGGAGATGGGGAGAGAAAAGGAAATAAAATGGTGATCAGAAACTGGGAGGGGAGTGACAGCAAGATTGGAAGTGCAGCAGGAACGGGTGAAAACCAAATAGAGTAAATTGCCAGCTTTACGAGTGGGGGGTGATGCAGAGAGGGAAAGATCGAAAGATGAGAAAAAATTGAGAAAGGGGGAAGATTGCAAGATAGATGTGTGAATATTGAAATCACCCAGGAGAATGAGGGGGGTGCCATCATCAGGGAAGAGTGAGAGGAGGGTGTCCATTTCGTCCAAGAAAACACCAAGTGGAGCAGGTGGGCGGTAAATGACAATAATGAAGAATTTGAAAGGAAGGCATATGGCAACTGCATGAGATTGAAATTAAGATATGGAGAGGGGAGTGAGAGGAGTGACTGTGTAGGTCCAGGTGGGAGAGATGAGTAGTCCTGTAGGGGAGTGAGAGGAGTGACTGTGTAGGTCCAGGTGGGAGAGAGGGGAGTGAGAGGAGTGACTGTGTAGGTCCAGGTGGGAGAGAGGGGAGTGAGAGGAGTGACTGTGTAGGTCCAGGTGGGAGAGATGAGTGAGAGGAGTGAGTGTGTAGGTCCAGGTGAAGAGGGGAGTGAGAGGAGTGACTGTGTAGGTCCAGGTGGGAGAGAGGGGAGTGACTGTGTAGGTCCAGGTGGGAGAGATGAGTAGTCCTGTGTAGGTCCAGGTGGGAGAGATGAGTAGACCTGTGTAGGTCCAGGTGGGAGAGATGAGTAGTGCTGTGTAGGTCCAGGTGGGAGAGATGAGTAGTCCTGTGTAGGTCCAGGTGGGAGAGATGAGTAGTCCTGTGCCGGGTCAAGTGTTTTAGTCCACAAAAGAGTTTCACTGTAGCCGTAGGACAGGGGTCTTCAATTAAAATTCAAAAAGGTCCAGTTAGAGAAAATGTCCTCGAGCAAGGGTCCGGAACATCGCAATGTCTAACTGTTGTGACTATTCAGTGGCAGTGCCATATATATTGAAGTAGCCTAATAGTTCTATCAACATCTGCATGTAGTCAACAACTAACTGTTAACTCAAATAAAGTAATTCAGTATTTAAATAATTTCAGAAAAAACAAAAAAAAAAGTTTTATTTTATTTTCATGTTTAACTGGTATTACGTGCTTTAATAATACATACATGTTCTTTTCTCTTTAAAATAAGGGCTGCATTGAAAAAGTAAAATACATAGCAAAGAGCTTAATTTTAGAAGAAAAAAAAAAAAAGTGTACTGTAAGTTCCCTTTTTCTTCTTTTAGTTGACTGCACTTGACATTTCAACAGTCTCAATCAAAACTATCTGAGCACATTTGAACAATTCCCCCACGTTCTCTTGTTCAATGAGAGAAGTGTAGCCCAGCTGGCCCAGCCTGGTAGAACCATCCTGATAACGTTATCTCACTATCAGTGGGCGGGAGTACTTGCCTTGACAGACAACTCATTCAGCCAATCAGCATCTCCACTTGCAGTCCAAAATAATCCATCCATCTCAGAAGAACGACGAAAACATATTTTTCGGCGATAAACTCCGCTGGTGCATAGTGTTAGTGTTTAATTGTTGTTATTGAGTCTATTTCTGCAAGAACTGCACTTATGGGTGTGTTTTCCTCATTGATCTTTCTGGAAATGGGAGACGCCATTACTGTTCTTGTAGCAGCTGAGCGGTGGCCCTGATTGGCTAAGTAGCACCACATGGGTTGCCAGTGGCGAACCTGATTGGCTGAGTAGCATCACATGCGATTATCAATACATGCAATTGGTCTGTGATGTCTGACGCTGGTGAACTAGTACCGTGAAGTCTATAAACGCTGCGCCAGTTCAAATTGAAGCACTCCGTCAAACGTGAATAATTCTCAATGATTTATCAGTTATAGGTCTGGGTCCGCATAGCATAGGACACCGTCTGGGTCCGGACCCGGACCGCGGTCCGCCATTTGGTGATGCCCGCCGTAGGAACAAGGCAGGAAGACGAGAGCTGTTACTGTGGCCTGCTGTTACTGTGGCCTGCGACAGAGCTGTTACTGTGGCCTGCGACAGTGAAGATTTCAGCTAAGAACAGGGTATAAATGTTTTCAAGTCAACTTGGCACTTGCGGGGCTTATGGAGACTTGGATTGCACCAGATGAGCCGTATGGAGCCTTTACTTTATCAATTGAAAGTTGGTCACCATCTGTACTTACATTTTTTGGGAGAATGCAGTAACTGTTTCCCTGGAAAAAACACAAATGTGACTAAAATAAATGTCACCCGACCTTCCACCAGTATGGGGATGAGTGGATAATCACTGGATTTTCATTTTTGGGTGAATTGGAGGGAAGCAGGGCAGGGGCGGTTTTAGCATCAGACCTTTGGGTGGGCTCAGCCCACCCAAAGGTCATGGCCCGCTGAACCCCTAGGGGGGTCCGGGGGCATGCAGTACAATATTGTAGCTATTGAAGGTGTATAACCTATTTTATGGACCCATTAGGTGGCGACAGTGCTCTCCAGATTAGAGAAAGTTGAGGAAAAAAATCAGAAAAAGCCCCGTGATGAAAGAGAAACCGATGCATGAGCCAGAGCGGCACAGATTGCTCTGGCTGCCTGGAGCCAACGTTAGCTGCGAACAGCAGTCAATCCGTTCCCACAAATGAGCCCCTCTGTCTCTGCTGCATAGTTTCTCCACACGATTAGCCGCCAGAAAATAAAACCAAAGCCAAACCATTCTCATGAGAATGGTTTGGCTTTTCAGTGTCGCGCTGGGAGCCGGCGCACAAGGCTGAGCGCTCCGAAAATAGACTGGGTGCAGCGCACTTTGAAACGCGCAGCAGAAAGCCTATAATCGGACGCAGCTTCATCCCAGCTCACAACCGAAACCCCAGAAACGCAGACGAACGCGAGCCCGATCCAGACTCCCCCGACGAGCGGCCGCCATCCGAACGTGGATCCGTAAGGCAGCAGAGCCTGCCATAGCAGGCAGCAGAGACTCGCCTGACACACGCAGCAGCCAGCAGAGCGAGCAGAGCCACCAGAGACACTCCCACAGAGGAGGAGTTTGGAGTTGAGGGGTGTGTGGGTGCTGTTCAGATGTTTCAGGTCAGAAAATATTAGCTTCAGAGTCAGTGAATGTGCTTGAAATGCTTCATTTCACAAAAGGCTGAATATCTCAGCTTCTAATTTGAAACGCCTGTTTTTGCTGAAAACAACCTATCTTCTCCGGCTCATAACTAAAGAACGGAAAATGGTATCAATAAACTTTTTTTTGCTGATGATACAATAGAGTCCCCTCGTTCTTTGTGCATGTTCGCTGTTTACATAGTAATATCACACAATATTCTGTGGGCCTCGAGAAATCACTGAAAACGCTCTGAAACTCTGGCACTGGGAGCGTCCGTTCTCCAAAAGTGGCTGGCACTCAATGAGTTAAGCAGAAAATTAAAAAATAGTTTTAAAGCAAAAATAAATAATAAAGATAATTTTAACAGAAACTGCTACTAATGACCACCATGGATTTGGAGAGAGAAAAAAAAAAAAAAAAACTTTTTTTTTTTTGGGTGGGCTGAGACTATTTTTGGGTGGGCTAAAGCCCACCCAAAAAAGGCCTAGAACCGCCCCTGAAGCAGGGTATTAAGGACACAGAACATCAGTTACCGGCAACCTGCTTAATTCATTCAGCGGGCCTGAAGAATGGTATTATACACATATTCATTATTCACGTCCTCTACATGATCAAAGTGCCCAGAGAAATAAGATGAACCCAGCCAGAAATAACTCACTGTGGCATGATTTCTCCTACAAAGCACTTAGCCGGTCATGAGCAGGCCGCCACAGAGCAGCCAGATTAAACTATATGAACATATAATCACCATACAGTCTACAGAACATAATAATCCTCTCCAAGAAAACCTGGCTGTAGTGTACAGAGACAGAGGGATGGAGGAAGGTAGAGAGGGACACCAGGGATGGGAGGAGGTGAGGGGGAGAGGGAGGGAGGGAGGGGGAGGGATGAAGGAAGGAAAAGAGATAGGGAAGGGAGTGAGAGAGGAAAAAAAGGAAAGAAAGGAGAGAGGAGGGGGGATGGAATGGAGCTGGTAAATGGCCTGCATTTGGGCTATTATCCAAAGCACTTTACAATGAGTACATTCACCCATTTGCACACCAACAGCACTGGGAAGCTATCACACTGGGTTCTGGTGCAGCCATTGGAAACAATTTTGGGTTCAGTGTCTTGCTCAAGGACACTTCAACATGAAGACTGGAGGAGGCGGGGATCGAACCACCAACACCAAATCTCCAAAGCAATTAGCGGATGACCCGCTCTACCTCCTGAGCTACAGCCACAGAAGACCCACTCTACCTCCTGAGCTACAGCCACACAGAAGACCCGCTCTACCTCCTGAGCTACAGCCACAGAAGACCCGCTCTACCTCCTGAGCTACAGCCACACAGAAGACCCACTCTACCTCCTGAGCTACAGCCACACAGAAGACCCACTCTACCTCCTGAGCTACAGCCACACAGAAGACCCGCTCTACCTCCTGAGCTACAGCCACACAGAAGACCCGCTCTACCTCCTGAGCTACAGCCACACAGAAGACCCGCTCTACCTCCTGAGCTACAGCCACACAGAAGACCCGCTCTACCTCCTGAGCTACAGCCACACAGAAGACCCGCTCTACCTCCTGAGCTACAGCCACACAGAAGACCCGCTCTACCTCCTGAGCTACAGCCACAGAAGACCCGCTCTACCTCCTAGCTACAGCCACACAGAAGACCCACTCTACCTCCTGAGCTACAGCCACACAGAAGACCCGCTCTACCTCCTGAGCTACAGCCACACAGAAGACCCGCTCTACCTCCTGAGCTACAGCCACAGAAGGGAGGAAGGACGTGAAGAAGAGAGGAAAGTGAGAAAGGAAAAACAGGATGATAGAAAAGAAGGAAGCAAGGGAGGAAAAAGTGGCAATTTTCTGAAAGCTCTGGTGTTATCATGTACATGACTTCTCATGGCATAACCACCATCTTACAAGTTCCATTTGAAGGCAGCATCACACACTGGAGACAGATGATGGTACTAAAATGAAAATTCAATGAAACAGCACTGGTGGACATCCCTGCAGTCAGTATGCCAATTGCACGCTCCCTCACAACGTGTCACATCTGTTAGGTTAGGTTAAGTTTATTTCATGGACATCACAGAGCATTGGAGATGTTACATACATGTATGCACAACAACCACATACACAGTGTTAAGTGCTTATAGCGGAACGCTAATTTTCAACACCTGTCCACAGTGACTCACACCAAAACACAACCCAAAGGGACATACCCAAAAAAGAAACATAATCAAATATAAAACCACAAGAGTAAAGCCATACATACAAATGTATTGACAAGAAAGTCACTAAAACCAGAATTTCCTACAGCTAAACAAAGACAAAACAGAGGTGATCGTCTTCAGTCCCAAAGAACAAAGGCTTAAAATCACTGCACACCTTGAGTCTCGATCTCTGAAGCCAAAGGATCAAGTTAAAAATCTTGGCGTTATTATTGATTCTGATCTCAACTTTAACTCCCACATTAAGTCAATCAGAAAATCAGCTTTTTATCATCAGCTTTTTTAACTGCGGCGCCTGTTGCTTAATGCACTTTTTATGCTCTTTCTCTGTTGTGATGCTTTTAAATGTATATTTTATCCTCTTATTCTTTTATTTTCTTGTGTCAACCATTTTATGTGAAGCACTTTGAATTGCCTCTGTGTATGAAATGTGCTATACAAATAAACTTGACTTGACTTGACTTGAAAGTCACTAAAATCCACCCCAGAGGACATACCAAAAAGAAGCACAATCAAATATAAAACCACATGAGTAAAGCTATAAATGTATCGACAAGGATGTCACTAGATGATGCTGGAGACTTTTTAAGGGCAAAGTCACGCCCTTTCATTGATTGGCAGATATCTTGTCCAAACATGGAAGAGAGCTTCTCCTAGGGCTGCTCCTCCATGTTTTAGTGTATCTGTCAATTAATGTATTAATAGTTGTCACAACATCTTCACAGCAGGTATTCAAGAATGTACACACAAAATTATCACAGCAGGTATTCAATGATGTACACACAACATTTTCACAGCAGGTATTCAATTCAATTAAATTCAAAAAGTCCCGCAAGGGGCATGAATACTGCAAACAAGCTGTACTTTGTACACATCCAAAAACAATACAAGAAACAAGACAACATGACACTGATAAAGCAAAGATCCCTGATTACAATGTATCCAAACACCACAAAGGAATATAGGTGTCAGGTCAATATAAATTAATTCAGTCAATACAATCTAAGTGTATATTAGACTTGTTCAAAAGGTTCAAATCAAAAGGTCAAGGTGCAGACTTAGTCTATATAAACGGACCATTTCTCGTACTGTGGCTGTTCACCAGTCGAATGGCCTCTGGAACAAAACCAAACTTCCTTCTGTTTGTTTTGCAGGCAGTCTGTCTAAAGTGCTTTCCTGATGGCATTAAGTCAAAACAGACATGAAGGACATGTGTGGAGTCATTGATTATCTTGTGCGCTTTCTTCAGCACTTGTGCATGCTAAACTGTACTAGGGATCTTTGTGTTTTGCCTATAATTTTAGAGCTATAAGGTTGACAACACCTTGCAGTCTGTTCTTGTCTTTTTGACAGAGGGATGAGAACCAGCAGATAAATGAAAATGTTAAAATACTTTCAATAAAAGAAGAATAAAACATGGGCAGAATTCTCTGGTCGAATCCAAAGGAGTTTAGTTTACGAAGACAGTACAGACGCTGATGAGCTTTTTTTTACAACAACATCTGTATTGTCACTGAATCTCAGTTTGTCATCCAACACAGTTCCCAAATATTTATAGTTCTGGACAATTTCCACATCAGCTCCGTGGATGGTTGTTGGAGCGATGTCTATCGTCTAATGATGTACACACAACATTCTCACAGCAGGTATTCAAGGATGTACACACAATACAGTACACTGTGTCATGATGACACTGCATGTTAGATTTATTTAAATACATTTGTGAACAAAATGAGATTAATAAGTATTTTGTGGGCCTAGAAAAAAGTATTGAAAAATGGGAGCAAAAACAAAAGTGTGTTGATATTTTTGTTCAGTATAAATAAATAAATTCCCTGATGGTTTTTAGAATGTCTTGACTGTGTGGCTTCTGGTCTTTTAATTTTCAAGTTGATCTCATCAAGGTGAAGCTGAGCAGTTTGACAGTGAACTCCTGTGACAGCAGGAACACCCAGAGGAGAGGAGAGGTGAAGAGAGGAGAGGAGAGGAAAGGAGTAGAGAAGAGAGATGAGGACAGAGGAGAGAGATGAGGACAGAGGAGAGAGATGAGGACAGAGAAGAGAGATGAGGACAGAGGAGAGAGATGAGGACAGAGGAGAGAGATGAGGACAGAGGAGAGAGATGAGGACAGAGGAGAGAGATGAGGACAGAGAAGAGAGATGAGGACAGAGGAGAGAGATGAGGACAGAGGAGAGAGATGAGGACAGAGGAGAGAGATGAGGACAGAGAAGAGAGATGAGGACAGAGGAGAGAGGCATTCCATTCTAAAGAGCTCTCTTTAGTTTCTTCAGTTACACCACATTAGATAATGTGACCACAGCACAAACTGGACACACCATTTTCACCTGTCTTATACAAAAAGGATACGGTTAAGCTTAGGCAAGTAAAACTATTTGGTTAAGGTCATGGAAAGTTCTTTGGTCATGTTAAACAAAAATTGGTTTAATGAAAACTTCCGTAGAAGAACAGTAGAATATTCTTCATATGATTTGGAAATTCTACTTGGGTCATCGTTCTCATGCATGGAGCACATTCAACATGTATATTTAAAGATCAGACTGTAGTTATATTATGAATTTCACATATCTGAGGCTTGGCAGTGTGTGCGTGTGTGTGTGTGTGTGTGCGTGTGTAAACAGCAATGAGACACCAGATATAGCTACTGACAGAATGAACATAGAAAAAGAACAGTGGTGGTGTCACGGTTTATCAGAGGTGGAAAGAGTGAAAAATCCTACTCAAGTATTTTACTTTGGTGTAAATTAACTCAAGTACAAGTACAATTACTAGTCCAGGAAATTACTCGAGTAAGAGTAAAAATGTAGCCTATTTAAAAGTAGGCTACTCAATTAAAAGTAGGCTACATTTGCGTTACTTTTAAAAATGTTTTAGATTATAATTATTTATTCTAAGCCGAATACATTTCACACGTTCAGCACATGTTACCAGTGTTACCTAAGCTGTCCTTGTTTTTGTCTGTCTTGTCTTTCATACTGAACATACTTTTCAGATGAGGCCAGGGATTCTCAGCTTTGCGATTCTGGAGCTGCTAGCAGCAGTGATATCACAATCAGATATCCATTTTGCTATGGCTATCAGCAGTGTTAAATGAAACAGAGATTTCTGAACTAATGTGACAAATTTGATCGTCTACACCTGTCTGAATTGAATTGTTCAGTCTTGACTGTGTTTAAAGGAGAATTTCAGTATTTTTCAAACTCAGCCCTATTATCTGTTTTATGTATAACTAAGTCATATGAACAGAAATATTTGAAATTGGTGCAGTATTCACCAAGATCGCTCAGCTGCTTTTCCCACATGCCCCTATACTGCACTAAACAAGCTTGTTTTTACCACTGACGGGAACAGATTATTTCACCTTGACATTATTATATAGAGATATAATTTACCTTCTGCCTGATCCAAGTCACGCTCAAGTCTCGCTCAAGTCTCAGAGTTGCATTGTTTGCCGGAAGTCAGCTAGCCTGGTAAACCATCCGGTCACGTAAACTCACATTTTTGACTCTCTGGTCTGGTGTCCTGCCCGGGGCGGGCCTTTTCAGAATCCACAATGTGTATGGGCCAATCAGGGACCAGCCAATCAGGAATGCCACTGGCAAAACAGTAATGGCTGCCTCCATGGCTCTCTGTCTCGAGCAATAACGTCAAAGTTTGTCGAGTTTAAACAGCCATAAGTGCAGTTTTTTATTTTATTTATTTTTTATTTAACCAGGTCGGTCCCATTGAGATACAAATACCTCTTTTTCAAGGGAAGCCTCGCAAGATGGCAGCATAAAAGAGATACAGTAACAACATTAAAACAGACAAACAGCAAGGTACAAACATGCAATAAAACAGTAACAACATTAAAACAGACAAACACCAAGGTACAAACATGCAATAAAACAGTAACAACATTAAAACAGACAAACACCAAGGTACAAACATGCAATAAAACAGTAACAACATTAAAACAGACAAACACCAAGGTACAAACATGCCATAAAACAGGCAAAGGCAGTTACGAGCCACCAGTTGGGGAGCGGCGGCGGCTTAAATGCAGAAGTGATTCTGGACCTGTTCCCAATGCTGTTTTCATAGTGTGGTGTCCAAAAACAAAAATAAGAATTTACTCATTTACTCAGTCCACATTTCAAAGTACTTATTTATTTAAATTGCTCGAGTAAGAGTAAAAGTATGGCATTATAAGAACACTTTAAAAAGTACAAATCCTCAAACAAACTACTCAAGTACTTGTACTACTTTCCACTTCTGATGTCTATGTTGCTGCTGTGTAGCATCTCTCTCTCTCCCTCCCTTTGAAGACAGACATGAAAACGGCCCACTAGCAGATACAGCCTGCGCCCTCCCCCCCCCACACTCCCACTGGCCCCAGACCCTGAAGACAGCCCCCAGGCTAATCGACCAGGAACACAATAAAGAAGCAGAGGCAGCCATAGCTGTGTGCACACGGATCAAGGAGAAGCTTAAAATAAGATGGGTATTCATCAAACATCTCCTAATAGACACAATGATCCAGGATCAGTCTGGCTTTACACACCTCGGATGGTATGTATTTTTGAAGGGAGCCTGGTCATCAATCTAGAGTTGGACTCTTATGATGACACCATTCCAGAGTATATTCTTTGGCACATTAGGTTTTTGTTTCATGTGGGATACCTGTATGGATCCCATTAGATCAGGCAGATGATCAAAGCTGGTGTGATACAGTTGAATAGCGGGGTCGGTTATATCGCCTCAGGGTGATTTGATCTCATTATCATACTTGCAGGCTTCCCTCATGGGGTTTGGATCAGCAGCCATAGGTTAGAGAGAGGAATATGAACAGATGTCCTTCAAGATCCACACTAATAATAATAATTATACTAATAACGTGCTCCCGGTCAGTGTAGCGGTAGATTCCCTGCGTACCAACACACGAGGGTCGCAGGTTCATATCCACGTGTTCCCTCCGGCTTGGTCGGGCGTCCATACAGGCACGATTGGCTGTGCGTGAGGGTGGGAAGACGGATTGGAGGAATGTGTCCTGGTAGCTGCACTAGCGCCACCTCTGGTCGGTCGGGGTGGAAGGGAACTGGTGGGAATAGCGTGACCAGCACCAGCATGGTGCTAGTCTCAGCTCTCCCCAGATCGGCAGAGGGTGGAGCAGCTAATAGGGCAGCATGGGGATAAATTGGCTAAGTATAATTGGGGAGAAAATGGGGGAATAATAATATGTGTAAGAATACATTTAATAATTATGTTATTGAGCCCAGATCATTCAGTATGAGTAACCTCAGGGCCCTTAACATCTAAGGCCTATTCTCTGTGGATTAAAGTCTTACACCATATAACAGTGATGTCCTTTAGCCAATTCAACGAGCTACAAAATTACCAGGAATATGTCCAATTGTTTTATTTTCCTGCAAAGGGCAAGACTAAAGTAAAGTAGGAAGTAGAGCAGGTGTAACCAATGATATTAACGAGGACCCTGGCACTGGAACACCTAAATGAAATGGAACCATCATTAATGGTATTGGTTTACACCTACTTTACTTCCTGTTTTACCACCCCCAAAACGGTTGCTGTGGAATGGGTCTATTGAGCTTCCAGAGAAATGCATCACCTTAAAGGAACACACATTTTTGGAGATTCACCTATTTGCCATTTTCCCGATAGTAATGGACATGTTGTGACTCGTGCATTATGATGTACATGTTGTGACTCGTGCATTATGAAATAAGAAGCAAAGCTAACTAGCAAGACGTGACGTGTCGCTACTTTCTACCACGAACAGATAAGAGAAGGCCATCTAACTTCTCGTCTCACTATGCCCATTTCTGCATAGCTGTTTTATGACTGAACAGTAGGGGGCACTACAAATGCCAAAAAAACAACAACTGTATGATGAAATTGCATGATATTTGATAGCCTACTTATGTTCAGGGAGGGTGTACACCCAAAGTCAAAATAAGAAGTTTTGTCAACATTGGTAAAAGTGTGCATGGTGTAATAACCATGTAGCAGTCAGAAGAGTCATGTGACATCTAGGCTACTTTTTAGATTTTGACATCAAATGCAAATTTGGTATATAGGCACCGTGGGCCTGTACAGGATCTGCGCTTGTTTTTTTTTAGGAAATGTTTGATTCCTCCAGCTCATTTAAATCTTTTCTTTGTATCTGTTCCTTCTTTTCTTTAGCCTAGCCTTTGCGAATATCCCACTGTTGTTTGGACAAATTCTGACCTATCTACAGTTTGCAGCATCATGAGTATTGGTAACACTTTACAATAACGTACACAAATACAGTAGTAGTTACTAGTAAACTAATCATTAACTAATAGTTAGTTAATGAGTAGCTAAGGAATAATTTGTCATTAGTCAATCACTAGTTAATTAAGCAATATATCACGAGAGCAAGTGTGTTGTGGTCAGTGTTGGGCAAGTTACTTTAAAAATGTAATATACTACATATTACTAGTTACTTTCATTTGAAAGTAATAAGTTACTTTACAATATTACTTTCTGTGTAGAGTAACTCGTTACTTATTACACTACTTTTGCATTACTTTGACCAAAACAACAGCAGCAGCAGAATGACATCGCCGCCCCGGACACATCCGAATTTTTTTTTTCAACCGCCTTGAAATCAGTGTAAACAATCCAAAATTCTAAATGTTATTCTTTTCCTTTGTTATTGTCATCTATAGGGGTTATTTGCATAAAAACACACAGTTTGATTCGGAAATTGTTGTATCTATTTTAAATATGTGCTTTGATTTAATAAAATGTAACTCAATTTGTAACTTGAGTTACTTGACAAAGTAACTGGTATAATATTACTGAAATCCTATAAGTAATAAGTTATATTACTGAGTTACTGCTAAAAGTAATATATTACATGTAATATGTTACTTTTGTAATGAGTTACCCCCAACACTGGTTGTGGTGAATATATCGCCCTGATCAGTTGTTATCCCACGAGGCCGCAGGCCGAGTGGGATAAGTATTAGTAAAGTATTAGTAAAGTTATAAGCGAAGATCGATTCACAAGGATCTGACAGCTGTCTCCGCCATTTTTTTTTCTACGTTGTCATTTGAGGTAAGCCTTATTATTACTCTCTTAGTAAGAGAGTTGCCATGGCAACCAATAACCCATGGCCATGGGTTATTGAACTCGGTTACTGGAATTATACAATGGCTGTGAACCAATCAGATTGCTTGATTTGAGAGAGCCATTTTATAATCATAGTTAATGAGTAGGTAGTCATTAGTTAATGATTAGTATCTAAGTTCCTGAGTAGAGTAGTTAATCAATACTTAATGATTACTAAATGTCAGCTTGTGAATATAGTAGTTAATCATTAGTTACTGATTAGTCGGTCAGTTCCATGAGTAGAGTAGTTAATCGTTTGTTAATGATTAATAAATGTCAATTCGTGAATATATTAGTTAATCATTAGTTAAGGTCACATTGTGAGTATAGTAGTTAATCATTAGTTCATGATTAGTTGTTAGTTCCTTAGTAGAGTAATTACTCATTAGTTAATGGTTAGTCAGTGAATATATAGTTAATTGTTAGTTACTCATTACTTAATTATTACCTGTCCATTAGTTACTCTTTTTGTGTACCCTATTGTAAAGTGGTGCATCAGACTCAGTAGTTTATGAATACTGAATCATTACCTGTCCATTTGTTACTCTTTTTGCGTACCCTAATATAGGATGAAAGATATCCTTATCAAATAAACACTCACTCCAGGTTTGATTCAAACCCTGAACGCCAAGATTGTTAAATTGTAAGTCTGGTTCTCTACCATCTGAGCTAACAAGCCTGTTATTTGGTAGAGCCATACTAGGGGTCTGTAGAGTCAGAGACTAAGTATTATGTTCTATCCACATACTACTTTCTGTTCAAGTACTTATAGTTTTTAAGGTATATTCTATCCAGATACTACTTCATGTCCAAGTACTTAGGTATGTTTCAGCCAAATACTACTTATGTCTAAGTACTTGTGTTTTAAAGCACAGAATATACCTTCAAAACTATAAGTACTTGGACAGAAAGTAGTATTTGGGTGGAATATACCTTCAAAACTATAATACTTGGTCTCCGGCTCTACATATCGATAGTATGGCTCTAGCAAGCAACAGGCCCGTTCAGGGGCGGACTGGGATCCTAATTCAGGCCGGGCATTAGATACCAAGCAGGCCAGGCCGATATGGGCCGACGCGCGTGAAAAACTTGGGCCGTTTTAAGCCCAATTTGGGCCGTTTGAAGCCCAATTTGGGCCATTTGAAGCCAGATTTGGGCCGTTTGAAGCCCAATTTGGGTCGTTTGTAGCCAGATTTGGGCCGTTTGAAGCCCAATTTGGGCCGTTTGAAGCCCAATTTGGGCCGAGTCCAATTTTACAATGAGATGCACCCACTTTAACCCTGAATAAAGTAATAAAACCACTAGTAAACCAGTAGGCGGCACCTGGCCTGCTGTTCAGTGAGTGGCCTGACTGCGAGCACCAATTTTTTTTTTTTTTTTTTTTCCCCCAGGCCAGGCCAGGCCAGGCCAGGCCACCGGGCATTTGCGCCTGGGCCCGTTAGAGAACCAGACTTACAATGTAACAATCTTGGGGCTGAGGGTTCAAATCTCACCTGGAGGGAGTGTTTATTTGATAAGGATATCTTTCACTTTATATTAGGGTACACAAAAAAAGAGTAACAAATGGACAGGTAATGATTCAGTACTCATAAACTACTGAGTATGATGCACCACTTTACAATAGGGTACACAAAAAGACTAACTAATAGACAGATAATAATTAAGTAATAATTCAGTATTCATAAACTACTGAGTATGATGCACCACTTTACAATAGGGTACACAAAAAGAGTGCCTAATGGACAGGTAATAATTAAGTAATGAGTAACTAACAATTAACTATATACTCACAAACTGACCATTGACTAACCATTAACTAATGAGTAATTACTCTACTAAGGAACTAACAACTAATCATACTCACAATGTGACCCTAACTAATGATTAACTAATTCACGCACTGACATTTATTAATCATTAACGAACGATTAACTACTCTACTCATGGAACTGACCGACTAATCAGTAACTAATGATTAACTACTATATTCACGAGCTGACATGTAGTAATCATTAAGTATTGATTAACTACTCTACTCAGGAACTTAGATACTAATCATTAACTAATGACTACCTACTCATTAACTAGTGATTGACTAATAAAAAATTATTCCTTAGCTACTCATTAACTATTAGTTAATGATTAGTTTACTAGTAGCCTAACTACTACAGTATTTGTGTACGTTATTGTAAAGTGTTACCTGAGTATTCATAAGGAGAAAAAAGTGTTCATTATTCATCTTGCTTTAATATTTCAGCATTAATTCAAGGTAACCCCAGTCAGGTAGATTTAAAGGAACACACAACATTTGTGTGTTGTGTGTGTTGTGCGGTTATTGTTTATTTTTATTTTGTAAGTATGCGCACACCCACGAGAATCGCATGGAGAGTCTTAATGACTTGCAGCTGGCGGTGTGGAGTTTCTGCAGGAGGATTTTTCTCCTTGAGGAAAACACAGATAAGGTAAACACTGCCCATGTGCTTATATTACCAAGATTACAGTATATATGATACAAAGTGGATTGATTATCGGTAAAGCCATCCTTTAAGCTGATCAAACAGCTTGTTTTGCCCAAAAGTCTGTATATTCAGTTAACCCCCCCCCCCCAAAAAAAAAAAAACTAAATGTGTGTGTGTGTGTATATATATATATATATATATATATATATATATATGATATATATACATTTATTTTTGTATTTTTGCGAGTTGCAGTTTTGGAGATGTCAGCCATAGAGATGTCTGCCGTCTCTCGAATACAATGGGACTGGATGGCACTCAGCTTGTGGTGATTTGATTTGATTAATTCATGCTTGCAGTGAAGCCAGGGCCCCACTGAAAAACTGCAGAACTTTACAATTCACACAAGACAATTACTAAATATAAAAAGATAGGCTACATACAAAACAATTACAGGGTTAAAATATTTCAGGGCAGCAAGGACAGGTAGCAGTGCTCAGTGATGTAGTTTGGTGAGTAACCAGGTCGTGATTTCTGTAAAGAGACATTGAGGTTGAGTTTTATGTATTATTATTTTGGCACCACAAGCCAAGAAGGCATACTTCGCTACGGTCGATCTCGCAGAAACCTGGCAAGTCACATAAAAACAATCTAGAGATGGATAAATAGCATTACAGGTAAGAGGAAAAATAGCCTCTGTAATTTTGAATTTGGGGGGAGCTTGGCCTCGACGCGAGACTCAGCCTTCATTCTGAGTCTGGAAGTAGCAGCCCCAGAGGGAGTTGCAGGCCCCCGCTCAAATGGCCTCACATCTTCACTAGCATACCAATCACAATAAAACAGTAGATACCTCCTGCACAAAGTTGTTATCTGAAAAGTATTCTAGTTGCCGTTCTCAAATATTACATAGTTTCTAATACCGAGCCCTTGTAAACATGCCAGAGCCTGTAATTTCTGTCTTTATCATTGAAACTGGCCGTTGCAACTCCCTCTGGGGCTGCTTCTTCCAGACTCAGAATGAAGGCTGAGTCTTGCGCTGAGGCTAGGGTGAGCTGTCCCTTTAAGAAAAGGATAAAGTAATTGGGAATATTCCAAGAGTCCTATAAAAGGCTGTGGTGAAAATTTTATTTAGTAATGAGGGACACACAGGGACACAGACACACACACACAGAGCTGAATGCTACAGAGACCAAACCACCACCAAGAGCAGTACTCCTCTCCATAGCTCTCACATTGCATCAAGTCACTGAGTGATGGGTACATTCATTGTCCGAGGCAAGGGGGAGAAGAGTGCTGAAACATGTTCCTCTCAGAGAGCTCCACAGTCAGTCGGGGATCACAGGATTTCCAACCCAGCCAGAGAATGTCTCCAGTCACGTATCGCCTGGGAGCCTCATCGGGTCAGTAGTCGCTCTCCAAAAACAGGGTTCTTTAGAGGTTCTTTGTTTGGCTGAATGGTGCTTTGCAGAACCATTCATATTTTAAGACTGATTTGAACTTCTAAAAGGTTCTTTAGTGCTATTTGAAAGACCATCAAAAGTTCTACACACATTGGTTGCAAATAAAATAACGGAGTGTCTATTCGTAGTACCCGGGTACAAATAGACACGGCGCTTGGCAGATGCCATTTGCACCCCCAATTTACAAGCACACCACCACTTTTCTCTCCAAGAGAAACGAGACAAGCAGGTATGCACACAAGCAAAGAGAGAGAGAGGGGGGGGGGGGGGAGTGTGCATTGCAGGGGAACAGATTTGGCTTGGTGACGAGTGCACGTGGCGCATTACTCCCCCACTCCAACCCCCGATTATTTTAATCCCATTTTTATCCCTCATTAGTGCTAATTTTTATTTATTTATCCTGGTTGCTGCTCCACCCTCTGCTGATCTGGGGAGAGCCAAAACTGGCTCCATGCTTCCTCCGAGACATGGGCATTAGCCAGCCGCTTCTTTTCACCTGACAGGGGAAGCTTCACCGGTAGGACATAGCACGTGGGAGGATCACGCTATTCCAACGAGTTTCCCTCCCTCTGAACTGGCACCCTGAACGACCAGAGGAGGCACCACTTCAGCGACCAGGATATTGCATGTTTTTGGTGAGGGGTTCCTATATGAAGGAAACCCCCAGGGGGCACGGGGAGAACATGCAAACTCCACACAGAAAGGCCCTTGTGATGACCCCACCCGGGCGTTGGGCACTCGAGGACATGCGGACGGGCACGCACTCCTTCAGCGCTCACAGCGTCCCAGGTGGGAATCGAACCCAGGACCTTCTAGCTGTGAGGCGACAGCGCTGCCACTGCGCTACCGTGCCCCCCAATTGGGCATTACTAAATCAAAATGTACCTGAGGTGGTGTCGCAGAGGCGGTGAGGTTATCATGCCAATATATATATTCAAGGTGCCTGTTGGAGAAAAATATAAGTTAACATGACATCTGACACCACATTAATTAATCAATAAGCTATATTTGCATACACATAATTATGCTAAGTTCCATGCATCTGTACATTGATCAGACATGTGTACATTGAGATTCAAGCCCTCTGACAATATACATATATTGCAGAGAATGTATGGTAATAAATATACTTTTATGAGACTTCTTCCTAGACTCATGGCTTCAATTCATTTGGTTTAAGATAAGCTGTGATATATACATTTAGCGGAGATGTAGAATTTTATTCTCTATCAGTGCCAATTACAACATCAGCAAACAGATTAACTCACCCAGTAAGCTACAGTAGTGTTGCCATGTGGGAGGCCTGGGTTCAACCCCTGGTTGTGGATGCTTTTATTTTTTTTAATCTAGCATAACTAGTTAAATCTGGACATAACACTGCCATATACAGTTCAAGAAAGTTTCAGAAAGTCATATTACTTTAACATATAAAAACAGTTTACAGTACAACATTGGGCTTAATGTATGTATTAGAAGTACTGTAACAGTGAAACTATAATCAAAATAGAAATTCTTCTACATTCTCTAATTGTTAGCTTCTTGTAAATGAAAGAAAGAGTGAGACACGCACATCCAAGCCCAGGCAGGGGCAGCAGGGGCCCAGGCAGGAGCAGCAGGGGCCCAGGCAGGGGCAGCAGGGGCCCATGCAGGGGCAGCAGGGGCCCAGGCAGGAGCAGCAGGGGCCCAGGCAGGAGCAGCAGGGGCCCAGGCAGGGGCAGCAGGAGCCCAGGCAGGAGCAGCAGGGGCCCAGGCAGGGGCAGCAGGGGCCCAGGCAGGGGCAGCAGGGGCCCATGCAGGGGCAGCAGGGGCCCAGGCAGGGGCAGCAGGGGCCCATGCAGGGGCAGCAGGGGCCCAGGCAGGGGCAGCAGGGGCCCAGGCAGGAGCAGCAGGGGCCCAGGCAGGGGCCCATGCAGGAACAGCAGGGGCCCAGGCAGGAGCAGCAGGGGCCCAGGCAGGGGCAGCAGGGGCCCAGGCAGGGGCAGCAGGGGCCCAGGCAGGAGCAGCAGGGGCCCAGGCAGGAGCAGCAGGGGCCCAGGCAGGAGCAGCAGGGGCCCAGGCAGGGGCAGCAGGGGCCCATGCAGGGGCAGCAGGGGCCCAGGTAGGGGCAGCAGGGGCCCAGGCAGGAGCAGCAGGGGCCCAGGCAGGGGCAGCAGGGGCGTTACACCCGGGTGTAAATAGTCAAATCGGATATAGACCTGGGTGCAAATAGCAACTGCCTAAAATAAAATACTTGATTTGGTTCTGTGGTTCTATATAAAACCAAAAGATATGGCTTAGAGAACATGGCATAGAACCTGCTATTCTATATACAGTGAGTGTAGGCGCTGGTGGCGATGGGGCCCGAGTATCTGTCATCTGAACTATATTACTGACAAACTAGAGTCCTAGAACTCACACCATTGAGTTTACACAATTTAGTAAATATGATTATAAACAGACTATTTTCTATGCATACCTTGGCAGGTTTTGACTGCTGGCTTCCTGCAGTCTTCCTCAGAAGCATCACGTGGTGGTGAGAAGCAGCAGCAGAAGAGGACCACGAAGCAGAAGACATCTTCAGTGACGCCACATGGAACCGGGACAGCAGGGACAATTGGCCAAGTACAATTGATGAACAGAAGATGTTTTTACAGCTAAAACTGCAGTTTCCACAAAAGAATGAACACGAGGACATCCGCAATGAAAGCGAAAAATATCCGTCAGTCTGGGCCAGCCAAATTAGCATGTCCATGTGTGCTGGGATGGGGGATGAGCAGTTGAGATGTGGGTAAATAACTCCAGTCCAAAACAAACATTGTTGACTGAACAATGGAGATAATGACTGGCTAACGAGCCCAACTGAACATGAAATAATCATTGATATGCCCCCACCTCAGTTCACTCCATTGTCAGGCGACTTAGGCTTGGGCCGATTTTCAATTATATCGAATATCACAATATTTCCCGAATGTGGATTTCTCTTTTGCAAAAGCAGGAATCCAAGGCCATACCAGTGGGCAAGCTCTGAGGTTTTCCCATTGAGGACGCAAAAGTACTCCTGAAAGCTGTAGTTTCTTCAATGGCCACTTGAGGCAGGACTCAAAAGTGACGCTTCTGAGGACGACTGAAGTCTGCAGTCGAAACATGTCAAGGTATGAAAAGAAAATACTATTCTGTTTATATAATTTAGTATTTTAAAAGTCTATACGGGAAACCACTTAGTTCTAAAATGGTGCCACATAAATGAAATCACTTGAAGTGCATCTGGACATAAGGCTTATAGGAAATGAGCTAAATCAATTTATCAATCTATTTGACCTGCTATGTGAATTTGCTTGGGCTCAGAGTTTTATGTGAGTGCAGCTCTTTAGGGTCCCTGAAGAAGGCCGAGAGGCCGAAACGTTGGCATTATTTGTGACATGGCCAAATAAATTGGTGAAATTGAGAGCTCCTTTGTCCTGAAGTTTTGTGAGTGCTACCTTGTGCCATTGGTACTTTGCTTCAAACTTGATGTTGGTTTAGCACCACCAAAAACCACCGGGAAGGCGCATCCTTTCAAGATCCAAACCTTAGTGGAACTGTGCTTTCATCTTCACTGGCAAGAAACACCTTAGTGGAACTGTGCTTTCATCTTCACTGGCAAGAAACACCTTAGTGGAACTGTGCTTTCATCTTCACTGGCAAGAAACACCTTAGTGGAACTGTGCTTTCATCTTCACTGGCAAGAAACACCTTACTGGAACTGTGCTTTCAAGTCATTTTGACATGAAAGGAAGGTTGGAAATAGCTCCATATCCAGAATTTGCGGCTCAATGTTGGGGTTTTTACTCAAATGTTTAACAATGGCAGTTTTAAAAGCTAGTGGGACAGAGCCCATATAAAGTGACATTCACATTCACAATGTTAAGAATAGGACTTTAAAACAGGAAGCAGTCCCTTGAAAAGGTCAGATGGTATAGGGTCTAACATACAGGTAAAGGCCTCAGGGGAAACCATTTTGAATTGTGATAGAGTGCAGGTGGTCCAAATCACAGTGCCTAAATTGATCAAAGTATTGGACTGTAGGCCAGTGACTTTGTTTCTAATTGAATCAATCTTATTTGTAAAAAGAAATCAGGAAATCGTCAGCTTTGAAAGAAGAGCTGTTAACACGTTGAGTGCCAATGACGAGATATCTCGGCTTACAGAATCCAACCGTTGAGTGCCAAAGACGAGATATCTCGGCTTAAATTTTTTTTTTTTTTTTTTGACGGTGGGACATCGATCAACCCCTTTTACGTCTCCTATACCAATATTGGAGGAAGAGAATGTGTATAATCTATTTTACCAACCAGCTAAGTGGCGACAGTGCTCTCCCGACAGAGAGAAAGCCAACCAAAAACAGCCGCGGGAGCAAGCCATTCTCAAGGAAATGGCTTGGCGATTTTACAGTCATCAGTCACCAGACTCGCCCGAGAGCGGCCGCGCCAGCAGCAGCACACCGAGAGCGGAGAGCTGTGCTGGCGTGGGGGATTGCAAATTTGCATAATAGATTATGGGTGAAACACACTTTGAAACACCCGCAGAAAGGCCAGAATCGCACGCATTCCGAAAACCCAGAAACGAACGAGCCTCATTCTCATACTGTAGGCGAAAACGCTTTCACGCTGCTGCACACCGGCGCACAACGGTGGGGGGTTCCAAAAATAGACTGGGTGGGCAGCATAAAGCCTAGAATCGCACAAAGCTTCATCAAAGCTCTCAACCGAAAATCCAAGAAACGATTGAGTCCCATCCACAGTCCACACTCGCCACACTCGCCGACGAGGGGCCGCCAGAGAGGGAGGCTGCTCACTGCTCAGACAGGCAGGAGAAACTGGCTTGTGACAAACGCCACCAGACACGCCCACGGAGGGAGGAGTTTAAAGGAGAGGGTGTTCAGAACTATATTGTTCAGATGTCTGATCTCTCACTGATGCCAAAAATAAATGGTTAAAGTGACTGTTCTGCCTGTTTGATTGAATTTCACAAAACTGCGATTATCTCAGCTTCCTGTCTCAGACGCTCAAACCATGCTGTACTCAACGGCTAATATCTACATAACTACTAACTCTACAAACTAACTCTTTTAGACAGAGAAAGCACACATTCTATTAGTACTTTTGTGAACTTCGTGTTCACAAAGTCCAAGCAGAAAATTATCCTCGGCTCTTGTAAAATGAGCCAGAATCCTCAAAAAACGGCTTGGCAGAAGCTACCTACAGTAAAAAAAAAATGGCTGGCAGTGAATGTGTTAACAGGGGCATTCTGTGTAATGTTTAGCAACAGTGTTAAATAGAAAACGTGTTTATTTTTATTTTTATTAACATTGATCAATTTGAATAAATATGATGTCCTAGCGCAGGGGTGTCCAAACTCTTTTGAATGGGGGCCAGATTAGATGATGTGAAAATGCCGGGTGGCCAGGTGCTTCTCACATCATATGGGTTATGAATAAAATAAAATAGAAAAATCACATACAATTGTACTCAAAAGATGTTGTTTACCATCTGAAAACATTAGTTCTGCATGTGCTGTTCCTACTTGGTGCTTGTACAAACTGTATGATAGTGCTGTCCTCGTTAGGTGAAGGGAAAAAATGCTAATTGAACTGGCTTCGATGATGAACTAATAGGCTACTGTGTGGAGGGCCACAGTATATTTTGAGAGACAAGACGAGGGCCACTTAAAATCAGTCCGCTGGCCACAATTGGCCCCAGGGCCGGACTTTGGACATGACCTAGCGGCTGAGAGTGCATGTTTATACTTGTTAAAACTTTGGGTCCAGGCAAGGCGAGAGTTCACTTGTTTTGTCATACGCCACCTGTGCCCAAGTTTCCCACAGCTCTGTTTGAGTGCGCGGGTGTCATCTGGAAACCATGGCCCTGATTTTATTTTTGTTTCCTGGTTGTAAGAGGGGCGACAGAGTCAAGCGAGTTGTGCAAGGCACTATTCACGTTGTCAGTGAGACTATGAGTGAACCGGAAATTGTATTACAGGAATCAAGTAGGTCAGGTAAACAGTAACACTCAGCCCAGGCCCGTAACTACCATTGAGGTCATGACCTCGGTATTTCTCAAACCCTGACTACGGCCATGACTCAGCCAGAGTAGTCTTAACATTGCTGTCAATACAACGATATGTATGTGTGTCAGGCTCTGAACACTTCCTTGCAGTACAGGAGGAAACATTGAAAAAGTGATCAGAAACTGCGACCTGTAAAATAGATGACACATCAGCATCGATGCCCTTTGTAAAAAATAAATAGGTCCAATGTATTTCCACAGTTGTGGGTGGCATTCTTCACATGTTGGGTAAAATCTAGACTAGAAGCAAGGTCCATAAATTCCATTGCTGTACCATGCAAGTTAAAATCACCAAGTTAGGTTATATATGTATATCATGATATCATTGACAAGAGCCATTGATAGTAATTCAGAGAACTCGAATACAAAATTAGGATTGTGCTTTGGGGGTCTATAAATGGTTAATGCAACAATGTGCTGTTGAGTTCTAATAACCACCCCCTCTCTTGTCTTGCCTAGCAGAAAATAAAAAGCTGTAGCCTGAGGGGATGCCTCGACAAGCGTCGCTGAAGCGGTGGACGAGAGCCAACCATTCAGTAAGAAAAAAAGAAGAAGAATGTAGACCAAATTGTGAAATAAAATCATTAACATAAAAACTCTTGCTATAGAGAGTGACCTAATGTTAAGTCATGCAAACTTAAAATCATCAGAGGAGGACGTGGAAGGTGTAAGATCAGGTTTACTTATGCTGATTTGCACAAGGTTTTCTAATGTTGAAACACCAGTAGGTTTTGCAAAATAGTTCTTGCCAGGTGGTCTGTTATTGATTATAACTGGGATGGTGGAGAGAGACTCTCTGGATTGTCACTGGAATAGTTTGAATCTGGGGAGTGCTCAGCAGGACCCTGGGAGAGATGTTCATGAAAGCAGATGCGAGTGATTTCTATAGTGGGGTCATGCTGGGACCTGTATCAATCACAATTGAAAACAATGATACGTGGAGGCAAGTGGATTGAGGGTCAGGGTCCAGCAGGTCCAATTTGAACACTGAATTTCAATGTTTTTGTGCTTTGCTGCTCTGCTAATTTTATACTGATGAGTCAGCATCTATAGTTTTACCTCTTCGTCATTAGCAGCGGAATACAGTTGTGAGAGCTATTCCTATAGTTCCCTACTCACTGTCTCCCTTTTCGGTTGGCAGTTTAACTGATTGAACAGACCGTTCAATCAGTGATCTGTGCTCTTTTGTACGAGGGATCAGCCGAGCAGCATTTTGGTAAACAAACCGCGTCACTGGGTGGCAACGGCAATGGAACCCTATGGAGCCCAAGTGGCGCGAGGCTTGAGTCTCTTGTCTCTCTCTCTCTCTCACACACACACACACACACGGTCCTGGCAGCTGTTCTGCCCTTGGGTGAGTAGCTCCCCTGGCTCATGAAGTTTGCTTTTTCTCATCAGTCATAGTCCTTTTCTCAGGATTTGAAATTGATGATTCATCTATAAATAGGTCATGACATCAATTTCATCGTGACATCATCTGACTCTAGCCATCTAACTCTGTTTATATTTTAAAAACTGCGACAGTTCACACAACTTTAACATGACATGCATATATTATACATCAAACTCTTGAGCTACTTCTGTATACATACGATGTCATGTATAGTTTTTGAGATATTAACGTTAATAACGTTTGTTTGGCACAACTCATACTATTAACTGCCGCGGGGTTCCGCATTTCTGGGTGGCAAGTGACGTCACGCTGATTCGTCCTATTGCTGTGATCATCGTACCTACTTATTTTATTTTATACATTGTGTTTGTCTGCTCGTACTAAGTAAAATGAATTTATCTTGTGGACAATAAAGTACATATATCTCTCAAATTAATCACATTATCTCTAAGCTCCCACAGATGGTAGTGCATGTCTGAGGAGAAACTATCATGAAGCCTTTTGTGTGGGGGGCGGTGCCACGTCATTGGCACCGCCTTTTGGTACAGAGGTTCCAGTAAGTGTCTGCCCACATGACAGCAGCCTGGAGAAGCAAAAAGGCATTTGAGAGATTTTGAGAGCATAAGACCAAATCTTCTGTGGTCTGTCTGATGCAATTCAAAGTGGATTGGTATTACAAAGTGCTACGTCTGGCAGAAACTGGGCACGTCAGCTCACATCTCAAGTCATCCCTACGTGATGCTGCTTTTCAGTGGATGGACAAACGGGACCATGACCCTCATCCTTTGGAAATTACGGAATGACTTGAAGCTGGGTGTTCACAGATACTCTCCAGATCAAACATCTGACTGAGCCTGAACAAATCTACAAGGAAGAATAGGAGAAAATCCCCAAATCCAGATGTGCCAAGATGATAGACGCATCCAAGAGGACTCAAAGCTACGTATAGTCACCACCTGTAGGAGGTATGGACTCAAGGGATTGAACACTTATTTCAGGGGGTCCAAAACTTTTTTCCTAAAAATTCTGACATTAACGTCAGGATTCTGACTTTAATGTCAGAAGTCTTCTGACTTTTTAAAAGTCTTTATTTATCAAACTTTATTTTCAAAATTCTGACTTTATTCTCAGAATCCTGACTTAAACTCAGAACAATTTTTTTCTTCTTCACATGTGGCCATAATCTTCGATAGTTTTAAATTGTGTGTGGTGTTAAAAAATATACATACATACATACATACATAACAAACAAACAAACAAACTACCCCACTTGGGGGTCACGATTGTAGCTAGGGATAAGGTCATAGAGAGTCAGGTTTCAAGGGGTGGGTAGAGGGAGTGGCTATGGGGATGTGGGTGAAGAGGGTGGGGCTGGTGAAAAGGGGCTGTATCTAGAGAAGAGGGCGGGGCTGGTGAAAAGGGGCTGTATCTAGAGAAGAGGGCGGGGCTGGTGAAAAGGGGCTGTATCTAGAGAAGAGGGCGGGGCTGGTGAAAAGGGGCTGTATCTAGAGAAGAGGGCGGGGCTGGTGAAAAGGGGCTGTATCTAGAGAAGAGGGCGGGGCCGGTGAAAAGGGGCTGTATCTAGAGAAGAGGGCGGGGCTGGTGAAAAGGGGCTGTATCTAGAGAAGAGGGCGGGGCTGGTGAAAAGGGGCTGTATCTAGAGAAGAGGGCGGGGCTGGTGAAAAGGGGCTGTATCTAGAGAAGAGGGCGGGGCTGGTGAAAAGGGGCTGTATCTAGAGAAGAGGGCGGGGCTGGTGAAAAGGGGCTGTATCTAGAGAAGAGGGCGGGGCTGGTGAAAAGGGGCTGTATCTAGAGAAGAGGGCGGGGCTGTATCTAGGCGGTTGGAAGGTTGTAGAGTCAGGATTTGAAGGGTGGGTTCAGGGAATGGTTATGGGGATGTGGGAGCGTGATCAGTAAGGGGCGGGGCTAGGTAAAATGGGCCGTAGCTAGGGATAAGAAGGCCGTAGAGAGTCAGGGTTCAAGGCAGGCCGTCTGGCCGATGCCCGGTGGCCTGGCCTGCAAAAAAAAAAAAAGTTTTTGCAGGGCAGGTATGTATAATAGTGGAGCCAGGCAGGGAGGAATGAGTTAACTTTTCAGTCAGAAGCTCTGCTGGGACCCCAGCGCGGGTGAGCAGGGCTTGCTGTTCAATGTTGCCAAAATGGAGAAGAAAAGAGGTACAGAGAGGTGGAAAGCAAGGAGCCTGTATTTATTTATTTATGTACTTATTTATATTAGGCTATATAAAAAAAGATCCCATTGGTCAAATGTAAACAGTAGTGGCTAAACTGAAAGTATGGGTTGGATTGCTTTTGGGGTTTTCTTCACAAAAGTGGAGAAGGAGGCAGTAGCAGCACTAGCACTGCAGCAGGTGCTCCTGCAGAGCTGGAGGTGGTGTTGAACTTATCAGAATCAGGAACCTTCAGGTAGGCTACAATTTCAGAGCATAAAGTGAAACATGTAGCTATATGCTTATTGCTTTCACATTGGTAATGTGCTTTATGAGATTATCAGTAGGACTGCACAATACAGTTTAAAGTGGAGATGAAGCAGTTTGATTTTATTATTTTTGTATTTGCATTTAACCTCAGACGAGACAAGACAGGACACTGCACTCTTCCTTAAATGAAGTTTGCTGTGAAGCTTTTGGACAGAGGCATGTTTTTGTTTTTACGTCTTCATATTATACTTGCAGTTATCTAGGCAATGTTGAATTCTATTAGTGAACAAATAGGTAACATGTAACATCACGTTAGCATTATATCCACCAAATCTTGCTTCAAACGGCCCAAATCTTTCGTGTGTGTCCACGTGTGCTGGCCTGGCCTGCATGGTATCTAATGCCCGGCCTGAATTATGGTCCCAGTCCGCCCCTGGTTCAAGGGGTTTGTAAAGGGAGTGACTAGAGGGATGTGTGTGGTGCAAAGGGCCGTGGTGAGGGAAGGGGCCGTAGCTATGGATAGGAAGGCCATAGAGAGTCAGGGTTTGAGGGGTGGGTAGGGGGAGATGGGTGGTTTAGGGGTAGGACAATTTTCCATGTTGAAAACGATAAACATTGCCTAAAGTGCCATAAGGCTGAATAGCCACACCACTGTGCCGTGGGCTTCAAGGTATTTGTGCTTGTATGAGTCTGGACTGTGGAGTGGACAGACATGGATGTAGACTGTAACTTGACTTGTTGGCGGAGGCATACAACCCCGAGGCGGTATTTCTAGTTTTTTGCTCAAATGCATTTAATTGTAATTGTAAATGTTTGTAATTGTAATGCCATCCGCGCAAATAATGTGGATTATGCTATGGCATTACATTATGTGGAAGCGGGACATGGCAATCCTAATACACTGAGGGCCATCATGGTGCTAGAAGTTGTTGAGAAGGACATTAGAGGCGGCGACCGCCTAAAAAGACTACTCCAATGCGAGACGTTCTGGATTGTACAAAGCAACCAAATACCCCGGCCTCAATGATGAGATAGATTTTTCTGCATTTCTGTAAAATAATACTTCAAAAAATATTTCCTGAAAAAATATTTTAATATGTGGAACTACTGAGGGTGATTATTTAGCCAATGTTTGTAGTTATGAATTATGGGTATATTGGCCTTCCTGTTTTTGTTATCATTATTGTCATTTCTAATGACTTGAGTCATTAGAAACTGCTCTCATCTCCCCTCCCCCTTCCTTCTTCTTCACCAATAGGCTTGCACACTAATGGTGAACCCCCCCCATTCTATTCATTAGTGGAACAGAATATAGGTGTGTAAGCCCTGATGAAGACCTACACTGTGGTCGCAACGCAATGCAACACATTTTTCTTTGCCATGTAAAATAAAGGCATTTTAATTATTCCAACCTACGGTGTGCCTTGGATTGTTTTTGAACGCAACTTGCATTTTTTTACATTTGACCAAAATATCACTCATGCAAAGTCCTTCACAAGACGGAATAAGCACAGTACACCTGAAATATCCAAAGAGCACCTGTAAGTGATCACTACAGAGACCCAGCAGCGCTTCCACTCTATTGTCTGCACTATTTGTACTGCTTTGTAATACTACTGTACTCCATTCTGACTTTAAACTCAGCATTCAGACTTTATTCTCTTCTGTGATTTTTTTTTAAATACTTTATTGCAGGTAGCATTGACATTCAACATGTATTCATTATTCCAATCATCCTGCGAAATTTATAATTTGTATATATATTTTATGTACATAACCAAAAACGTGGAGAAAGGAAGAGAAAATATAAAAGAAAAAAGAAAAAGAGGTGAAAACAGAAAATAACTATTCTCTTCTGAGATTAGTCAGAATTCTGACATTAAAATCAGAATGACTTTTTCCTCAGAATTATGACTTTAATCTGAATTATAGCCTAAATAGCCTGCATTTATATAGCGCTTTTATCCAAAGCGCTTTACAGTCAGTAGGTACATTCACCCATTCACACACCGATGGCGGCAGGTTACCACGCAGGGTGCTGGCACACCAACGGGAGCAATTTGGGGTTCAGTGTCTTGCCCAAGGACACTTCGACATGCAGACTGGAGGAGCCGGGAATCGAACCACCGACCTCTTTTATCCAAAGCGATTAGTGGACGACCCACTCTACCTCCTGAGCTACAGCTGCCCCAATTATGAATTATGACATTAAACTCAGAGAGAGAGAAAAAAAAAAAAAAAAAAGCCATCACATTTGAATTCCAGGCGACGTTAAGGCTGGGGATCACTGACTTATTTTAATGTGACATTTCTATATTTCATTTTCCAATAAGTGTGCGAACACTTTGGTGCTATTATGGTGCGTTTTGTGTGACTTCAGTTAAATTTGAAACTTCTTAAGATCTTAGAATTCATTAGAATTTAGTGTGGTATGCTTCTGTAAATAGACTCAAATGACATGCAGCACAAAGTATTGCCATACATGCTTCATTGATAAACAAGAAGTTTATTTCTGACAACACCATAAAATAATTACATTTCAATGCTGTAGCATATGGATCACAAATAAATACGTTATTCAAGTGTAAAAAATACTGTCTTAACTTATACAATACAATGAAAATGAATAAATAGGCAGGTGTATCAGTATTCAGACCTGGGTCACAACACAGTCTAGTGCAACTCCCATGCAATTTCTCTATACTTGTGAAGCAGTCTGTGCCCAGACCCATTTATAAAGCCTCTTATAAAGGACTGCTTTGTGGATCTAGGATAATGAATGGGACAGATGGGTGTATGTGATCTGAGAAGACTACCACCCCAACTCTAAAACCATGCATCATTCAATTTCTCTAAATAACAGATGATTCAGTCCAAGAGTTCAACCCACTCTATAAAAGTATTATCTAATGTATTTGTTAGGCAAGGACTTAAATTATCTGCCTAACATTTCCATGATTTTAAATATTTTGCTGTCATTTTGGGTCGGTGTCATGTTTGTTAAAAAGTGTAATCGTAGTAATCATTCAATCAGAACTCATAAATAATAAATAATAATAAACATGCAAGGAATCCACTGTCTGATAGTCAGGTAGCAAGTCTAGGTGGTCTTCAGGAATTGTTATATACATTTCTGTGCCGGATACAAGTGATGAGATGCTGCAGGAACTTGACGAGTTCAATCTGAACTCCCTGCTGGTGTGTGACCGTGTTGCAGATTGCCTGAAAGACAAGAAATCAGGTTCAACTATTCAAGATTCAAGAACTTTATTTGTCCCCAATGGGGCAATTGGTTGTGCAATAGAGGAGAGCACATAAAACACAAACACACAAAACATACACAGTAAAGTGCAAAGTGCATTAAAAAGTACACAGTGACACAGCAATAGCTACCTTTCTCACAGTGTTAAGGAGGGAGATGCTATCTGTTAGTTTTGACTGGTGGAAGTCATAGGAGGGAACCAGATGGCAGCAAGCAGATAGCATTTGCTCAGTCAGCTTTCCTTCTTTAATTATAACTACCGTAAATTCCGGACTATAAGCCGCACCTTTTTCCCCGTTTTTTGGGCTTTTTTGGCCCCTGCGGCTTATATAACGGTGCGGCTTATCTATGGATTAAAAAAAAAAAAAAAAACTCTCTTTTTTAGCACTCTTTCTAACTATAAATCCACTTCTGTTTTAATTTCCTCTCTTGCCCTCTTTTCACCACACCGCGGACACTGTGTGCACTGTAAAAAACAACACAGGTGGTGTTGTGTTATGTTGTTTTGTTGAAATGTTAATAAATGGGAGCTTCCTCAAACAGCCATCTCTTTCCCGACAATCCCCTCTGTGCATGAACCCTTACATATGGTAATTAAACATTAAAACACAAAAAAAAAAAAAAAAAAAAAAAAAACCATTAAAACACCCGCGGCTTATAGTCCGGTGCGGCTTATATAAGAAAAAAATAGTCAACTTTGCAGGTGCGGCTTATACACCGGTGCGGCTTATAGTCCGGAATTTACGGTATATTTCCTTCTCCCTGAAGAGATGGTGTTGTGCTCTAAACCTTTCAGCTTGGTAACAAAGATTTTACTTTCCCATTGCTGTCCATGTGGACTGTGACAGTAATCATGAGATAGAGGCCCGATCTCCAAAACACCTCTTGTCATGAGGACAAGCTTTTTCCATTCTAAGCCAACAGAATAACAAGATTCAAGATTTTTATTGTCCCCCTAAAGTACGCACGTGTGAAATTCTTATGCTGTGATATGTACTGTAACAATGTGTGTAACAATGATTTAATTTATAAGATAGTGACAGATATCCGACGCTGATCTGTCCTTACATTGGTGAACATATCTGTTTCGGTTGGAACTTATATGAAATAAAATGTTATAGTACCGGTCACTATCACAGGGACAGCTATACGTATTCAAGTCAAATCAGTCAAGTTTAAAGTCAAGCTTCAGTGTCAAACAGTAAAGTGTTTCCAGTTCTTACTTTGTGGCCTTCGTTATAGATGACCAGGTTTCGTACCATCTCCTCTTGTCCTCCGAAGTGCGTATTATTTGCCAGGATCTTCTCTACTTTGCAGAAAAACGCAGGCTGTATGGAATATAAGGAAGTATTCCCTTTTAAAGATAGACAGTACATCAGACATACATTGTCATTTTGTCCAATGAACAACAGAGCTAAGCTGCGCTCTGACATTTTTCATAAATGTTGTTAACCTTCTTGAACCACTGCATTTTCAAGGTCAAGGTTCACTTTATTTGTCTCACATGGGAGAAATCTGTCTTAGAGTAGAGGACTAAAAATGCTGCAGTACATACAGACAGACAGGACTAAAAATGCTGCAGTACATACAGACAGACAGGACTAAAAATGCTGCAGTACATACAGACAGACAGGACTAAAAATGCTGCTGTACATACAGACAGGACTAAAAATGCTGCTGTACATACAGACAGACAGCACATTAAAAAAAAGTGCAAACGATGACATGTGCAAGTTGAGGTAGTCACACAGTCATACATCACAGTCATTATACTCGTCGGCTTTCAGGCCATAAGCACCATGCAATAACGCAGTGCAAAATACAAGAAGTTATAGTGCAGTCAGTTACAAATGATACTCGTAAATGACACATTACATTACAATACAGGCAAGCAAACAAGCGATTGTTAGACTTACTGTACATGTTAGCAAACAAGCAAATGTTAAAACTATACATGTAGGCAAGCAGGCAACTTACTTGCTTACCAAAAAATATTTCTAAAATCCTGCCACAAACTGAGGCAAAGAACTCCAAAACTAGATTAACAAGTTAGATCAGACCTGGGCATTATGCGGCCGGGGCGGCGGCCTTCATGATGGTTCTGGTTCTGCCTGGCCCGGGAGGTCAAGACAAATGGCCATTTTACTTATGAAGCTGAGATGAGATGACCTAAATCGGCTGTTTGGAGGGATTTTTTTTGTGATATAATAAATGCTTTAGAGTAAGTGCACAGTATGTTTTCTATATTTTTTTAATCTAGTGATAAAACCAGAAGGGAAGAAATTCCGTCAAGGCGTTACTGAGATATTGCATTAACGAGCTTGAAAATGGCATTCGTGAGGTGACAGTGACCTTGACCTTTGACCACCAAAATGTATTCGGTTCAACCTTGAGTCCAAGTGGACGTTTGAGCCAAATGTGATGAAATTCCGTCAAAGCATTCCTGAGATATTGCGTTAACAAACTTCGGACAGACAACGCGAAAACCATAATGCCTCCTGCTCAGCTATATTATGTACTCTGAGCTAGTACAATTTTGTCATTTTGCTTATAGGGGGCGCTATATCAATATGTGAACATTTAAAAGGCCATAACTCGGTGGTTGTAAATCATAGAAACACTATTGCTTGACTGTTGTTTTCCGTCAAGCCACATCTATCCATGGAGGGTTCTCCCATCTCCGCCCTCGAGGTTTGCCGCCATTTATAATTTTGTCCAAAACTACTTTTCCCCGCTACTCTTCCTACAAATGTCTGGACTGTTCTGCACAAAACGTCTGTCAGTTTTTTTGAAAGTCCACACCGTTTTCATATAATCTACTTCCAAAGTTTGGTGGGTGGAGCCTATTTCACAAAAAAGTCCCACTAAACCAGTGGTTCTCAACTGGTGTAGTCTCAGGACCCACTATTTTCCTTGTCATGAAGTCACGACCCAAATTTCAGATTTTTTTTTAAACCACTCAAATTTATTGCACAAAAAATAGCGCATTAATACACAATGCCTTCATGCACTGTTATAAACCTCAAATGAACAAAAAAGTGCAAAAGAAGTGCAACTAGCGCTAAAAACCAATTGAAATAAGGCAGACTTGAATTACAGGCCTATATGTTTTTAAATTTAAACAAGTCAAACTGGTCATGCTCAGAAAGTCTTATTTGAACTGTATGAAATATGAAATAAAAGGTAGATTTATCTTGAATTACATACCTATATGTTTTTAAACAAGTTAATAATATTAATAATAATAAAACAAGTTAACCTGGTCATGCTAATCCAGTTTCAATAGTCTGAATTTAAAACGAAATAAAAAGGCAGACTTTTCTTGAATCACAGGCAGGCTATATGCTTTTTAGTTAAACTGGTCATAACTTTTAATTAAACTGTGGCCATGCTAATCCAGTTTCAATCATCTGAATTGAACTAAAATTAAATATGAAATGAAAAGGCAGACTTCTCTTGAATTACAGGCAGAGCATATGCTTCAGCTTGTTAAACAAGTAAAACAGTCAAGAGGCTTGACACATTGACGCACGCTACTTCGTTGAAAGGCTCGTAATCAAATAAAATCAAAATAAAAGCGTTTTCTTTTTTGGCATTTTTTTTTTGCCAATGTCCACGACCCAATCAAAACGGCCCCGCGACCCACCTTTGGGTTGCGACCCACTAGTTGAGAAACACTGCACTAAACCATCAATCTGGGTTGTTTACCTTTAAAAAAATGCTTTCGCCAGATTAAAGACACATTACGTGATGTTGTTGACAGATGTTTTTTCTCTAAAGGCGCACGTTGGTTATTTTCCTTGTTCCTGGCGGAGATCTACACTCTACTGAGCGCACTTTTCTAGTTACTTTTGCTTCACAGTCTGAGACATGGACATGAAGCCACAATGTTGCAGACACATCACTTTCCTTACCTTGCAATTGTTGGGGCCCTGGCCCTCCTTAACACAGTACACGAAGTCCTTCAAAACATCCTAGAGTGCAAAAGAAGCAATATTGAACTTAAAACACTTTCCTGACTTACAAACGCGTTTTAATGAGTA
Source organism: Poromitra crassiceps (assembly GCF_964638095.1). Lineage (NCBI taxonomy): Eukaryota > Metazoa > Chordata > Actinopteri > Beryciformes > Melamphaidae > Poromitra > Poromitra crassiceps. The sequence goes on from NC_139623.1 coordinate 61,711,035, forward strand.
AATTCTGTATTTAAAGTGTGCGGTTTTGCCATGTTGAAGCTGACAAAGCTTTAGCAATTGTGTTTATTTAACAGATGAGGTCTTACCTTAGGGAGAGACGTGCTGTAGTTTTTAGCCAAATCAAACACCCGGTCCAGATTAATTCTGGAAACATTAGCATGACGTGCATGACGTGGCTTGGCACTTGCTGGGATGACCAGGAGCACCACAGTGGAGACCAGCAGAAGCATCATCGTCTTCATGATCATTGTTGCTTTCTTTGGCTGTCGAGCTGTGGAAGAAGCTATTTCAAGAAGCCCTTGTACTGATCTCAGTTGCTGGCTTACAGTTGGTTATGATGTCTTTGCTGACAACACTACTTATATACTGAGTTTCCCCACGCCTTGATGTTTTCTCCTCTCAAAAAAAAGTAAATACAAAAAACTTGCAGTGTCAGTCTGTGGTGCGTGAGCAGGGTTAAGGATTTGATTAAGATCTTGATTAAGTTGATTAGTCAGTTTACCACCAAAACTGCGCAACTTTTCTCTGAACAGCGGATCTATAGAGCGGTTTGTATACCAGCAATATAATCTCTCTCTCTCCGTCCTAACAAGCAACCACGTACTGCCCTGCATCCTTAATACTTGGAACGAGAGCCACTCAGAGATAATAGCTGGGGCTATTACAGAAATGACTTATTGATTGGACTTTATTAGCTCACAAATGGAGCAGAGAATTTGAACAACATGAACAGATTTAAAGAGCTCGCAAAAACACTTCAAAAGCAATTAACAACATTTTCTGTTACAAGTGGAGATCTCAGCACTAGGCTCAACACGACCAAGTGGTGTGAAACTGGGATAACTGTATTTCCTCAGACTGTCTACAAACTGTAGTAAAGCAACGTTTTCCAAGCTGCTCTTTTGTCTAGGCCATTAAGGATATGGATTAGGAACCATAGAGAACTGAAATGACCAAAAATAGTTTTTCACTCTTGACATTTCGAAAGCAATTTTTTTTCTGTATGTATTTTTCCCCCTCCAACTTGGTTTTAAAGTATGCATCTCTCAATTGTTTTGAGCCACAGGTGGACTTTAAAGTTTGTTTGAACAGGTAGATAGATCCTCATTATGTGAGGTTCCAGTGTTCTACCCCCCCCCTCCCTTTAAGTGTTCTGCTCAGTAGACTCTTTGGTTTCTCCATCCATATAGTAACAGACCTAGGTACAATTGTACATTAGGGAAACTTAAACTAGCATCATCTGTGCCAAGCAACTCTTGGCACGTCCTAAACCAACAACAGAAGCATCTTATCACATACTGTAACCTCTGCACTGACTGCAGAGTTCTAAACATCAATGGGAGATAGAGAGATCACAGGTGGATTTCTTGGAGGCATCCACTTACTAATATGAGCAGTATGAAGCAGTATGCCAGCAGGAAGCACAAGAATATTTGAATTGTTGAATTTGAATGTAAATTACAGAAATGACATGAACTCAACATGAACTAAACCCAACTGGTATGAGGGCAATAAGATTAGACAATGTGTATTCTCCAAGGTTTTTAGTTAAAGAGTCTGCTGCCTAGCATCTGGGTAGTGTAGCGATAAGAGCACTTGCCTACCACCACGGAGACCCAGGTTCAATTCCCAGCAGTGGTACTTCCGGCTTGGTCCGACGTCCCTACAGACACAATTGGGCGTGTCTGCCGGTGGGAAGCCGGTGGGGTATGTGTCCTGGTCGCAACACTATTGCCTCCTCTGCTCAGTCAGGGCACCTGTTCGGGGGGGAGAACTGGGGGGGAATAGCGTGATCCTCCCACACGCTACATCCTGCCGGTGAAACTCCTCGCTGAAAAGAAGGTGAAAAGAAGCGGCTGGCGACTGCACATGTATCAGAGGAAGCATGGTGCTAGTCTACAACTCTCTCCAGATCAGCAGAGGGGGTGGAGCAATGGCCGGGATAGCAGGTGGAGTTGGCCAAGTACAACTGGGGAGAGAATGGGAGAAAAATGTGGAGGGAGAGGGGGGAACAAAAGTGTGCTGCCCGGCCCGCCTCACTGGAGGTAAGAGGAGAGGGAGGTGATGCTGCACTTGATGATCTCAGAGTTCTGGTCCTGGTTCTTGCGGATGCGGTAGAAGTGCTCGACGTAGCTGGACCGCCCCAGCAGCTCCACAAAGTCCTCGTCGTGGGTGATGATCAGCAACTGGAAGTTTCGCTGGCGTTGGCGGCTCTTGATGATTCTGGGCAGAGTGAGCAAGAAGGGAGATGACAAAACAGCTGGAATAAGCTACATTTTTCCATTGATAGCCTCGGCTTAAGTATATTTCAGTTATTTTCAGACATAACTGTAACGTTTAAAGATATTTAGGGTAATTAAACATGGTGATCCTACCTATCTGACATTTCTGTTGTGCTTACTTTATGTACTGTGTGTTAACTCTCCACCGGTCGGACTACAGTAACTACAAGTTTAGGGTGTTGCCCAACAGGTTAATTACGGTAGGTCTCCAAACTAACCTCAGTGAAAGTGTTGTTATTAATGAGATATTTACATTAGACTTAACCATTTTTTCATTATTTCAGTTGTTCCTCGCCCCCGTTTGCTCCATGCCATTAAATTGTACGCAACGCAAATGTTTTCTCCCCGGAAGTTATTGTAAACAAACTGATTTGTCTATAAAGCAGAGCTAGAAATACTTTGTTGCCATCCTCGGGGGATATCCACGGAAGTCTGCATGTGTATGGGTATGGACTAGTCTTTATGTTTATTATGATCCCCAGTGGGTATGGACTAGTCTTTATGTTTATTATGACGAGAAATTTCACATGCCTCGTGTGACATGCACTCAATCTCTAGTTGTTCCGGGAGCCCTGTCCCCGTGTCCCCCTGTGTGTGTTTGTGTGTGTGTGTGTGTGTGTGTGTGTGTACCGGATCACGGAGTGTGTGTGTGTGTTTATATGTATGTGTGTGTCATACAGCAGAGGTTTTCAAAGTGCGTGGTGGGCCTCCCCAGGGGGGCTCCAAACAGTTTCAGGGGAGGCTCAGTTAATGGAAGTGAAAAATTAGTTAGTTAGTTATCAAGAGGAGATCAAATAGCCTAAATGTGTGTGATTTGGAGAGTTTGAAGATTTGAAGAGAGTTCAAAGATACAGTACTTTTGGGGAATTTGACTGTTTTCCCCCACTTTCCCAGAGTCAGAAAGGAACAAATGCCTTCATACAGACCTTTTGATGTATTTGGCGTAGTCTGAACTATGTCTGAAGTACAGCAATATCAGTCTATCTTGGCTCAAATGTTGACCTGATTGGCGACGGGAAGGGGGGGGGGGTGCATTTTTCCAAGCCTTGTCTGAGGGGAGGCCCACAGTCCCAGACTTTGAAAAGCCCAGCAATGTGTGTGTGTGTGAAGCGTGGGAGTTGATCAGGGTTGCCGTGGCATTCAGTGATGAGTCAGTGTGCAGAAGAGGAGCGCTCTCACTTTGTAGTAGTAAGATTATCAATCATAATCAGAGCTTGACATCAACTTTTTTGCTCACCAGCCACTGTGGCTAGTGGCTTTCCCATGTTACTAACCACTCAGCATTTTCACTAGTCACAATTTTGTTCTTTGGAAATTACCTTTTATGTAAAGCTGATTGTGCTACAATTTACTTGAAAAACTTGCAGAACTAGTATTAAACCTTTTGTTTTAATACTAGCATCTGGTCTGCTTACTGTTGTCGCCTATGTGTAATTGCTTTTAACATTTGTCTGCTTGGCTTATCCTGTTTGTTATTTTGTTGTCTCCTATGCATGTACCTGTTGAGACTGCTGTGTCCTTTTACTCGTGTCCTTTTTAACCTGCGCTATAGCTTTGCTCTGTGTTTTTACAGTTTACTTCTATTTTTATTCTTTTAGGAAGCCTGTTGCAACACCTTGGCCGGGGACTATGGGTGGAAACTAGCCTTTTGGCTAAACCGGTGTATTTACATTGAATTGTTGATTAACACATTGAGTGCCAAGGACGTCTGTGGACGTCCTAAAAAAAAGTAACGAGAAGTGCCAAGGACGTCTGTGGACGTCCTAAAATCATAATTCATATTATTCCATAATTCTGCTGTTTAAGGTCGTACCCAGCCAGTGAGCATGAATCCCTTCAAGGGATCACACGGCGCCACCTTAAAAATCTACACGGGAGCTGCGCCACCCACCTCAGATCCTTTACTTTGTGCAGGAGAAAGCGGAGAAAGCCGTGATCAAAGAGACACTGATGCATGCTGCAGCCAGAGCCATATAGATTGCTCTGTCTGCAGCTGACAGTTGGCTGCGATCCGCGCCCACAACTGAGCTCTTCTGCCTCTGTCTATCTGTCTGCATATAGTTTCTCCACACGATTACCTGCCAGAAAGGCAGCACCCGAAGCCGAACGGCCAAACCTTTTCCTGCAGTCCCGTTTGCCATTTCCTTGTCGCGCTGGGATCCGCCCGGGGCAAAAACGGAGGCTGCGAAAATAGACTGTGTGCGTGTGGGGAGGAGTTTGCAGCTCAGGGGTGGAGAGGGGGGGAGAGGGGGGTGGGGCACGCAGGCTGCACAGAACTACACCATGTCACTACATCAGAAAATATTAGCTAGAGTCGGTGAATGTGCTTGAAATTAGAGTGCAAAAAGTATTCATAAAAGTGACTTTATCTTGAAAAGTAAAAAAAGACAGCAGAAAACCCTTGAAAGTGCTCTTCTTTCAGAGGCTGTCATTTCATAATGGAACTGTCTAGAAACAAAATTTCTTCTTTGAAAGAAGCAGGAGTGTCCAATGTTTCATTAGAGTCCAGCCCTGTCCATATAGCCCTAATAGAAAAAATTCTATAGCTGTTTTCAACTGAATGGAAGTGAATCTGGCACAGGCTCCAGACAATTTTACTGAAGCGCTGTGGCACTCAATGTGTTAATATGCTCTGTCCCCTTTTTCAATAAACTGAACTGAACTGAACTGAAACATGTAAATGACCACTGTAAACACCCAAATCACAACTACACAAACTATTCGGCTCTGTGTGTAAAGCTCCTGTTGTATTAAGAACACATGAAAAGAGTAGAATTGCCCGTGTACTATTGAATGTGTTGTGTACTGACTCTACGAGGGCATGGGCCAGCGACTCAATGTTCTCTCGGTCCAGGTTTGTGGTGGGCTCGTCCAGGGCCAGGATCCCACAGTTCAGACAGAACGTCTCTGCCAGAGCCAGACGGATGATCAGGGACGCCAACACCTACACACCACATTTGGAAAAATGAAATTTACAATAAATTGAAAATAATCTATAAAATCTATAAAATATTTTAAATATATAGATGATTAATTGTCTATAATACCTTTACATTTAATCAAATTAAAGACCAAATTTTAAATTGCAGTATGTCACTACCAGTTGCAGAAATATTGCTTTAATACTTTTTACTAGATATACTTTGCATTTATTCAATGAGTATTTCCTTAGCAAATTCCTGAAAAATACAAGATAGGCTACAACAAGGCTCAACAAAGTTAAACCATTGCAAAAAAGCAATCACAAGTCAAACTCTTGATCAGATGGTGGCAGAGTTTAAGTGTGTTCTCCGTTACCTTCTGCCCAGCGCTGCAGCGGCCCCTCATATCCAGAGCTGTTTCTCCTTTCACCATCACTACTTTGTAGTTGTAATTCCTCCGCTTTGACCCGGCCGACACATTCTCATCCACATCAGACCTGATCTCCACGTACTCGATGTCTGGAGAGAGGCCAGGAGGGAGAACGGGAGGAGGGGAGTGGAGAAGGGGAGGGGTGAATGGTTGTTATCAAGTGAGTTGAATGGGATACAAAAAACAAACAAACAAACCTTGACCCCTGTAGGTGCTGCGCCACAGGTCTCTGATAGTCTTGTTGATCTCAGCCATCTTCATGCTGTGGAACCTCATGATGGTCCTGAGAAAAACAAAAGGAACTCGGGTACAAGCCGACAGTAGACTACATCCTGTGTACACTTTCAACTAGGCAGCATTACCGTGAGCCTGTCTGCTTCCATGTTCGTCTATACAGTATATATATATATATATAAAAGGGACAAGTGGGCAATCTCTGGCTGTCTGTTCTCGGTTTCAATTTCAGTGATGTCATAAGAGCAATGTGATGTCATCAGTGATGCGAAGCTGTGACATCATCAGTGATGTCATAAGAGCACAGCGGTCGAGCTGCAGGGTGGGTGAGCCCGCACAGCGGCTGATCCTAGGAATTAGCAGAGCCTAGGAATTATTATATAAAAGCAAACAAGTGGGCACTGTTTCTTTAAATTGTTGTCCCACTGATGATGTCACAATGTCTATGACATCAGTGACATTATTGACCAAAATCATCTTCTGACATGACTGATGATGTCATAGGCATTGTGACATCATCAGTGATGTCACTCGAGCAATTGTGGTTTTTGTTTACATTGTGAGATCATTGAGCAATTGTGTGCTGCGCATGCCAATAGAGCAGGCGAGGCCACGCAGCAGCCGAGGCTGTGCAGCAGGCGAGCTGCATATGCGCGCTGCAGGGTGGGCGAGGCCGCGCTGCGGGCGAGCTTAGGAATCAAGCGCGGGAGATGCCTAGTCTGTTCAAATCTGGAGCCCGCGAATGACGGGGGAGTGTCACGTGAGTCGGGTCTCAGCCTCAGTCCAGCCATCTTGTTTTGTCCGTCTGCCTGGCTGTGTGAGCCTCCTACAGTCAATACTGGCTTAGTTGCTGCTAAGCCTCCACAAAGTAAATCCGATTTCTAAATATGCATTATTTTGATAAACTGACCTCATAACGGGGATCTATACAGTTACGTGTGTCTATTAACATTATTAAAACATCATAAAGATAACACTGTTTCTAATAGTTTGCTAAATTACTACTTGCTAATCTGCTAGCGAGCTATCTGGCAGGCTTCTTCTGCTTCTTCTAATAGCTTTCCGGCAGACTAGATGCCTTGAGGCACATTGCTGCCTCTACCGGTCGGAAGTATTACGGTTCTTATTTATCCAATGTATTTATCGTATATTACACTTGAAATGGGACCATAATTTAGAAAACGGAGACCATGAAAGAAAAAACTTGGAACATTTTTTTCAGACCATAAACTCATTTGGAAAGTGTTTATTTAAGACACTAGGCATCTCGTGTGTGTGCTCCATTCCTGCAGCTCGTTGAGCTGGCCCTGCAGCTCGGCTGCAGCTGTGTGGCTTTGCCTGCCCTATTGGTGCATGTGCACTGTCTCCCTCTCTCTCCCTCTCCCTCAGTCTCTCTCTCTCTCCCTTCTCTCCTTCAGTCTCTCTCCCATCAGTGATGACATCAGTGACATCATCACTGAACCTTAGCCTTAGGGTAATCAGCCTTAGGGCAATTAATCTGCCCTAATTAAAAAATCCGGCTCCGTCACCGCACGGGTGCTTTTTACACCCCATGAAAGTTTCAGCCCGATCGCACGTAAAACGGCATAGCTGTGGCCGGACAAAATTCTTTAAACAGAGAAACAAACAGAGTCCACATTGCCAAATGTATATTATATAGATAGACGGAGAGATTTCTGCATCATAAGCTACTGCCAGCCCTCATGTCTGCAAATCTGGAGATACAATGAAGACAACAGCATTATTGTTGGTCTGTATAGATCTCTGTAGTAGCCTACTATGGTGACATACATAGACATGAAGAGACAGCTGGCTTGCTGTTATTTCCCTAAAAAACCAAGAAGCATTTCCTCCATAATCTAGGTGATTGATGAGACCTCTGATAACAACTGTTGTGTGGTTCCTCCTGAGCAGCATAGTGATACAGTTTAAGTAACCATATAGTTAAACTTACAGTTCAACCATTTTGCTATGCTATTAAATTGAGAGACCAATCTCTACTCAAGGTCAATCAGGTGCACTTTTTGGAAAGCCACCAGGTCAGCTAGACATGTTCTAGTTTTCGAGACCCCTAGGCATTTGTTCCAATACTTGCAACAATGCAACACTTGCTTCTGCCTGAGATAGTGAGTTCTGCCATTTCTTTGATATGATCTTACCATCATGGATACCATGCATTGTAGTGCAGGCAAGGAAGCAATTGGATGAGGAGTGATTTTGATGTCACTTTTTGTCTCCTTCCCAAAGCATGCTATTATGAAACAATCTTCTTTGTATTCAGAAGGAAACTGTGACACACAGATGCATTAACTCACCCACACACATGGGTAAATGATGCTTCTGCTCTCATCCAGAGATGGTATCTAAAAGCAGATGATCACACTCTTTCTTCTGAGACTCACTGACGCCTTTCAACCTCTGCTACAGTCAGATGACAATCTATTGGTGAGGATAGAACTCTTGGCCACTGGATGTGACGGTGCAAACCAGGGCTTTCACTGCAAAATGCTCTATATGTTTTGTGAAAAAAATGCTACTTGAAATTGAGCAATACATATTTACATCCATACCTGCCAAAATTCACGGGAGTCTCCCTATTTTTAACCTATTCTCCTGCTGTGCTCTCGATTTATTAATTTCTCATTTGCCGATACACCAGAAAATATCCCACGTTTTCATTTTCACATCCTAATGTTTAGAGGTATAAATATCTCAAAAATACAGGTAAACAAAAACATCTTAAAGCAGGACTAAACCCCAAAACACTTTTTTTCAGCTTTTAACCAATATACATGTATATGACTTTGGGGGTGGTGTGTGAAGAATTCTGGTCAGAACTTCCACATTTGAGACCAAACTGTTACCATTGTACCATTTGTATCATTTTCAGCCGACGGTTAAACCCTGCTTTTTTTTTGCCCTCAAAACTGCACAAAATGTGGTACAACCTGACGTCACGATGAACCAAAGACTAAGGGATTTCAAGATAGTAACTCCCCTACTCCCCATGTACCCTTTCCCAGCTCCTCACAACTCCAAGCCTATTCCACAAGCATTTTCCTACCAATATGGCACTACAATACACACAGCTCATTGGCTGTTTGTGTCACTTGACCTGTTAATCACATGTTAATTGATTACAATCACCTGTTATTTTCCTACCAAGATGGCCATGTGGTGATGTAACATAATACTATCAATAAAAGCCACTATAATCATAAATAGAAATAAAAGGAAAGAAATGGCATTGTGTTGCTGTAAATCATTCCCATTTTTATGTAGCCTAGATCTGATTTTGTCCAGAATTCCATATATTAGGTTGAGAGACAACAGAGAATCTTGGAATCCTCTCAATGACCACTGGTGGTCCCCTGACCCCACATTGAGAACCACTCAACCACTGACTTGATTGTGCAGAGAGAGAGAGAGAGGAGGGAGGGGGGGGAATGTTGTGTTTGTGCTGCGGCCCAGCTGCAGCTGCTCTGGTCTCGCGCTAAACGAGAGTAAAAAGCAGAGTGATTTTGTGTGAGTGAACTTTCATTCAAATGGTCAAATCTTATACCTATAGGACTATCTCAAAGTGTTGGGATATGTACCTCCAAGCACATAAAGTGCATGTGCCTCGCCTCCAAGCACATACCGTACTTTCCGCACTATAAGGCGCACCTGAATATAAGCCGCAGCAGCTAAATTGCATGTTTGTTACATACATAAGCCGCACCGGACTATAAGCCGCAGGTGTTTTAATGTCTTATCAGCGGAGACCGTTTTGAGTCCTTACCCTCATCGTCGTAACACAGCCAGTTCGCCATCTTTTGAAGCATGATGTTAGATTACAACGAGCTAGTTGTGTGGCTTAGCCTTCCAAAATGTTGCCGTTAATTTTTTAGAATGTAATACATAGAATTGGGAACGTTACATTCAATTTCATTCAGACTGTCTTTCTGGCTCAATCGCTGCCATTTTTCCCCCAGAGCGAGGGAGGGTGGGAGGAGGGAGGGTGTTTTACAGTAGTGGCTGAGAGAGCGTAGTGGCTCAGTGCGCCAAGCAGGTTGCGAGGCACATTTTTTGCAACATCATCCAATCAGGGTCTGTCTGTCTTGCTCTCGTTCTGTCTGTCTTGCTCTCGTTCTGTCTCTCGTACCAAAATCCATAGATTTAGGAGGTCCCCTAGTGGCCGTTAGCTGTAAAAATCCATAGATAAGCCGCACCGTTATATAAGCCGCAGGGCCGAAAAATGGGGAAAAAGCCGCGGCTTATAGTCCGAAATTTACGGTAAATGCATTTTTTTAACCATCATATGTGTATGGTTTGGATTTCACTGGCTCTGATTCAGATTGTTGTTATTGATTGGTTCATATTGAATCTTATTTATGATTTGTATTATTGGGCAAAACACAAACATTTTTCAATTACAAAAACTACGTTTATTCTTCTTGTATTCAATAACACAACACAGGTCCTTGCAGCGGGATCATATCAACAACATTCAGTTTCCTTCTCTTTTAACACGATAAAGAGAGAGCTGTTAGAATAAATATTCAACCATTGTATAGGTTGTGTGTGGCTTGTACGTCAACCATACCCTGGTTCCAGACTCCTGAATTATGTCCCGCCCACTCTTCAGATTTGGTCAAGCAATTCAGAGTCTGGTGTTGCTCTATTCAACCAAGATTTCTCAATCGGAAAAAATATTGTTTTTTCCAATGGCGTTTCGTGCAACAGTTTTTCATATTTGCTGAAATCATTCCTTAACCAACTAACTTTGCAAAGACAATATTTTTTGTCAACAGCAGGCGACATTCTTGATGAAGTTACTAAGGCCATGTTCACATTACAGGCAAATCCGATTTGCTGATGAAGTCATTATCATTACGATCATATGTCATCATTATCTTGATTAGTTTCCCAAATCTGATTTGGGAGTGTGTCCGCACTGCCACAAATCTGATTTTCAAGTCGGATCTGTGTGTCCAGACCTAAACAGGCTATCTGCATGGGTTGCTAGGGTAACGACGCGGGCATCAGTAAATACGTACATTGGTGACGTGGTTTTCCAGAAGCATTTGATGACGAGTTGCGAGTGACACTATTGCCCGAAAGTTCTGTCATTGTTCCACTAAAGTGAAAGTGTCCTTGTTCAAGGCATATTGCACACCGCTTTATACTGCACACCTGTGGTCATGTTATAAAAAGTCTAGCATGCACAGATTACAAGTTGCATATAATGATGCCATGATAATACTCCTTAAACAACCCAGAGGGGGCAGTGCTAGCCAGATGTTTGTCACTGCTGGAGTGAGGACTTTTAAAGCACTCCTAAGAAATCTAATGTTTAAGTTTATGAAAAGGCTGGATGTGTCAACAAACGGTATCATTGTAGCTCTTTCAAGCCCCTCAGTGAGCTGTTCACGTTATACATCAAGTTTAAGGGTCCACTGGCTAAAATGCCTGTATGTTCTGCCTGTGCGTTAAGTTATGTATCTTTTTGTACATTCTTTTATGATTTTTATTGCCTGTTGTATCTCTTGTATGTTAACCCCGTGTATGTATCCCTATGGACCTGAGTCTGCTAATAAAGTTGAATTGAATTGAATTGACGTTCAAATCAGATTTGGTGGATCTGCGCATCCGCACTGAAGACACATCAGTCAAAAGCACATTTGAAGCAGATTGGAAACTACCTCCATATGTGGTTTGGGACAAGTGACACAAATCAGACTTGGAGCGTCTAGATTCATAAAACCAATCTGGATAAAGTCATTAATACGTCACTAAAGGTCACGGATTTGACCTCCTAGTCTGAACATGGCCTAAGTACCTCCGGCATCAGTGTAACTGAAAATGATGTCAGAGTGGCCGGATACGTCAGTTACTAGTGATTGGTTTGGGGAAAATCAAAAGAAAGAATATTGATTATTATTGCTCAGACTCTGTCACACAGATGTAGTTTCCCCACCATGAGTCACCTGACCTCAGCTAACATGCTAGATACTTTGACTACAGATAAACTTCTAAGGGCTTTATAGGAAAAACAAGAGTGGGCGTGTTGAAGTCATAAGAACACTACTGATGAAGAGATAAAGGGAGTTAGAGTTGAAACAAAATCTTACCACTAACAACTGTTTTCAACCCTCACAATATTCTATGATTTTACTCCTCTCACACAGGTGCCTGTTGTGTATGATGCATTTGTACTGCACCCACTGTTGTAGTGTAGTGAAGTCAAGTCGCACTCCAGTCAGTCGATTTGGACTTGAGCACTGATGACTTGGATTCGAACATTGATGCATTCGGACGAGGACGAGGACTTGTTAATTGATAACGATTGTTTTTTTGTTATTTGGGGGGGAGGGGGGGGTAGTTTTTTGTAATAGGCCCTAATAATTTGGCACAAGATATTGCTTATTAATATCATGACATTATTCAATTTCGTGCAAGGGCAGGCAGGTGTGTTCCACCTACATGTGGATTCACACTCATGTTGTTCAGTAGCTCTGGACTCAAACTCCGGTAATGGGGACTCGACTCAGACCCTTCTTTGGTGATTGGGACTTGGACTCAAACACTGGGGACTCAAATATAATAATATATATATATTATATTTAATATATATATATTTTTTTATATATATATATATATATATATATATATATATATATACTGTATATATATATATATATATATATATATTTTGTTTTTGGGGGGGACTCAAATATATTATTATTATTATTATTATATTATTGTAAAAAATATCTTATTTTTTCAAGACTCCACTTGGACTCGATATAGTGACTTGACTACAACACTGAGCGCACCCAATGGTGTAATGTAACAAAGTAATAATAGTTTGTTAAATGACTCAAGCATTTTTTGGAAGTATCTGTACTTCACTTGAGTATTTATATTTCTGTCAACTTTCACTTACATCTTTTCACTTACTCCACTACATTTCCTAAATAAATAAGTAAATATACTTTTACCAGTGCTGTAGTGGTAAAAAAAAAAGTGGGTAAACTATACTTTTGACTCAGGCAGCTTTCTCACGCGGCACCGGCAGTGTTATAACGGCGGATAAATAAGCTTCCGTGACCGATATACAAGACAAAATATGAGAGTATATAGAACAACTTAATCTGAATCATATAGCCCTATAAGGTACACATTTCTGAGTAGCCAGCCAGATAGAAAAAGTAGCTGGCTATGGGATGGGCCTTGCCCCTCAAGGGGGGTCCGGGGGGATTCTCCCCCGGAAGATTTTTTTTTTACATTTTAAAGTAAAATTCATCAACCTGGTGCATTTGAAAGCACTAAGCATCTCTAATGTGTTCTGACTTTACAAATAATTAGGCCTAAACAATCAATATAAAATGTATTTATTGAACATTTGTTGAATTTCTCCAGGTATGAAAAGTTAAATTATACAGTAGGTAGCCTACTTTAACACATTGAGTGCCAAGGACGTCTGTGGACGTCCTAAAAAAAAGTAACGAGGAGTGCCAAGGACGTCTGTGGACGTCCTAAAATCATAATTCATATTATTCCATAATTCTGCTGTTTAAGGTCGTACCTAGCCAGTGAGCATGAATCCCTTCAAGGGATCACACGGCGCCACCTTAAACATCGTCACAGGAGCTGCTCCACCCACCTCAGATCCTTTACTTTGTACAGGAGACAGCGGAGAAAGCCGTGATCAAAGTGGAAACCGATGCATGCTTTCTGCCAGAGCCGTATATATTGCTGTCTACAGCGGAGAGTGGGCTCGGCTGCATCCGCGCTCACAACTGAGCTCTTATGCTTCTATCTATCTCCACACGATTTCCTAGAAAGCCAGCATCCGAAGCCGAACGGCCAAGCCTTTTCGTTCAGTCGCGTTTGCCAGCGCGCATCATTTCCTTGATGGGCGCTGGGATCTGTCCGGGGCAAAAACGGAGTCGAGAAAACAAACTCTGTGCGTGTGGGAGGAGCCCGCAGCTCAGAGGTGGAGAGGGGGGGGGGGGGGAGAGGGGTGTGTGGCACACAGGCTGCACAGAAACCACACCACACGCCACCACATCAGAAAACACCAGCCAGAGTCAGTGAATGTGCTCGAAATTAGAGTGCAAAAGGTATTCATAAAAGGGACTATATCTTGGAAAGTAAAAAAAAACGACAGAAAACCCTTGAAAGTGCACTTTTTTGAGAGGCTGTCATTTCATAATGGAACTGTCTAGAAACAAAATTTCTTCTTTGGAAGAAGCAGGAGTGTTCAATGTTTCATTAAAGTCCAGCCCCGTTAATATAGCCATAATAGAAAAAATTCTATAGCTGTTTTCAACTGAATGGAAGTGAATCTGGCACAGGCTCCAGACAATTTTACTGAAGCGCTGTGGCACTCAATGTGTTAAAGGACCTTGTATGAACCCAGTATATACAGTTTGAAGAGTAATATAGTTCTCTCTCTCACACACACTGTACCTGTGATTGTCAGCTTCAGCTTTATAGCTAAAAGTATGTAGAAGATTGAATCTGTGATTCTTGAATACCAATATATAATTCAAACTGTCCACAAACACATTGGGCAAGGATAGGTAGACAACATACTGTACATGGAAATAAAAGTGCTTCTGCCACTCTGGCCACTAAATTTTAGTCAGCCAATATTTATTTATACAGATCTTGGCACAACAAACACCAGTATGTTTCTAGATAGTTTTCAACATGGTCGTATTATTTTGGCTTTATACAGTAGCACCTGGACTATTCAAGTCGACTCGCACGCACCAAATGTTACAAACTTTACTTGATCAGAGGGAAATCAATCATGTTTCTTACACCAGTGATTCACTCTTCAGTTGTAAAACGGTGAGCCAATATGATTTTCCCCACTCCGGACACACATTTTTAACCAACCTTACCTATGTTCAGCTCACCATGAGCTCCAATGAGCTGCACGTCTCCAATGCACATTGAGCATCGCTGGCACAATGGCACCGTTAAAGGAGAATTTCGTTTTTTTACACCACGGTCCTCATTTCCAGTTTAGAATATGATGTTTTACTCACCGAAATAGTTTCGCTTCATTTGGAGGCCCACGGAAGATTTTGAGCTCCGAGTAGTCTCCTCAAACAGGCTATAATGAGAGCCTGCGGCGAGTGCGGGGCATGCTGCACACACTCTGTAAATGACACTTTTTCGGTCACATCGCGGTTCATTATGGTTGTAAATATAATTATTTAGCTAATAGCTAGAAGCTAAGATAACAACAACATAAGAGTCGGCTCCGATCTGCCCCGGATGCGGTTACAGTGCTCATCTTCTTCTTCTGTGGTTTCTCTGAAGAAGTGTGGTAAGAAGAGAAACCACAGAAGAAGATGAACACTGTAACCCCATCCGGGGCAGATCTACGTTGACTGTTGTGTTGGTGTTAGCTTAGCTTCTAGCTATTAGCTAAATAATTATATTTACAACCATAATGAACCGCGATGTGACCGAAAAAGTGTCATTTACAGAGTGTGTGCAGCATGCCCCGCACTCGCCGCAGGCTCTCGTTATAGCCTGTTTGAGGAGACTACTCGGAGCTCAAAATCTTCCGTGGGCCTCCAAATGAAGCGAAACTATTTCGGTGAGTAAAACATCATATTCTAAACTGGAAATGAGGACCGTGGTGTAAAAAACCGAAATTCTCCTTTAAGTTGTTTGAAGGGAGCGCTGTCTGGGCAGGCAAGCACAGCTCGATAAAGGCACCAACGTGACCGGGGCCGTGTACCTTTCCCGCGGAGCGCTCCACAAAAATAGGCTACGGTTCGCGGAGATCCTGGTCAGTGCCATGCCCATGTGTAATCTTTTTTCTTTTCTTTTGGTGTGTGACGTGCTTGGCGTGGTCTCCGCATCAACGGAGTTTACGCGAACGTGTTAAAACTCGTGCAATAATAAGTGTGCATAAACGATTTAAACATGTGAGTAAACGATCTTAAAAGGTGCCTAAACGCTGCAGAGCATTGAAAAAGGTACGTAAACGCCGTTTACGTGCGTTTAGCCACCACTACAACCCTGACTTTTACTGAATTTCATTCCCCTAAGCATCTTGGCTACAAAGTAAAATCTGAAGAAATTTGGTAGCCTGCAAGCAAGCAGATTTGGCAATTCAGTGCTCCTAGCTTGCAAGTTAGGTTAATCACGATCCACACTCCATAACAGTTGATGGCGGTAGTAATGCATCATAACGCTGTTTAACAACCACTATAAAACTCAGAAGATGATTTCTGCTCAAACCCTGGCGTGTCTTTTGCTTAAAAGAAAAATTAACAGCATTTACTTCAATACGTACAATAATTAAGTACATTTATTTTAATATCAGAAAATTACTTTTGATACTTAAGTACAGTAAATATCAGATACTTTTAAGACTTTTACTCAAGTAATATTCCAATAGTTGACTTTAACTTCTACCAAAGTCATTTTCTGGTAAGATATCTGTAATTTAACTCAAGTGTGGCTTTCAGGTACTTGATACACTACTGAATGAATGCAATGATCTGATCACGAACACTGGGCAAATTAATCTCATTAACAGCTTTATGCTATAATATCATTCTTACTGATACTTTCAACTATTTTTCCACCACCACAATGATCCTTTTTATTCTCATGTGTCAACTGTTGTATGATTTCTGTTGTTTTATACAGTTGCATTCTGCTTGCCACCCCCTCTCCCTTTTTGTCTCTCCTTCTGCCTCACCAAACTGTTTTGAGGCGTTAACAAGACTATAATCAGCTATACAGAAGTTGGACACGCTGAAGGAGGCCGTTAGGCTGAAACGTCCGTGTGTTGTACCTGGTGAAAAGCTGGAATAAACCTGACGAAAGGACATTTTTGTGTGCTGGCTCTCCTTCTCCTACCAAGTATTCTCCTGTGCCGTGCACCGAAACTTTAGAAACACCGGTGAGTGTGCTCGCTGTTGGCTTATGCCAATTTGTTTGGACATATAGATAGTGACATACTAAACTAGAAGTCACAGACGAAATGTGGTCTAGCTAGCCAAGCCTGCCTGAATAACTGGGATGTGCATCTCACAGAATTAAACTGAATTGTAAGAACTGAATTTGAGGGTTGCATTTTTACCTCACACTAGTAAAATAATAATAATAATAATAATAATAATAATAATAATAATAATAATAATAATAAATACAAATTTAAATAATGCAATGAGTTTCAATTTCTGAAAACCCTAATTCAATTCAAGCACTGAGGAGAAAAAAGAAGAAAAAAGTTCTGCTGGCACTATTCTCAGCCCATATAAAATGTATAATGTGCGGTATTTGAATACATTCTTTTCATAATATGTGTGTGTGTGTCACTCACTGATCAAGGGCCTTGTAGTAGAGGTCCAAGTCTTTATTGACCAGCTCAGTTGTCCTCATTTTGATCATCTTGTCTCTGTAGTGCTCATCAGCTTTGCTATACTGTTCTTCTCGCAACTCCTTTCTGCAAATAATCAAATCAAAGAGAAAGTTCAGCTCATCAACCAAATTATCATCAATAATGTAAAACAGCATTCATCAGAAATAAATACCACAGTGAAAACATTACTGGACATACAGTGGAGAAGCCGTTACTAATCTTTTAAGTGCTGAGTGGTTAACTGATGAAAGAGTTTTATATTCTCTAAGATCATTTTCTAAATAATAGGTGTCTTTGATTCATCACTGGTTGGTTTCGTTTTCCAGATGAGGAAAAAGGTCAGGTCACCACCAGGCCAATAGTAACTGATGAGATGACAGAAGACAATACGAGACTATTAATGACTGCTGTGGGAATATTGCATTGTTGCAGCAGCATAACAGTGGAAAAGCCATACAGTCAAAAATTAAACAAATCAAAGATACAGAAGAATCTTCATATAGACAGAGATAGCAAAGACAGAGTAGACTATACATAGCAATAGCATAAGTAAAAGGTCAAACAATACATAAATAAAAGTTAGAAAGGATAAATTAAGCAGCATTCATTTTTGCCTTGCTGCTAAACTTTTTATAGACAAGGATGTTTGCCATTAGAGGATTAACACAGGTAAAGAGTCAACTGCAAAGCACATGTGCAGGGTGGGCATTGAGTTGTCATGGTGGTGCCATTTTGACACAGCTGTTGTTTCCCTCCACAACACCGGTCACACCGTCTGTAGCCACTAGGGGTCTAAACACGAGCAAAGTCAGCATCACTACAATGAAAGTGAAACTTCAAATTCCTCTTCAAACTGTAGTAAACCATTAAGACTGGATGTGACATTTGCGTGTATATGGTCATTTGCACCAGTGGTACATTACATACTGTAGTTATGAGCAATATAGTCAACAGTCCAGGTGCACAAGACATGGATCAGATTGTGGTGAGAGACCAGGTTGGCATGGCGATGAACATTGCAGGTGAATTCAGTTCAGGGGTGCTGGACAAGGCTTCCAGGTAACAACTGCAAATGTATGTAATGTACATGTCTGACCTGTAGTGGAGTACCTCCTCCTCAAAGCCTTTCTGAGTGTATCTAATGTTCATGTCTGACCTGTAGTGGAGTATCTCCTCCTCAAAGCCTTTCTGAGTGTATCTAATGTTCATGTCTGACCTGTAGTGGAGTATCTCCTCCTCAAAGCCTTTCTGAGTGTATCTAATGTTCATGTCTGACCTGTAGTGGAGTATCTCCTCCTCAAAGCCTTTCTGAGTGTATCTAATGTTCATGTCTGACCTGTAGTGGAGTATCTCCTCCTCAAAGCCTTTCTGAGTGTATCTAATGTTCATGTCTGACCTGTAGTGGAGTATCTCCTCATCAAAGCCTTTCTGAGTGTATCTAATGTTCATGTCTGACCTGTAGTGGAGTATCTCCTCCTCAAAGCCTTTCTGAGTGTATCTAATGTTCATGTCTGACCTGTAGTGGAGTATCTCCTCCTCAAAGCCTTTCTGAGTGTATTTAATGTTCATGTCTGACCTGTAGTGGAGTATCTCCTCCTCAAAGCCTTTCTGAGTGTATTTAATGTTCATTTCTGACCTGTAGTGGAGTATCTCCTCCTCAAAGCCTTTCTGAGTGTATTTAATGTTCATGTCTGACCTGTAGTGGAGTATCTCCTCCTCAAAGCCTTTCTGAGTCTATGTAATGTTCATGTCTGACCTGTAGTGGAGTATCTCCTCCTCAAAGCCTTTCTGAGCGTAGTTAATGTTCATGTCTGACCTGTAGTGGAGTATCTCCTCCTCAAAGCCTTTCTGAGTGTATTTAATGTTCATTTCTGACCTGTAGTGGAGTATCTCCTCCTCAAAGCCTTTCTGAGTGTATCTAATGTTCATGTCTGACCTGTAGTGGAGTATCTCCTCCTCAAAGCCTTTCTGAGTGTATCTAATGTTCATGTCTGACCTGTATTGGAGTATCTCCTCCTCAAAGCCTTTCTGAGTGTATCTAATGTTCATGTCTGACCTGTAGTGGAGTACCTCCTCCTCAAAGCCTTTCTGAGTGTATCTAATGTTCATGTCTGACCTGTAGTAGAGTATCTCCTCCTCAAAGCCTTTCTGAGCGTAGTTAATGTTCATGTCTGACCTGTAGTGGAGTATCTCCTCCTCGAAGCCTTTCTGACGGCCCAATGCAATGCTACGGTTCTTCTTCAAGTCCTCCAACTTGCGCTCCACTTCACGTCGCTCTCTGGACAAACACACAAGGACCACAGGAGATGAGATGAGCAAAAAGGAGTGAAATGAAAGAGGAAAACTGGTAATATCACCACCAAGCTGATCCTGATGATACTGGAGCATTGGCCCAGATGTAGTCTTCTTATGATAAATCCAACAGTATTTACCCTATAAACTCATTCAGGTGTATCACGGCTGAGGAAAGCGATAGAAAGAGGAGTGATGGAATTGTATGCATGCCAGGTTTTTTCCTGCATAGTGGAATTTTCGGCACGCCCCAAAGAGGTTTTTAGCCACGCCCCCCAAAGGCCTGATTTAAAATATTCGACAACGCTGCCTGCATCCTAACTCAAACATTTTCTTTACTGTATAATTTTTGAGAATTTTATTTCAAAATTAAAATCTCACAGTTGTACGTTGAAATGCTACTGAAACTTGGGCTGCTGTAAAAACACATTCCTCCATAAATTCTGACAATGACTGATGGATAACCCTGACTATAAACTCACTGCAACTATGATCAGTCCGATCATGCTTACTGTCGTGCGCATACTGTAGTCACCCCCAAAGGCCCATTCTGAGCCAGGGAAAACCCATATGATGCTGATGTATTCTACCATTTATGCCTTGGTATTCTCTTGACAAGTTGATGGAATATGAAGTACTTTTGGGTCTGTGCTATACTTAGATTATATACTGTACCATAGGGGTCTGTCAGGACTATAAATATGATCATTGAACGTTTTTTTTTCTTCCCCTCTTCTCGGCCATAACATTAAAATCTTGGGTTGGACTCAGGCGGGTTGTGTGTTTTTTTTATATCTTTATACAAACAAAGTGAAAGTCAAAGAGCAAAGTACTAATTAAAACCCGACCGATTTATCGGTGAAAATATATCAGATGAACGTCTTCTCAATCTTATTGCAAATTCAAATGGAGTTGGCTGTGCTGCAGTGCTGAGAGTATTGTAAACAATGGAGTCAGAGCCCGCTGTGTTGATCCCCAAGCACGTTTTCTGCATTATATTATATATTCCGTAAAAAAATGCATATCTGCACATCGGTCAGCGGATATATTGGGCCAATATGGGACTGATTTGGCTTATCATAGATATAACATTCCATCCAGGAGAGATCTCTTAAAAAAATTAAAGGCAGAACAAATAAGTCACACAAAGATCTTTGCACCTTAAAGGTGGTTGTACTGTGTCTGTACTGTACTGTATGCAGCCACGGAGTTAACGTTGGCTAAATTATAGGAACATGGGCTAATGATGAAAAGTAACCATTGTCCCTGCTGATTGTTTAGCTATGGGTAGTACGTTCATAAAGTCAATCTAAAATGGTCAGAGCAGCAGCTGAGCTGTCATTCAGACTTCAGAAATTCAGTTTCAGAGTGTTCAGAGCAAGGGGGAGGATTTAGTGATTTGGGGCTGCAGGCAAAGTCCTTTATCGTCCTCTGATTCGAAATACTGTAACTGCCACCAAAAGTCCGACTGAAACCAAGCAGCCTGTCCCATTTCTACCACTGAACATTTGACTGTTTCTTAAATCTCTGCTTGTCTGTCTGATGTTTATTTAGCTATTTTTTTGCATTCTTTATTTTCTCAGTGTTCATTTGTAGAATTTGTTGACAATGTATGATAATGTAAATTATTCTTTAATAAAGTTATTGAAAGCAGCCTTCTGAATAGGCTACCCACTGCATCATATCAGTGCAAAATTGGTGCAAAATCCACAGAAAAGGTCCATATTTTCATTCCAGCTTAAAAAACACACACACAAAAACACACTCATCGGCTGCCATGCGGTGAATTTCCCTCCTCTAAAATTGGTATCGGTCACAAAAGTCCCATATCGGTCATGCTGTAGTCTAGTACTAATTTATGGAGACCTAAATGTCAGAACTGTGAGAGATTGATTTTGTAAAAAAAATAAAATCAAGAGGGACGTAGTGGTGGTGTAATAAACAAAAGAAGAAAAACACGCAAAGGGAATTTGGTTTGACAATGAATGTAATTATTAGTAAAAGTGTCATGGCCTGTGAGTGAAAATTATTGATTGTTTATTGATTGACTGTTGATCATTATTGACTGTGTTCAGTGTTAGCCCTTTCCCCTCTGAGATCTGCTGATATTCCAGGAAAATCATTGAGATGAGTCAGCTCATTTTCTGCTTTCCTCTCTCATGGCCTTGTGTTCGGGTGGAAGTAAAGTAGATATGACTGTATTCTCCCCAGTCATCTGTGAACTGGGTGAAGGTTGAAATCCCTAGAGTCCTCTGACTTCATGGAAACACAGGTTCCGAGGGTGGGTGCTATTTCTGGGTATAAGACAACAAGCTGATGTGAGTGGGGCGCTCTTCTGACTTACGACGTTCACTGTCAGAGAGACTGTGCACAGATGGACTATTTCATGCAATAAATCAATTATTGATCACAAAACAACACAGTGCAGTTAGTGCAGTTTTGTTTGCTATTACAGGACTTACTGGCGTAGCTGCAGGACTTGCATGTTGCCCATGTCTTTCATGAGAGTCTGCCGTTTAGCCATCACCTCCTTTAACTCCTCAACGCGCTTCCTCAAGGTCAGGTTGTCCTGCAACCAGCGCTCCTGGACCTAAAAAACACAGAATTCAATTAAATTCAAATGCTGAATCAGCGCTTCTCAACCGGAGGATCGCGCCCCAACGGGACCGCGGGGCGATCCAGATGAACTGAGGGGGGAGTCGTGTGACTTCTCGGCAAAGGAAAAATTGGGGTCTACCTGATGCTTATCCTTATGGTATGTGTTACGGTGATTTGTTTTATTGTGTTATGTTTTTTTTTTTACCTTCTCAACAATAAAGTATTTAATTTTAATTTTATGAATTTGCTTATTTGACAGGTACAATACATACTAATTTAAATACATTTAAATAAAATGCAACCGATGCAGTGTATATAGGACTTCTTGCCAGAGCTAATTTGCAGTCTTTGCCCCTGCTTACACGTTTAGATAGTATATTAATAATTATTAATTATTATTATTATATACATATAGTAGTAAAACACCAACACTGCAGAGAAACAAAACATACAACCATTACAAGCAGTAATTGAGACAACAATGCCTGAAGATGAGATTTGAGAGCAACAAAAGGGAAAGAAAGTATGTAGGCTATGCAAGCCTGTCAGTGTTCACAGGCTTGTTTCACTTTCAGCCATTCTTTTGCATGTGTTAAAAAACTGAATAGAAACACTATTCTTGACCGAAATGTCCGCAAGGATTACAATGACAACGTATATTCTAAAGTGCAATCCCAGTCTAAATCCAAGTGTAAATTAAAATGCAGATCTCAAAGATAACAGTAAATGTGACCTCAAGTCACGACGAGATCCTATCTGAACTACAATTGAGACGGCAAAGTATTTCTTGGGTGAGGTAAAGCTGTAGCCTATTCTGTTGAGCCTTCACATTGTTCAAAACAAAGTTCAAATACAGGACAGAAGAGGGATTTAGTCATGTCATAAGGCATCATGTCATAACCAAACTAAATGCACCAATTTTCAGAAAGACTGCTCGTCACATGGCAGAGAAGAGCGAGGGACCTCAAGAACATCAGGGGATTTAATTGTGTCTGTCAGTGTGAAAGTGTGCCAAAGTAAAACAGTAAACATAAAACAGTATGAAAGTAAACAGCTCAGTGCTTCACTTCTATTGTCAGATATACAGTATATAAACATGACGAAACGCAGGGGGAACTTGATATTGATTTATCTGACATTATATGGTAAAGGAGTCTGTCTGTGGTACAACTTTGCTCAGTTCATAGCAGACACCAGCTGATCCAGTTTAAAGTCACTCACCGTCTGCACTATTCTAAGCATAAGTTGCACAGGATCTACCCTTCCGTCTCACCACTGTGTGTCAGGTGTCAGAGGGCACTCTGTCTCATGCTTTCTGGTTCTGCCCTTCACTGACAGGATTATGGGCCAAAATATTTGACTGGTACTCTTAAGGCCTACAAAATAACCCTTCAGCCGGAGGCAGAACTCGCCATCTTTGGCTGCCCGTAGTCCTCTCTGAACTTCCCGACAGCTGTGCAACAGTCTCTGACACTGGGGACAATTGTTGCCAAAAAAATAATTTTGAAGGAATTGAAGTCCCCCTCGTCACCTCCTTTTCAATTGTGGTTGATGGACATGATCTCTATTATACGGATGGAGAGGCTCAGGTTCCTGAGAACCAACTCAATTAGAACATTTCTAACGATCTGGGACCTGTTTCTAGCCGACCTCGATGAGGTTAGGGGGCGATGGGTGACTCGCCTGGGCTGGTTTCTCAAGGACCCCTCGTGCAGGATCCCATGTATATTTCTTTTAAGCACATATGCGCCTTATGTGGCTGGTAGCACCACGTTGTGATATTGAATGTTGATGTTTGTATGTTTTTTCTTTCTTTTCTTTTCCTGTGCCTGTTTGTTTTGTCTTGTTTGTGTACTGCTCTATTCATTTTTTTTTTAAATAAAATATTGGAAAAAACAAACTTGATGAAACAGCTTGATGAAACGAGGCAGCTTGATTCAAACAAGATCACGATGACACCACAAATCCATCTTGTCACGCTGCAGCCTATTGGTTTGAATCTGAAGCACCAGTGGTTCTGCACCAATCAGCATCCTGTGAGGCAGCAATGGGCGGGCTTTAGGTGTAACGCCAGCGAGAGCGAGACCGTGATAGATGTGATGAGACCGTGATAGATGTGATAAGCAGATGGTTCATCCAATCACCTACCAGGTATTTTTTGAAAGTGCCCGCCCTTTGAAACAGATTTTCAAGCGACTTGTTCCTAGATGGTTATGTGAAAACAAAGCATCTGGCAGCGTCAGGTTATAATGAAACAGGAATAGTTAATAACTGAGAAAGAGTATGCGTGCCAGGTATTTGCACCAACTGGTACGACCAAACTGGAACTGTGTAGTAGTTGAGTGTCTGGCTTCATGCCTCTGTCACAATAGCGTGATCCTCCCACGCGCTACGTCCTGCCGGTGAAACTCCTCACTGTCAGGTTAAAAGAAGCGGCTGGCACATGTATCGGAGGAAGCATGTGCCAATCTACGGCTCTCCTCAGATCGGCAGAGGCGGTGGAGCAACAACCGGGACAGCAGGGGGAATTGGCCAGGCCAACAACAATCAATTGGGGAGAAGATGGGAGAAAGGCAAAAGAAGAAGATGATGATGATGATTGGGGGTGCTGCACCTTCTGAGTGTCGATGTCCTGACGGATGTCCCCCATCTCCTTGTTGATCTTCTCTTTGTGCTTCTCAGCCTCATGGAGCTGGGTGTTGGTTACCTGAAGCTCAGTCTCTTTTTGCTGTAACAATAGTCAGAGTCAATAAAGTTATTCAATCTTAATAAAAAGTCAGTCAATCCAACACAACTCAAGTTGAACACCTGCAGCGAATATCAAAAGGAGACACTGACAAAGTTGATCAAAGCAAAAAGAAAGATGGTGTTTCGATGTAAATGAAGATGATACACACTGCAAGATCTCCTGTTTATGCCAAATTGTTAGTTCAACGTAATGTCCATTACAAAATTACCCATCATGAATTAATCCTTATTATTAGGCAGGCAGGCAGGCAGACCGATCAATATAATGGCCTATATTTTACCTCTTTGTATTCCTCCTTGCCTTCCTCAATGTATCTGCTGATGTCTTTTTCCAAGGTGATGATGGTCTTCCCTTTGTCTTTGATGGCATTGATCTGTCAAAGACACACAAGTTAGAACATTGATCTGTCAAAGACACACAAGTTAGAACATTGATCTGTCAAAGACACACAAGTTAGAACATTGACTGAATAACGACGAGTAGAGTGAAAATTAAATGAAAATGAGTGTGCACAATAACCACAGCATTCATTGTGTGGTATGACAATAATTGTAATTTCTAGGAGGAGAATGAAGTTAAAGGAGAAAAGAAAAGTTTATTTAAGTGCTTCTAACCTAACCTAATCTATTTTACCACTTGTTTTTTTCCCCCATTTCATTTGTTGCCGAGGATCTGTTGGGTGTGAGACCAGGATCACTACGTTGACATAGTTGGGGTATGCCCAATCTTCTAAATGTTGAAATTCTCATGTTAGTATATAATGTGCCCCAATATCCCCCCGAGCACATCCGGCTCAACAACAGGCCAGAATCCCCCCACTGACATGACCCCCCGCCGACGCCCATCTTTCCGCATTGTTTGTGTCTTCTGACTACTGCTGACTACCAAGTCAAAGTCTGCACATGTAATCCGATATTCTAGCCTGGTAAACCAGCCGGTCACGTGAACTCACATTTGATTTGATTTTTATTTGTCTCAAACAAGCACAAGCATAAAAACAGGCAGTATATGTAAAAATAAAAACAGGTACACAGTGATAAAGTGCAAGTTCGAGAAGGGGCTGAAGGAAGCAAAGCTTATCATGTACAGCCCCCACTTACATTGTCATAGACGATCCATAAGAACATACATACGGTAATCCATAAATCTGTAACATCTTTAAAAATGAAACATTAAACTTTAATATTTAAAAAAAAAAATGTATAAACATACAAAACTAAATAAATCCTTTCTAAAAAAATGATATATATGAAGTATAAATTAGCTGACCAGTTCTTTATAGCTGACCAAGAGTGATTGTTTGCATTTGCGTTTAAATAGTTTTAAGTTAGTGCACATGTTTGTGTCCTCATCTAGTTTGTTCCACAGTTTGACACCACAGACAAAGATGCACATACTTTTCACAGTTGAATGGATGGTAGGTTGTTTAAAATGGTGCTTACCTCTTAAATTGTATTTACCCTCTCTAACCGTGAACATCGTTTGGATGTTACTTGGTAATAAGTTATTTGAGGCTTTAAACAGAAACTGTACAGTTTTGAAATTAACTAGGTCTCTGAATTTTAAAATACCCGATTTAAAAAACAAAGGACTTGTATGATCAAGGTACCCAGCATGATGAACCATCCTAATGACTCTTTTTTGTAAAGTGCAAATCTTTTGTAAAGTGCTTTTGTATGCATTTCCCCATACCTCAACACAATAGGACAAATATGGATCAATAAGTGCACAGTCCCAAAAAGTGGATCCGCTGTGGAGATAATGCTTTGTTATGCAGTGGCCTGGCCTGGTGTTAGCTGGGCTGCTGGAGCCTGGGGCCGGCCTGGAGGTAGCTGGGCTGCTGTAGCCTGGAGCCGGCCTGGTGGTAGCTGGGCTGCTGGAGCCTGGGGCCGGCCAGGTGTTAGCTGGGCTGCTGTAGCCTGGGGCTGGCCTGGAGGTAGCTGGGCTGCTGTAGCCTGGGGCTGGCCTGGAGGTAGCTGGGCTGCTGTAGCCTGGAGCCGGCCTGGTGGTAGCTGGGCTGCTGGAGCCTGGGGCCGGCCAGGTGTTAGCTGGGCTCCTGTGGCCTAGGGCCGGCCTGGTGGTAGCTGGGCTGCTGAAGCCTGGGGCCGGCCTGGTGGTAGCTGGACTGCTGTAGCCAGCCTGGAGGTAGCTGGGCTGCTGTAGCCTGGAGCCGGCCTGGTGGTAGCTGGGCTGCTGGAGCCTGGGGCCGGCCTGGTGGTAGCTGGGCTGCTGGAGCCTGGGGCCGGCCAGGTGTTAGCTGGGCTGCTGTGGCCTAGGGCCGGCCTGGTGGTAGCTGGGCTGCTGAAGCCTGGGGCCGGCCTGGTGGTAGCCGGACTGCTGTAGCCTGGAGCCAGCCTGGAGGTAGCTGGGCTGCTGTAGCCTGGCCTGGCAATAGTTGGAATTACTGGTGCGTAGATCCGGTTTTAGTCACAGATATTACTTCAGTGTGGTAAAAAGAGACTTTAAAACCACCCGTGAAGCTTTTCATGTGAGAAATATTTGAGGATTAAGATGATATTCTGCAGATTGTTCTCAATAGGTTTCACAGTGCAGCAGCACTGTCAGCCATCTTGTCATCTCTCACTAGCTCAATTCTACAATTAAGATGACACATTTCATTTCGTACTTCATTTCCGTCTGGCCTCAGGCCCTGGGAGGGCTTACGCAGAAACTGAAAGCGTACGAGCCAATCAGCGACCCGCCTCGTAGTTGACATCATAACCGGCCAATCAGGAATGCCACTAGTAAAACAATAATGGCTGCCTCCTTGCTTCGAAGAGTAATGTCAACGTTCGTCAAGTTTAAACGGCCATAAAGTGCAGTTATTGCAGAAATAGACTCAATAACAATTAACTCATTGAGTGGCAGCCACTTTTGGAAAACGGATGCTCCCAGTGCCAGAGTTTCAGAGCGTTTTCATTGATTTCTCGAGGCCCACAGAATATTGTGTGATATTACTATGTAAACACCGAACACGCCCAAAGAACGATGAGTCTATTGTATCATCAGCAAAAAAAAGTTTATTGATATCATTTTCCGTTCTTTAGTTATCAGCCGGAGAAGATAGGTGGATTTCAGCAAAAACACACGTTTCAATTTAGAAGCTGAGATAATGAGCCTTTTGTGAAATGAAGCATTTCAAGCACATCACTGACTCTGAAGCTAATATTTTCTGATGTAATGACACCTCAAAAATAATTTCCTTCAATAAAACAGTGAAACAAAGGAATTTTGTTTGGCCAAATAATATTTTTTAGCTGCAACCAGCAGCGCTGGCCCCTGCGTGCGCAGACCCTACACCTTCTTGCTGGTCTTGATTTACTGCTGGTGGGCATCAGATATTCTAGCTTGTTTGCCTGTCTCTGTCCATCGAGCCTGCTGTCTGGGTCTGTGTTTACTGACAATGGTTGTATGCTGCCCTGCGTGCCCCACCCCCCTCCTCCTCCTCCGTGGGAGTGTCTCTGGTGGCTCTGCTGCGTTTGCTCTGCACCCCGCTTTTTCACAGCGTGTCGCTGGCTCCCAGCTGAGAATAATGTAACTTTTCAGAAAGACGCTGGTGTCGGCAACTAAATCATATGGATGGGCTATCGCAGCGGACACGGAGGGGCTCAATTGTGGCAGCAGATTGGCTGCTGCAGGCACAGCTAACGTTATGCTTCATGCATATCGATGCATACGGATGCGATTTCCGTTTCCCCATGACTTCTTCTCTGTTTTTTCCCCCCTTTCTGTAATCTGGAGAGCACTGTTGCCACCTAATGGGTCTGTAAAATAGCTTTTACACATTCAACATCCACCATACTTTCACAGGAGATGGATCAGGCTTTAATCCACGTCCCACCGTCAAAAAACGCAATTGACGACTTTAGTCGTCATTGGCACTGAACGTTACTATTTGAATTGACGACTATAGTCGTCATTGGCACTCAATGAGTTAAACAAGTACAGGAGTTTTTCGGCGGAAAATATGTTTTTGCCGTTCTCCCGAGTGGATTTGTGTTTGACTGGATCCAACACTGATTGGCTGAAGGAGTTGTCTGTCAAGGCAAGTACACCCGCCCAACTTCCACCCAAGCAAACACTGGGAGAAAGCTTGAGGCCAGACGGAAAGGAAGAACGTGAATCTGAAATCTGTATCTTGACCCTGACAATGAGCAGATCTGTTTGACACATGTTGGTCAGTTAATCTGTATCTTGACCCTGACAATGAGCAGATCTGTTTGACACATGTTGGTCAGTTTTTTCTCTCTTCTTCACCCCCGTAATTATTGTACCGGTTTTGGCTTTTTTGAACATAATGATTCATAGACACAATTTTAAAAGTGAATTTTTCACCACAAAGTATCTCCACTGGTTATATATGTTTTTGGCCGGTGTGTGCGCATGCGCCACGGCGGCCTGTCATCTCCACTCGTCCATACAATTTGCTTGCCCGACCTGGGGACAACCTGCGTGCCCATCTGGTCTGGTCGTCCCACTGGTCACCGCTGTACGGCGCTGTACCCCACTTTCAAGTTGTTGCCATGGTAAGTGTATGCCACTACTGCATTAATGGCCGTGTGTCCACTGAGCTTCTTTTCCACAGCTCCAGCTTCTTCAGTTTTCCAGTTGCTTCCAATGATGACAGAGCGTGTATAGAGAAAGTTGTGCACTTGTGCGCCAAGGCAGCGCTGGCGTCCCACAGCTGAGATAACGTTGTTTTCATTCTGCTTAATTCATTGCATATTGCGGGCAGACCAGCATGTTAACTTGTTAGCTGGTAGCTATCAAGCTAGCTCCAGCTGCTGAGCTAACGTTCTTTTCAATCTGCTTAATTGCATATTGTTAGCGACCAGCGTTCTTCCAGCATTTACTTGCTGTCTGCTCCTTGCGCCCGGCTAGCAGGGTAAGTCCAACGTGCCAGAAAACCACAAAATAAACAATGATGCTGATGATGCTGATAAGAATAAAATTATATTAGGGATATATGATTCAGTTTCAGTTGTTCTAGCCTCATAGTCTCGTAGCCTATATGGACGACTGAAGTTTATTTATCCACCTTTTTTAGATAAGAGCACGATGTGAGAAAACTGCCTCAGAAATTAGTTTATCCACTTTTTTGACCAGAAAATAAAGAGCTGCATGACGTTTAGAATTGATGAACGGTAGGTTCATTTAACACAAGCCAAGTAATGTTAAGCCTTTTTTTAGGCTACATTTTCCCCTCCAGATAACATCCCATTCCGCAATCATCCTATGAGAAACATAATAATATAATGTTTCTCATAGGTAAAGCGTGCACATATTATGTGCACGCTTTACCACACCGGCCATATGCTAGGTTTCCACCTAGCCTTGTTTCCAAACTAACAGCTTCTGGTCCTTTGTCCTCAGGTTGGAAGGGAGACAGAAAACAGGAGAAAAGAAAAAAGTGAGAAGAAAAGAAAAGAAAGAAAAGTGTGGCAGTGCACACCCTCTCCTGCGTTTCCTCCTGCCTCTGTCTCCTGCGTGCCACCAGCTCCTGTTTCTCCTGCTGCAGCTTATCCAGAGCAGCAGACATAGGGGACAGCTGCTCCTTCGCCTCCTGGTTGGATGCAGAGACAAGTGGGGAAGAACACAAAGTATTTATCAAGCCCTGTTTTTACCATGGCGCCCTCTAGCAGAGCCGTGGTCATTTTAGGGTGAGTCAGTCAGTCCTGGACACTTACTGAGGTGTCCGCGTTGGCACAAATTCCCGTGAGTTGGTACATCACAGAGACATCAAATTGGGCCCAATGACAGATATTGGTAAGCATTACTAGCTCCAGAAATATTTCCCCAATCGGCCTGATGGGGGCACTAATAGTTAAAGGTTAAAAAAATGTCAGACTTTGAAAGGCCATAACTTCCCTTGACTTGAAAAGTCAGATTTTCACGAAACTTTTGTACATTTACCTCAAGGTCGGCCTGGAAAGTTTGAGAAATTTTTAAAGTTCTGAAAAACAAATTTTTAACATCTCCTTGACAGCACCACCCTTTTTTTTATGTAGTATCGACATACCCATATCATTACAATTTGTTAAAAAGTTGTGATATTTATTTACTGTCGTTTTGAAGATATTAATTTTTACATTTGTGAGAGGGTGTGACCTGTCAGCTAAATTGCCATAATTCCATGACCGATACAAATCCCAAACTAGAACGACCGCACCGTGGATTTATGCATCCGCCATTAGTTCATTCTTGAGTCCAAATCGCCATTTGAGGCAAATTGGAAGAAATTATGTCAAGGCGCTCCTGAGATGTTGCGTTACAGAGCTTGGAAATTGGGTGTGTGAGGTCACAGTGACCTTGACCTTTGACCTTTGACCACCAAAATGTAATCCGTTCATCCTTGCGCCCAAGTCAACGTTTAGGCCAAATTGGAAGAAATTCCATCAAGCCGTTCTTGATATCGTTTTAACGAATTTGGGAATGGCATTCGTGGGGTCGCAGTGACCTTGGCCTTTGACCACCAAAATCTAATCAGTTCATCCTTGAGTCCAAGTCGATGTTTGAGGAAAGTTTTATGAAATTCCGTCAAGGCGCTCTTCAGATATCGCGTTAACGAACATCAGACGGACGGACGGACAGACAACCCGGATCCATAATGCCTCCGGCCTGGCTATCGCCGGCGGAGGCATAAAAACTGTATGATGATGAAATTGCATGAAATTTGGTATGCATGTTCAGGGAGGCTGTACTAGTCAAACTACGTTTTGTCAACATCTGTGAAAGTGGGCTATTACTATTACTATGGTAATAGTCGGAACAGTTATGTGACATGTACTTTTTAGATTTTGGCATTGTCAATGTCAACAACAAATTTGCTTTGTTTGTTGTTTGCTGTCTTTCCTGCATCTAAATAGCTATTTTTATTCCCGTTTTCGCCAAATATCGTCATAATCTGATCCCTCAAGAACCACCACACTGATATTTCGCCAAAGGCTGTTTCCTGGAGTCACACAGGGATCAAATTACCTCAAACGTGATCTCGGTCACCAAGTCTCGTGAAGTCCCGCGATACTTTTCTGCCGACTGGCCAAGTACAGGAGGACGCTTTGCGGTGGTGGTTTTAGCGCAACCTATGTGGGGTTTGGCATAACCTTCGTTATTTCGAATCCCACATAGGTTACGCCAAACCCCACATAGGTTGCGCTAAAACCACCACCGCAAAGCGTCCTCCTGTACTTGGCCAGTCGGCAGGAAAGTATCGCGGGACTTCACGAGACTTGGTGACCGAGATCACGTTTGAGGTAATTTGATCCCTGTGTGACTCCAGGAAACAGCCTTTGGCGAAATATCAGTGTGGTGGTTCTTGAGGGATCAGATTATGACGATATTTGGCGAAAACGGGAATAAAAATAGCTATTTAGATGCAGGAAAGACAGGCTCACACTTGGCCCCAAGTCAGCTCCATTTTACAACTGACTTGGACGCTATTGATGTCAAAACAACGCTAGGACGGCCAGAAACGCCGCGGAGATCGCCTGGTGAGTGGCCAAATCATAATTAATGCCAGGAGATGGATCCAGGTTAAAAAAAAACGAAATTCTCCTTTAAGGACTGTATTTAATAAAGTGTACCCTGATGTCTCTGGTTAAGGACTGTATTTAATAAAGTGTACCCTGATGTCTCTGGTTAAGGACTGTATTTAAATACACTGTACCCTGATGTCTCTGGTTAAGGACTGTATTTAATAAACTGTACCCTGATGTCTCTGGTTAAGGACTGTATTTAATAAACTGTACCCTGATGTCTCTGGTTAAGGTCTGTATTTAATAAACTGTAGCCTGATGTCTCTGTTAAGGACTGTATTTAATGAACTGTACCCTGATGTCTCTGGTTAAGGACTGTATTTAATAACTGTACCCTGATGTCTCTGGTTAAGGACTGTATTTAATGAACTGTACCCTGATGTCTCTGGTTAAGGACTGTATTTAATGAACTGTACCCTGATGTCTCTGGTTAAGGACTGTATTTAATAACTGTACCCTGATGTCTCTGGTTAAGGACTGTATTTAATGAACTGTACCCTGATGTCTCTGGTTAAGGACTGTATTTAATGAACTGTACCCTGATGTCTCTGGTTAAGGACTGTATTTCGGTGGTAAACTCCACACTCTGCTCCTCCAGCTGCTGCTGTTTCTGCATGTCGCTGCTGAGCTGGAGTTTCTCTGCCCGAGTCTCATTCACCGCACTTTTCAGTGTCTGGATCTGATCTTGCTGGTCCTGGATCAGTTTACGTTTCAGCTCCATCTTGCTGGATGCTGCAAGGACATGCAGAGAGACACAGACAGCTCATTTTACACTTGCTTCAGGTTCCATCCCCCCCCCCACCCCCGTCATATTACCAGCAACGCCAACTGTCTTGACAGTCTGTGTGAGCCCTTCCCCTATGTCGATGCCTGAATGTATAGGACTGTGCAATATGCTAAGTGGAATGTATATAGAGTGTACAAGAGTGTATAGAGGAAAAAACATGACACTAGTGCTGCACGATTTGGGGGAAAGGTGCGATTAGCGATTATGGTGGACAATATTGCGATTTGCGATTGTGATTGCGATATAATAAACAAATGGTATCTAGGGATGTGCGGGCATGAGTTTTTGACGGTATGATAACCTTGGACAAAAATACCACGGTTTCACATATCACAGACTAAAATACATGAAATATGTTACAATTTTAAATATATTAAAACTAAAAAAATAAAACAATTTGAAATAAAATTATCTTTACAAAAAAATAAAACATTTTGAGACATTTGCCTGTCCCAAACATGTAAAAAAGAAACACCAGACAAATAGAAACTGCACTGTGTTACAGCACATAGAAGATGGCTCAGCAAAGTTGCAAAGTTAGTTACATGTCTGTCCAGTAATACTAATGATACACCCCGTTTATTTATTTTGTAGCGACAGATGGCCTTAAACGCCACACTCACGTGACGCTTCTTGAGAGAGAGAGGTGAGGTAACGTGCAGCTGCAGACTTTTAACGAGGGACCATGAAGGCATCATGTGACAGGCTAGTTAGCTAGCCTGGAGGTGATGCTGCCAGTGCTGGCAGCTGCGACAGTGTTTTGCTGCTATCAACCTTGTTAATCTCGTTATATTCTTCATCACAGCGGGTCATCCCCACTGCGCACTTAATCGCGCACTAGTTCTGCATAAGCACCTGCAGCTCTCTCCTTATTTTACTGACATTCTCACTAATCACACGGCTGTTTACATGCGTTTCTGAACGAACGGCTAGCTAGTTATTAGCATAGCTTGCTGTTAGCGATCATGGATGTTCTCTCTCTCCCTCTCGGTAGATAATATGTAACCTTGCTGCACATAACATTACTTATTTGCGAGAGTCCATGGGAGAAGTATCCCGCTAGTATTGATGCCCAGAGTGATGGCAGAGAAACGTGTGTTTGCTGCGTCGCGTGTAACGTTAGTTTAGAGGAGGCTCTCACACACACTAGAGCTGGGCTACCCGGCCCGTCGGACTCGGAACCCGAACCCGGCCCGACTTACGGGCCGGGTTCGGACAGAAACATTGAAGTCGCGTTCGGGCTCGGGCCGGGCTCGGTCACGTAATCAGTCACTTGTTTTTGCCTTCAAATAAAATCTATCATCAGCTCCTGAGCTAATTTACTACGTTAATGAAAGCACCTGAAGGCATCGAATGAAACACGCCCAGACATGCACTCTGCTGCTCTGCCCGGAGTCAGCTGCGTGTCGGCTCAGCGCTGGTGTCCGTGCAGTACTTCTTTCAGCGATGTGGGACTGTGTGGGCAGTGCACGGCACGCACGAATTAGGCTGTTTGGTGCTTTGCTTTGTACATTACGTATTAATCATTGACTGCTTTGAATTACGAGGACTGATTTTGCTTTGGGATTATATAGGGCTGTTTATAGGCTGGACAGACTGCGCTCGCTGCGCTCGGAGGGGGAAAAAAAAATCAGGGAAGGGGTTCGGGCCGGGCTCGGACAGATTATCAATTGACACCTGTCGGGCCGGGCCGGGCTCGGCTAATAATGTGACGGGCTCGGTCGGGTTCGGTAAGGAAAATTCAGCCCGAGCCCAGCTCTAACACACACACACACTCAAAAAGACGTGAAAAAAAAAAAAAAATCGCACACTTTTGCGGTTATGTAATCGCACGTGCTGACATCGCGATTGCGATTGCGATTGGATTAATCGTGCAGCACTACCTGACACTAGACACTTTTACTTTTCTTTTATTACCTCATACTTTTAAACACCAGACACTTTTACCCTTTATTACCTCGTTACTTTTATACCTTATTTTTATTCCTTAACTTATTGTCTTGTCTATACGCACCTAGGGGATTGCTTCAATTTCGTTGTTCTTAAACTTGTTTTGTGACAATGACAAATAAAGCTCATTCATTCATTCTCAGATTAAATGCCTGATAATTTCCTACAATTGAAAAAAAATGTCTTGTTCTTTTCAGTCCACATGACTCTGTGTATAATCTGCAGTCAACACGGGAACTTGGCCTCAAATGTTTTGTGTCTGTGTGCGTGAGAGAGAGAGAGAGAGAGAGAGAGAGAGAGAGAGAGAGAGAGAGAGAGAGAGAGAGAGAGAGAGAGAGAGAACACAATAGAGAGTCAAAGTTGACATCATGTCCTGCTTCAGCACCAGATACCTTTCATCCACCATTTATTTTCCCATAGACATTTTGTAAAATGCTTACAAAACATAGTTTTTACTTGGTCAAACCAAACAATTCAGCTATATTTAGAAACAGGAGAGACCATAGAACATGTCACAAAAATAAATTAATAAATTAATAATAATACGATTTTTTGGGGGGGACCCGAGTGAAATGTTCTATGGTTTCTAAATATAGCTGAATCGTTTGGTTTGACCAAGTAAAACTATTTTTATAAGCATTTTAAGAAATGTCTATGGGAAAATAAATGGCGGATGAAAGGTCTCTGGTACGCATGCTGAAGCAGGAAGTGACGTGGACTTTGGCTCTCTATTCTCCAAACTCCTCTACCAGGGCAACATTCTAGATAACAGAGAATCTGATTTGGGGGTTTCATCATGTCCAGGAAGCTGCACACTAAGGTACTACTAAAGTTCAACATCACTTTATCACTTTGAAGGCCATGATCTATAAACCTGGTTGTCAAATGTTTATGTAATTTCTTGTTTTGTTAAATGTCTTCTTAAAGCAAAGATGGGGAACAGTGGATCTTGTTTTTCCTCATGTGTTCATGTATGTGTGTGTGCGCATTTCAATCATGAGAGACCAGAGGGTAAGGTTAATCAGCAAGCTTTATTAAAGTATGGCATGGCGATGAGATTCATGGCCTGAAGCGGTATGGCATTAATTCTGATGGCGTGGCAGCATGGCAACTGATTCTTTGGCGTAGTGACTCCGTGGCAAGATGCCTCTCTTCTTGAGGCGGGAGGGCATCTGCTCGGGCTAGAATAGAGAACCCCCGGCGTAGTGACTCCGTGGCAAGATGCCTCTCTTCTTGAGGCGGGAGGGCATCTGGCGTAGTGACTCCGTGGCAAGATGCCTCTCTTCTTGAGGCGCCCCCCCCCGTAGGGGATTCTTCAGGAGTCAATACATTGGTGGTGGACTGGGGAGGTGGGTGGGGTGAAACGCGGCTTCCAGAGAGGGAATTAGATCAGCTTAGTGTAGCGGCTAGAGGACAGGGACCAAGGACGGTGGTGTGCCCGGCGTGGCTATAAATACTGCCGCGTCATAGCCTCGGTACTGACGACATTAACGCCGTCACCTAGGCAAGTGCGTCACGCGGACGTCACGCTGGGATTACTGCACTGACGACATTAGCGGCGTCACCTAGGCAAGTGCGTCACGCGAACGTCACGCTGGGATTACTGCACTTGTCGTCACGCTAGGATTACATGTGATGATGTGGTCGCTATGTCACTAGATTACGTGTGGCGTGTGGCAGCGTGTCTGGTCTTCATCTTGAAACTAGGTCGAGACCATCATTTCAATCATGAGAGACCAGAGGGTAAGGTTAATCAGCAAGCTTTATTAAAGTATGGCATGGCGATGAGATTCATGGCCTGAAGCGGTATGGCATTAATTCTGATGGCGTGGCAGCATGGCAACTGATTCTTTGGCGTAGTGACTCCGTGGCAAGATGCCTCTCTTCTT
Source organism: Poromitra crassiceps (assembly GCF_964638095.1). NCBI lineage: Eukaryota > Metazoa > Chordata > Actinopteri > Beryciformes > Melamphaidae > Poromitra > Poromitra crassiceps. The sequence goes on from NC_139623.1 coordinate 61,748,088, forward strand.
GAGGCGGGAGGGCATCTGCTCGGGCTAGAATAGAGAACCCCCGGCGTAGTGACTCCGTGGCAAGATGCCTCTCTTCTTGAGGCGGGAGGGCATCTGGCGTAGTGACTCCGTGGCAAGATGCCTCTCTTCTTGGGGCGCCCCCCCCCGTAGGGGATTCTTCAGGAGTCAATACATTGGTGGTGGACTGGGGAGGTGGGTGGGGTGAAACGCGGCTTCCAGAGAGGGAATTAGATCAGCTTAGTGTAGCGGCTAGAGGACAGGGACCAAGGACGGTGGTGTGCCCGGCGTGGCTATAAATACTGCCGCGTCATAGCCTCGGTACTGACGACATTAACGCCGTCACCTAGGCAAGTGCGTCACGCGGACGTCACGCTGGGATTACTGCACTGACGACATTAGCGGCGTCACCTAGGCAAGTGCGTCACGCGAACGTCACGCTGGGATTACTGCACTTGTCGTCACGCTAGGATTACATGTGATGATGTGGTCGCTATGTCACTAGATTACGTGTGGCGTGTGGCAGCGTGTCTGGTCTTCATCTTGAAACTAGGTCGAGACCATCATTTCAATCATGAGAGACCAGAGGGTAAGGTTAATCAGCAAGCTTTATTAAAGTATGGCATGGCGATGAGATTCATGGCCTGAAGCGGTATGGCATTAATTCTGATGGCGTGGCAGCATGGCAACTGATTCTTTGGCGTAGTGACTCCGTGGCAAGATGCCTCTCTTCTTGAGACGGGAGGGCATCTGCTCGGGCTAGAATAGAGAACCCCCAAAAAGAGAGAAACCTGAAAGGCCAACCGGTCTGCTCGCCTCGCGATACAGCGGGCGCTGGGCGGAAGGCGACGCTTGTCGCCGACCGGTTGGCTCGGCAGCGCGGCGACTTACGGAACCTATCGACCGGGCGAGGCCGCCGCGATGCGCGGGATGATCGACCAGTCCGGCATAATTCGGCGTTGGCATAGTTCGGCGTTGAACCCCCCCCCAAACCGACTGCGGGCTGCTCGGCACCCAGAACACTTGCAGGCTGCTCGGCACCTAGAAAACTTCGAGTAGATTACTGGGGTCTGAATTAGTGGGGAGACTACAGGCTGCTCGACACCTAGAACACTTGCAGGGTGCTCGACACCTAGAACATTGACAGGCTGCTCGACACCTAGAACACTTTGGGTAGTCTACTGAGGTCTGAATTAGTGATGCTGAATTAGTTATGTGACTACAGGCTGCTCGGCACCTGGAACACTTGCAGGCTGCTCAGCACCTAGAACACTTCGAGTCGTCTACTGAGGTCTTGCTGAATTAGTTATGTGACTACAGGCTGCTCGGCACCTAGAACACTTGCAGGCTGCTCGGCACCTAGAACACTTCGAGTCGTCTACTGAGGTCTTGCTGAATTAGTTATGTGACTACAGGCTGCTCGGCACCTAGAACACTTGCAGGCTGCTCGGCACCTAGAACACTTCGAGTCGTCTACTGAGGTCTTGCTGAATTAGTTATGTGACTACGGGCTGCTCGGCACCTAGAACACTTGCAGGCTGCTCGACACCTAGAACACTTCGAGTCGTCTATTGAGGTCTGAATTAGTGATGCTGCCTCAGTGTTGGGATTTGGATTGAGCCCCCTCGGTTTTGGGATTTGGATTGAGCCCCCCCCCTGACTACAGGCTGCTCGACACCCGGAACACTTACAGGCTGCTCGGCACCTAGAACATTCACAGGCTGCTCGACACGTAGAACACTTTGAGTAGTCTGTTGGGGTCTGAATTAGTGGTGTGACTACAGGCTGCTCGGCACCTAGAACACTTGCAGGCTGCTCGGCACCTAGAACACTTCGAGTAGTGTACCGTGGTCGGAATTAGTGATTTGTTGCAGGCTGTTCAACGCCGAGCACTTGCAGGCTGCTCGACACCTGGAACGCTTAATCAATTAGATCGACGAATTAGTGAGGCTGCCTCAGTGTTGAGATTTGGATTGAGCCCCCTCGGTTTTGAGATTTGGATTGAGCCCCCCCCCCTGACTACAGGCTGTTCGGCACCTGGAACACTTGCAGGCTGCTCAGCACCTAGAACACTTTGAGTAGTCCACTGGGGTCTGAATTAGTGGGGAGACTACGGGCTGCTCGACACCCAGAACACTTGCAGGCTGCTCGGCACCTAGAACGCTTAATCAATTCGATCGACACCGATTCGGGGAGTCCACCACCAATGAAATGCAAAGTAACGGCTATTGCGAGGAATGCAGGAATGGATGCCATGTGCTTACCATGTGACGCCTAGGGGAGGAGAGATCTTTGGGCAGACAATGGCGGCCTGCTCTGGTCGGATGTAGGCCGCGTGGGCTGACGAGGACCAGCGGCACCGCCACGGCGACTTACGACGCCCCCCGGGCGTGGCCGCAGCGCTACAGCAGGCGCTGGGTGATCGACCAATCCGGCGAGCTTCGGCGCGGTGACTTAGCAAAACCCCCCCTGTTCCACCGACTTACTTCGGAGCATTGCTACTGCTGTGCTATGACTTTAGACTCGCCCCTGCGCAACGAGCGACTTACGGCGGCTTACTGCTGGCGCTATAATTTCGGGGAGACCAGCACCAATGAAATGCGATGAAAGGGTGCTACTGCGCGGGTTTGCCTTTGCCATGCTGCTTAAGGCGGTTGCGTTTTTGGAACGTCCGTTTGAAGACGATGGATTTGGTTCCGGCTTCGTCACCGGCCATGACTCCGCATTCAGCTTAATCAGAGACGTGACTTGATTTCGGCCTAGACAGTGGCACTGGATTTGATTTCCGGTTTCGTCGACAGCGAGACTAAGCATTCAGCTTGTAGTCAGAGACAATTAATTTAATTTCTAGCCCCCTCGGCCGTGTTGTGTTGCAAGGACCAGAACTGAACGGGTGGGCAGAGCTAAATGCGAATGCACCATGTGACTAGGTCTGCCTTGAGCTGGATATTACGGGCCAATAATTTGTGGGGATAATCCCATGTAGGCCTTCTAAAGTGCTGCTTGTGACCAGTCCTGCTTACGCGACGGAATGAATCAATGACGCTTAGGCTATTTAACACTTGAACTCTGGAAATCTTGGCCAGCAGGATAGCACGTTCAAATATTAGCAATTGTAGGCATGCATGAACTAACGCCCGCCCCAACGCCCCTTCCGGCATACAGCATTATGGACGCTAGAGCTCGATTCGCTAAATGAATGGGATTAATGCCGGAATGCGATTAATGACTTTTCCGAGGCAACCCGGTGCTGAAGCTATGGCATTGACATGTGAGTGATACGGAGATAGAGGGACGCAGGAGGTCTCTCAGCCTGATTGATATGACTGACAATCCGCAAGCGGCATGATACCAAGAAGCATTATTATTATGAGTGATGCAAGGATGCGGTGACGCACGGTGATGACGGCCCGGCGATGCCTGGAGAAGCCTGGACACCAATAGTCGCTGAATGGATATTTTTAACTTGCAGCATTGTTACCGTGGAATGAGAGTAGGCCTATATGTGGAGCCGTATACCGATGATGGGCATCGCCCGCCGCACGGTTAAATGTCCGAATCATATATATATGTATGTTATATGTATATATATGTATATTCAGTGAGCAGCACGGCTTCTGTTAATTTGACTGGGTGGCTGGAGCATCGACTCGGAGAAAGGGAAACTTTTTTTTTTTTTTTTTTTTGATTAAAACGGAATCTGGCTGTCATTAGACATTGATTAACTGAACGCTATTGCTAACTGATGCTTTGAACGTCCATTTGCGATAATTCTGGCTGGCTATTAACTATTGTAAATTGTGCAATAAATGCAATGAATGCAATTTGAGCACGATGTGTGAATACGTTTAATGTTAATTGTTTAGGCCTAATTATTTAGCACATAGAGATGTGTGTAGTTCTCCATAGATTTAGCCTCTTCATTTTGCTCTCGAATGCACCAGGTTATTTAATTTCACGTTATTGGATGAAGAGACATTTAGTGTAGCTCCGCCGTCTTTCTTTAGCTGTAGGCGAGGATATAACGACCAGTTCACGGAGATTGTCAAGAGATCATTCATTCACTATGATAAATGCATTGCTACTTATGCCCAGTCGTTTCCTTCGCGCCCGACGTGCGGACCGCAGGGAATGGTTAGATGATTGTTTTGAAGCACGCCGAAATGATTTGAAATTAAGATTTGGTTGCTAAAATTATATGGCACTGATATGTATTAAAGAGGTGATTACATTACCGTTGCGCTCGACTGCTGTCCGGGACGCGCTCCGCGGGCGTTCCCTGCGCTCGGGGCTGACGATGCTGCGAGCCGTCCCGGCTGGATAGCATTTAATCGTGGGAGCCGAATTCCCCGACCACGTCGTGGAACTGTGTCTGCCTCGAGCGTGGACGTGCTGAGAACGATGATGGAGCAGGACCTGCGCTTACGATGGTTTGATTAGCAGGATCAGAACAGCGGACGCTTGGAGACTGAATGGCTTGATGGCCCGAACAGAACGGGGCCGCGGATGGATGAGACTTGAAAATGAGGATTGCATGGCTGCGGCCAGCTCCGGGCCCAGAGCGCGCTCTCCCCCCGACTGCGAGTTATTGCCGTCCTCGCGCGGGCCCCGCTTGCGCGCTCTCGTCGACGAGATCCGCCGTTCGAGATGCACTCGGTGCCGCCGGAGCCTGCTGCCTGATGCCGTCTGCCCCCCGTCTGATGAGCGCACGGGGCTGGTGGCTGGGGAGCCTGCTGCGTCCCGTACCCGGGCTGGGATGTTTCGTTGTGAGTCTCCTCGTCGGCGCTGGATGTCTCGACCTCGAAGCTCGTCGTGCTGAGAGAGCGAACGGGGGTGAGTGGTACCGCGAACGCGAATGGCTTGATGGCAGAATCGGAAGGGATGAGGCAGCTTGAGAATGGCGAAGCACGACTTTCAGAGAAGTGAAACGCGGCTTCCAGAGAGGGAATTAGATCAGCTTAGTGTAGCGGCTAGAGGACAGGGACCAAGGACGGTGGTGTGCCCGGCGTGGCTATAAATACTGCCGCGTCATAGCCTCGGTACTGACGACATTAACGCCGTCACCTAGGCAAGTGCGTCACGCGGACGTCACGCTGGGATTACTGCACTGACGACATTAGCGGCGTCACCTAGGCAAGTGCGTCACGCGAACGTCACGCTGGGATTACTGCACTTGTCGTCACGCTAGGATTACATGTGATGATGTGGTCGCTATGTCACTAGATTACGTGTGGCGTGTGGCAGCGTGTCTGGTCTTCATCTTGAAACTAGGTCGAGACCATCATGTACTGTATCTGTTCAAGTGTGTGTGCCTGTGTGATGCAGTCTTACTGGTGTCTAGTTTGTGCTGGGTCTCTTGTTTCTCCTGGCTGACTTGCTGTATTGTTCTGGTCAGGTCCACTCCCTGGAGCTTGGATGCCTGCTGAGCTATTTTTCTCTCCACATCCTTAAGGTCCATCTGGATGGAGAAAAACAGCACAACAGTTCGGTGAGGAAAGAGGGGAGGGAGAAAGATGCATAACGCAGGGGTAATAATCACTGATCAATTTCCAAAACTTTTCAGTGCCTTACGGTTATGTTTTTACATGACCAAGATTGGTTGGTGTTTACATTAATATACACACATGATATATATATATATATATTCCGCCCCCCCCCCTCCCGAAAATTTAACTTAAAGATGAGCTGAAATGACATCTCAGGTTCTGTGATGACGTATCCGACTGGAAGAACATTGCTTTGACTGGAACAGGGTAGAAAGGCGGGACATAGCGTGTGGATGATTTGATTTGACTGTCCTGGGGACTGGAGTTGACGTTTGCCAATCCTAGTGCTTGTATGGCATGCTCTGCCCCCAAATCTAGTGGGATTCAGCGCGTTCTGCCCCTAGGCGAGTGGGACCCGCAGAGAACTGGGCAACTGATGCTGCCAGCCTTGAAATGTCCGAGGGGCCGGGGTAAGAGCCACGGTAAACAACGATATTCCTGGAATGCGAGTTAATGAGCCAGTTGCATGTCTTTGCATTCTACATTAAATGAAGACAGACATTACCGCTTTATTTTGTATGTTACATACTTATTGGCCAAATATATTAACATTTATGGGCTAGAAAAGTCTGCCCATGTAGGCACTAGGCAGCCATCTTGCCTGCTCAGAATTTTCTCCTCGCAATGAAGATTGATTGACAGCTGTCATGTTGTCACATGATTGGTTGAAATGGGGTAGAAATTTGATAGTACAGTACTAAATTACATCAGCATCTTGAAAAATGCACTTTTGACGTGATTTTATTTTGAAAAACTAAAGAAATTTGATTTTTGTGATTTTGTATGTGCGTCCATTGTTAAACCATGGAGCCAAACCTTTGGCTTTTCGGTGTCGCGCTGGGAGGGCGCACAAAAACGGCGGAGGGGGCTCCGAAAACAGACGCCCGGTGCAGCGCATGGGGGTGAGTTTCTCCAAGCTCCAGCATGCAGGCTGTGTGTCAGTGTGGGGATGAGTCTCTGCCAGCAACGGCATGCAGGCTGTGTGTTAGTGTGGGGGTGAGTTTCTGCCAGCTCCAGCATGCAAAGATCCGTCCCCTGACGCAGGCAGCAGAGACCCGAGCAGAGCCACCAGAGACACTCCCACGGAGGAGGAGCCTGCAGCCGAGGGGGGTGGGGCACGCAGGGCACCACACAACACCCACCCAGACAGCAGGCTCGATGGACAGATTGGCAAACACAAGCTGGAATACCTGATGCCCACCAGCAGTAAATCAAGACCAGCAAGAAGGTGTAGGGTCTGCGCACGCAGGGGCCAGCGCTGCTGGTTGCAGCTAAAAAATATTATTTTGTGATCAAAATTCCTTTGTTTTCGCTGTTTTATTGAAGGAAATTATTTTTGAGGTGTCACTACATCAGAAAATATTAGCTTCAGAGTCAGTGATGTGCTTGAAATGCTTCATTTCACAAAAGGCTCATTATCTTAGCTTCTAGTTTGAAACGTCTGTTTTTGGTGAAACCAAGCTATCTTCTTCTGCTGATAACTAAAGAACGGAAAATGATATCAATAAACTTTTTTGCTGATGATACAAGAGAGTCTCATCGTTCTTTGGGCGTGTTCGGTGTTTACATAGTAATATCACACAATATTCTGTGGGTCTTGAGAAATCACTGAAAACGCTCTGAAAGGGCTGGCACTGGGAGCATCCGTTTTCCAGAAGTGGCTGGCAGCCAATGAGTTAAAATAGGTGCAATGAATAACCAGGGATGTGATCTAAAATAGGGGGGGGAAATCATTTCAGCTCAACTTTAAATGTCCAAGACTTTTTCTGGTTAGCTACTGTTTTTATTTGGAACTTTGATATCAGGAAAAGAGAGACAGGGTGAAATGATAGTGGTATAGATTGAGTGAGAGTCAGTGCGTTTACTGAGTATCCTGGTTATGATCGGGTTTTTCAAGTATCACGTTTTTGTGTTTGCACTCATATCCCGATTTTAGAAACCTGGATAAACCCTTATCCCGGTTTTGAGAAACCCGATTATGGTAGCTGGAGTACTCCAAAAGAAACAGCGATACTGTTGCATGTATACATCTTATGCTGGTTTCTGAGCGCTGCGGACTACCTGGCACAGGCTGGTTTCTGAGTGCTGCTGACTACCTGGCACAGGCTGGTTTCTGAGTGCTGCTGACTACCGGGCACAGGCTGGTTTCTGAGTGCTGCTGACTACCTGGCACAGGTGCGGTTTCAGCCAAGTGACGTAACAGAAAAATTCAAACAATGGCGGTGGCAGCAACAAAAGCGTCTCACTCCTGGATCGATGAGCAGACTTTTGTCTTTCGGTGATGAAAGAATGAAATATACTGGACAGTTTAGATGTGAGAAAGCATTGAAATGCTGACCAGAAGTGTTGTGACTAAAATGCAAACGGGGACAGAGACACAAAGAGGGATTCCCACACGTCTTGGCCCAAAAAGCTAAATGTTGTCACACACCCAAAATGAGCGAGCATGCAGGTGATGCAGGTTTGTGTTCGCCTAGATCACAGGCGCCTGCACAAATAGCATGCAGTAATCAGTAACCGGGATACTAGAATTTATCATGCAAAACTAGGATACACCTAAGCCTCATAACCTCATGTCCATGTAAAAACCCAGTCAGTGAGAGTGAGAGAGAGAAAGAAAAACATTGGGAGGTATTGCCTACGTCTTTAATAGACATCAGAATATACAGCAGTCCAAGGTGTAAAAAGACTGAGGTGGGCTGAAAGAGGCAGCCAGACAGGGATATGGTACCAGGTATCTGTCCATGAGAGAGATGTCGGGCAGGCAGGCCTTGGCCGTCTCCTCCTCGGACATCAGTGTAGCCAGCAGAGTCTCCTGCTCCTCCACGTCTCCCTTCAGCCTCTCGATGTCTCTGTTGACGCTCTGTAGGCGGTTCCTCAACTCAGGCAACTCCTTCTCCTGAAGCTGGGACATCGACTGCCTGGAGGATGTGAAGTAGAAGTAGAGCAAACTTTTTCACGTCACGGACCCCTAACCTGACACAAATTATACCACGGACCCCCGTTTGATAAGATTCTGTCCCAGGGTCCCATATCTGATAAGACTTTGACTTATAGATTATCTAAATTATTCATTTTTTTGGCTGGGGACATCCCCTGGAGGTACTTGGAGCACACATTGAGAACCACTGAAGTAGAGAGTAAAGACAAAGTTCATGGTTGCTCAGACATGTGTAAAGCCGAGACACAGAGTCGATTCATCTGTGTCTGTCACCCTAGTATTTGCGGTGTGTCCCGCACCGTTGGCTCTAGTCAGCTTTGTCGGCAGCTTTTCTGGCCAATTCAACACGTTGAGTCGTCATCCGTGAGAGAAATCACTCTGATTGGCTGGTCAGCTGGTAGAGAAATCACTCTGATTGGCTGGTCAGCTGGTAGAGAAATCACTCTGATTGGCTGGTCAGCTGGTATTGAAGTGGTGCAGGAGAAGAGAGGGCACACACAAAACGCTCTGCTCATTTTACAACTTCATCTCATCTGATACAGGGCTCAACACTAACTTTTAAAAGTGCTTGCCAGGCTGGCAACCAGGCATCAGCTTTTGGTTGCCATTTTAGTCACCTTATATTTTGAGTAATTAAGTATATTAGTAGTATTAATAATACTATGCAATGTAAATTTGAATCTAAACGGTTAATTTGAAAACTTCCCAACAAATCTTTACCTGTGAATATACCACAAGGGATAAGCTCATATCAAGATTTATATTGGGAGGAAAAAGACCTAGGGTGTTGGTTGACACTACGAATCTTCTTATATAAAATTGATGACAAGCTGTTTGTTTCAATTTTGTCGCGGAAGTGATGTCTTCAGTGTTGTCACTTGAGCAATTGTGCATTGTGACACCACTGATGCTGTCATAGGCATTGTGACAGTGATGTCATAAGAGCAATTGTGATGTCATCACTGATGCAAAGTTGTGACATCATCAGTGATGTCATAAGAGCAGTGAGCCCATACAGCGGCAGTGATGTCATAAGAGCAAGTGAGCCCGCACAGCGGTCGAGCTGCGTATGCTGCAGGGCCAGCTTGGTGAGCTGCAGGGCGGGCAGGCCCTGTGAAATCCTGATTTTAATTAATCTATTCATGTGAAGGCTAATTAATTATTGTGCTTGCTGAAAAGAAAGGCACAATCTTAAAGTCTGACATACTTATTATTATATCTGGCACAAAGTTTGGCGCGTAATAACTCCTACAGTTTTCACACCACATAGACATGCCAGAACTCAAAACGTGCTGCTCATTGAGGACAGGGGTGCTATGACTTTGCTAAGGGTTTGGTCAAGCGGTTTGGGCGCTATTCGCGATTAAGCGCAAGTTTTGTCCCATTCACTTGAATGGGGTTTCGAAAAATTGTGCATTAAATTAGCTGTATCTCAGGAACCATATGCCTGAAAACTACCAAACTTGGTAGGGAGGTTCACAGAGGGGCCTTTTACTATCCACGAAAAAATTACAGACAACATTGATTTTACGGTTTTTGAAAATACTGCACCGTTGTGATATAATCCACTTCCAAGGTTCTGTGGGTGGGGCCTATTTCACAAAAATCACCATAACTCCGGAACGCATTATCCGATCCTAACCAAACTTCGTACAGTTGTGTAGAGATGTACTCTGAGCTGATAGGAAAACTATTGTGTCATTTTGCCTATACGGGGCGCTATAGCAACATTAAGTATCCCATATCGTCGCTGTCGGGACAGGACCTCGAATGTAACTTTTTTCACTTTTTGTCATAAATCAGTGCCACTAGGCACCGTTCACCCCTCTGTGTGGTTTTTACCAAATGCAACCAATGGGAAAGCATTCAAACGAGCTTGTGAGTACTTCTCGTAACGCCATTCGCCCTCAATCTGTCAGTCAAACCACAAAATTCCTCCCCTACCTCCGTCTGTAGCCCCCCACGCAGGACACTAAACCCGGAAAAGACACGGCAGACGCGCTGTGTATTTGGTTTCTGACGAGAATAAAGTAACGTTAACGTTACGTTATGTCAGACTGTTCTCATCCCCATCCAGCTGCGCACGCCCCCGCGGCCTGGAGCTTGTGGCTCGTGCATGTGCATACCAGAGGGGAGGCGGCCATCAGCGCCTGACTGGCCGGGAGAGAGTGCTTCCAAGTCGGACTGATAATATAAACAACATCATTTGAGCTTATCCAGGTAAGATATTAATAAAGTAATGACACATTCAGCGGGAAACTAACTATAATTATAGCTGCTGCGCAGCAATGGGTCATGGCCGGGCAAGTCTCAAGGCTTTGAGCTAGAGGTCTTCGGGTATGCCCGACCCCCCGAATACCCGAGGTTCCGACCCGGACCCGGCCGGGTCTGGGTCCATTCAAAAGAAGTGCCTCCGGGTCTGGGTCGGTTCTGGTAGCGATTGTCACGGGTCTCGGGGCTCTGACAGTGAAATGCCGGGTCCAATAAGACCTGAGTGGACCCGGCAATCAGCGCTGATCACGAGAGAACGCATCAAAACAGCACACGTGAGGCTTGTTGTCACAAACTGCAAGTAAATCCATAGAGAAAATAACTAGCAAAGAGCGTTCCCATCTGCAATGAAAATTACTTCCTCGTTTACGAGGCGCATGTGACCACCACATGCGTACACATGCGCACACATGCGCCTCAGGCAAACGAGGAAGTGATTTTCGTTGCAGAGAGGTAACCCTCTTGCTGGCTCCTCTCGCTATGGATTTAATTGAAGATGACTGTTTCCCGTACTTTTGGATTATTATTCGATGATCGCATGGTGAGTACACAAGTCACAACATGTACGTGATTGTTTCTAGCGCTGTTGTGTGTGTTTTTGGGCAAAGGAACGGCGGTAGCATAGAGAGACTGCCACTGAACTATCTAACTAGCGTTAGGCAGCATCAACCAGGTGAGAATGCTATAACATTAAGATGCACAAAGTTTCATTTGATATACAACTTGTAGCAGTTAACAAGCAACTTTGACGTCGACACCACTAGTCTCTGCCTCGGTATTTCTCGGATCTGTACGGTGCCGGGTCTGAGATTTGTAATAATAGACGGGTCCACTCCGGGTCCGGGTCCGACATTTATCGGTTCTGAACGGGGCCGGGTCTCAGATGTTTAATAATAGACGGGTCCATTATGGGTTCGGGCACAAATTCCCCGGGTCCATTAGGGTCCGGGTCCGTGATTTTGGACCCGTGAAGACCTCTACTTTGAGCTATTATGACATCACAATTGCTCGAGTGACATCAGTGATGACATCACAATTGCTTGACTGACTGATGACATCACAAATACAACCTAATTGCCATAGGTAATTAAGGCAATTAGGCTATACACGGGGCCAGAATTCAACGTTTTGATGCACTGTGGGCTCAATTTTTGACCGATCGAAAATCTGTTTCGATACTTTTGTGTAGGACAGTCTAACGATGCAGATGCTTAAGTTTGGTGTCGTTTGAAGAAAAAATGTGGGAGGAGTAGGGTTTAATTAGTTTTACAGTTTTTGCAGTTTTGCGGTCTTTAGACTTCATAATTGGCCATAGGTTGCATTGTACAAAAGTTTCTCCTCATTTGGGCGCACATTTCAGTGAAAGTTGCAAAGCCGTAGCACGTATGCCTGAATTTTCAAAATTTTAAACTTTAGACGGTCGCTGTAGTGCCACCGTTAGGACTATTGGCCCCAAATTTGTGTCAAAGACGTTTGGCATGGGACTGGACCTTTGTGCAAAGTTTGGTTAGTTTTCATCCATGGGAAGTCGAACTTCCTGGGAGGAAGAAAAATAATAAAGGCAAATACAATAAGTGGCCCTGCCGCTTCGCTGGCCCGGCCACTAATTATGGCATGTGCCAACTTTTGACGACGTTTGGTTCAGTATTTTAAGAGCAAAAAAAGTTGCTGTTGTGGAGATTCAAGGTCTTGCCGCGACAGCGATGATATGAGCGACTGTCCCAAATTAGGTCCATGGGTTCATAGAGTACTCCCCTACTCTGGCCTAAAAAATTATACCGATTGACCTGACGGTGGCGCTATAACAGCCATCTTTACGTTTTGGTCCATAACTTTAGAACCGTAGCTTCTACAATCAAAATTATTTTTTGCTTAGTTTGCCCCACGTTTACTCATTGCTCTGATCTAAAAGAAAATACTCCTACTGACCTGATGGTGGCGCTATAACAGCCCTCTTCACATTTTGGTCCATAACTTTTGAACTGTAGTGTCTACAATCGAAATTCTTCCGCCCCTGGATTCCTTGGCTCCTCCCGCTTCTACTCACATAGACCCGCCCATAACTACTTAGTCCCCCTAGCTGCATGGGCAGGGACCTTGCAAGGCAGGCGGTGCATGGCGAGGACAGCAAGCACAATTAGATTTTCGGTAGGAAATGTAGATATTCTAGTTGTAATTAGGAATGTGTGTTTTATTTAATCTTAAACACAACTGCAACCCCCAAGCAATGCATAGTGTACATACCCAAGGTGTTTCACCTTTTCCTTTTTAGTATAGATATGAATAGCGCTTTGTTTTGATCTTGGTTTTGCTGGTTACTGTATCCACATGAAACTGAAACAAGTCTAATGCAATTGGATTTTTCATGTCATGAAATGGGGTCTTATCAGGGCATGGAGAGCCTGGGCAGACCCAGGGGAGACATCTGTCATATGAGAATGTAGCCCCATCTAGTGGTGTAAACCTTCAGAGACAGGAAAGGAGAGAGGTGGCAAAGTGTGGATTGTTACTACTGATCCTACAATTAAACACAAATTCACCAAAGGGATTTGAGAGCACCTTTAGGCAGAGTAAGTCTTCCAACTAAAGTCACTGATGGGCGAAAAAAATGGCAATGTTTGCTTGACTGATTTGTACATACTGTTCATTCTTCGTGGGGTGAATTTGTGAAACCAACTGACAGGGAAGTAAACATGAGTGTGAATGGCAGGTGACAGGTGTAAATTGCCAATCACCAAAAACAATGATTGCTGTATTTTCCAGGAAAGTTATAAAACAAGTTATATCAAAAATAATAAACAAATAAACAAACAAAATAAATACATATTTAATTGTAATAACAGAAGTAGCAGAAACTTCTTTTTAAAGGGATGAATTCCACATTTGTGCATTTACCATGATAATTTATCTACGCATTCAGTAAAACAAGCTTGCGGTGCACAGCCTCAGTGTGCTGGCGGAAACGTCCCCTACATCTGCAACCATACTGTATGAATAAATAAACATTGACTGAATGTTTAATGTCTATTTTAGAGTGATATGATAGTCTATTATGGTTATGGTTGGGTCATTCATATCATTATGGTTGGGTGATTGAACAAACACACTAGGGACCCCATGCCGGTCCTTGGTAAATAAATGTGGCGCTTGTGCGAGAAAGGCAAAAATTATGCTCAAGTTCATTCGAAATGTATTTGGAGGCAGAACAGAGCTTAGCCAAGCACACCCGAGCCTTCCTCAGGGTGCACTTGTTTATCTGCTATACCTTTACTTGTGCTACTGCTTCAACGTGTGACATCACTGTTCAATTTTGGGGACCGTGAACTTAGTTCAAAATTGTGAACTAGTTCATTTTAATCTGTGTGAACTGAACTTTGGGCTAGCTCACACATGGGCAAAATACGGCCCGCGGGCCGGATGCGGCCACATGTGTGTGGCTCGCGATGGGATTGCAAAAAAAAAAAAAAATATATATATATATATATATATATATATATATATATATATATTTTTTTTACACACACAGTGCACCTGAACGCAACATGCAAGATACCCGCTGAATAAGTGTCCAAATGTTCATGTCATATTCTGGCCAATACTCCACTTCTGTTATAGCATTTCAGTCTGGAATATGGAATATCTTTCAATAATCTTTATGACTAAAAGGCTACATTGAAGTAGAAATTTAAATAACTCAAATAACTCATTGGTTTTGGATTTATTTAGCTTCAAGACTGCATTTTTGTTCGTGTGACCCTCAACACAGGCTTTGATCATCCCGGGACACTTACTGATACTTATGCTTAAATTAACCCACTCATATTCAGCTAGCTAGTGGAAATTCTACTTGGCTGGTAACTTTAAAATCTAGCAGCCATATTGGCAGGTGGTCAAAAAAGTTAATTTCAAGCCCTGAGAGCAGGTAGTGACATAGGAGTGAGTGAGAAAAGGATCAAATATTGGTGGTTAAGACTGAATAATGACATCACAACTGTTCATTTAAAATGAGTTATTCCTCTAAACCTGGCTTCAAATGCACCAAATGTTTCGCGCTGGCGCCGTTCGGCCCTCAGCAAAACCTGGTAGCGAGGACATTTTTTGTGGCCCTCTCTATCATCAACGTTACCCATCCATGGGTTACGGCATGACAATATTTGTTCGGCCCCCGGCAACAATCTGGGTTTTTCATGTGGACCCCCATGAAAAATAATTGCCCACCCCTGGGCTAGCTCTTGTGAAGTGTGAACTTGCACAACACTGCCAGCTCCATACCTGACAGGCCTGAGAGCCATCATCTCCTCTTTCTTCTTCTCCTTCCTCCTCAGCTCCTGCTCAGTGTTCTTCAGCTTGTCGGGCACCAGACGCAGTTTGGACTGCATGTCGTTGATGACCTCCTGCAGGTCCGAGTCGGAGGGGAACGTCCTCTGGCACACGGGGCAGCAGGGCTCCCTGTCCTCCGTCAGCTGGCTGATGAACTGGGTGTACACCGCCGTGGCCCCAGCTAGCATGGCTGCACAGAGACCAGCAGAGAGCGAGCGAGAGATTAGATCATATTCTACTCCTGCATGTCTCACATTACTTCTCTTTTTTTTTTATTTTTTTATAACCATATATTTATTGGTTTTGCATGTTTTTACTGTACATGTATTCTCATCATACATCTTACATACATCTTTTATAACCCCCCCCAACCCTGTGGCAGTATAAAAAGAAAAAGTAAAAAGGACAATGCAAGAATTAAATAAAAGTACCGTAAATTCCGGACTATAAGCCGCGGCTTTTTTCCCGTTTTTTGGCCTTTTTTGCCCCCTGCGGCTTATATAACGGTGCGTCTTATCTATGGATTTTTTCCACAAAAAAAAAAAAAATCTCTCTTTTTTAGCACTCTTTCTAACTATAAATCCACTTCTGTTTTAATTTCCTCTCTTGCCCTCTTTTAACAACATAACATAACATAACATAACACAACACAGGTAAGCAGAAAGAAAAAGACGAAGCAATCACGCCATGAATGAGGAAATGACTCACCTGCTGGAGGCTGGAGATACACGCTTGGGCTAAACTTTTACTCCGTGAAACACTATCGATTAAGTCCGACATCGCTCAGAGGTTTTGAGCAGCTTGAAAACAAGTTTGAAAACGTGCAGAAGTCCATCCACTCACTCACTAAAGAAACTAAGGCAACCGTGAACAGAGTTTATAATGCGGAAAAGCGCATCCGCGCACTGGAGGACAAAAACAACACAGTGAGTCCGAAAATGGATAAAATGCAAAATCGAAACCCTGCACACGCAGGTTGATGACTTAATCAGCAGGAGTAAAAGAAATAACATTCGCCTGATCAATGTAAAAGAGGAGCTGAGATTGGTGACATGGACGCTTTTGTGGCAAAATCCTGTGTTACATCCTGGACCTGAAGGAAGGCGAGAAACCACCAGAGGTGGACAGGGCACACCGGGCGCCTCGGCCACGTCCAGACCCCGGCCTGCCACCGAGGGCCATCTTCATCTGCCTACTCCGCTGGCCCGACCGTCAACTCATCCTCCAGGCTGCGGGGAAGAAGCCCCTCACCTGGGAGGGTACGCGCTTTTTCGTCCTTTTTCGGACCTCTCCGCGTTGGTGCAACAGAAACGCGCAACATACAACAGCATCATCGAGTCAATGGATATCGCTTTGGCGTACTGTACCCAGCGAGACTCGTCATAACCAGACCGGACTATCTTTAGCACTCTTTCTAACTATAAATCCACTTCTGTTTTAATTTCCTCTCTTGCCCTCTTTTCACCACACCGCGGACACTGTGTGCCCAGCGGCGGAACAAGAGCTCAAAGTGAAACTGCCGAATATCTTTTGAGTTGGACTGGTCAATAGTACTGTGAGTAACTAAAATAAAAAAATAAAAAACGGAATTCTCTCTTCTTTAGCACTCTTTCTAACTATAAATCCACTTCTGTTTTAATTTCCTCTCTTGCCCTCTTTTCACCACACCGCGGACACTGTGTGCACTGTAAAAAAAACAAAAAATACCACAATGTGTGATTTTGTCTGGGGATTAGTGACCTGACTTTTGTTTTGTTGAAATGTTAATAAATGGGAGCTTCCCCAAACAGCCATCTGTTTCCCGACAATCCCCTCTGTGCACGAAGCCTTACATATGGTAATTAAACATCAAAACACCCGCGGCTTATAGACCGGTGCGGCTTATAGAAGAAAAAAATAGTCACCTTTGAAGGTGCGGCTTATAGACCGGTGCGTCTTATAGTCCGGAATTTACGGTAACACAAATAAATAAGTTGAATCAACTGTAGGTACCATCACAATTATATATGCACACCGCACATATCATTTACAATAGCCTATTTCACATTCAAGTCACCCTTCCAATGCCTCTTCAATGTCACCATTTTTAACAAATTCCAGAAACATTTCCCAAATGCCATAAAATTCTGTCATTTTCTTCCTAATCATATAAGTAAGTTTCTCCAGAGCTAGACTAGACGTTAGATTTTTCAACCACTGACCTAGAGAGGGGCACCCAACATTCTTCCAACACAAAGCGTCTGGCCTGTAATAAGCACAAATCAACCATTTTCCTTTCTCTGTTATTTAAAGAGCAATTGACAGGGTAGATGCCTAATATACACAATTTAGGACACAGTGGCAGACAGTGGTGTGGAGGTAATCCTGGAGACATAAGTTGTCACCGAGCTCCAAAATCGTTGAATCCCACTACACTCCCACAAGCAATGAAACAAAGTACCTTGATGATTACATTTATAACAAGTATCCGGAATATTCGAATCAAATTTACTTAACTTTACTGGGCTGATGTAGGTTCTCATTATCCAATTATATTGTATCAATCTCAATTGAGTATTGTTTGCGTTTGTGCTTTTGAGCATATTAAACCCCATTCACAATCTAAAATGCCCTCTTGTAAATCATGCATCCACTCCTGTCTCTTACTTTCCGTGCTGTCCTTGTGATTACCCACAAACATATTATATAAGTAAGTGATCTGTCATTTACCATAACAATTTCCTGTTGAGAATATTTCTAGTGTGGACATAGGAGGTTGTTGTACAGAATTGTTAAGTCGTGTCAAAATAAAACTTTTAAGTTGAAAATACTTGAAAAGGTGCCTTTCTGGTAAATCATGCTTCACTTTCAGCTCATCAAATGACATTAGGTTATTATCTTTATAAAGATCCAGTAACTTAACTATGCCTTTACCTAACCAATTTTTAAATCCCATGTCTTTCTTGGCCGCGCTGAAGTATTCATTGCCCCAAATTGGTGAGAAACAAGATAGCACAGGGGTGTCTCCCATATATTTATGAACTTCATGCCAGACAACAATAGTGTTTTCCACAAAGGGGTTAAGAGTGTTTTTCCTTAATTTCTTAAGGGGAGCAGAGTATAGAAAACTATCCAACCTCAAACCGCTTGCAGACATTAATTCAATTTGCAACCAGGGCAGATCAACCTCAGAAAACCAAAACATTGCAGCCCTCAACTGGGCAGCCCAATAGTACCACTGTAAGTTTGGTAACTGCAGCCCTCCCCTCACATTACTTCTCTTAACACTACAACTATGAGTTCTTACTGGAGGATTCATGGACAGGCTCTCTTTGCAACAATATTGTCAAAGTCTAAATATCCTCCAAACAAGATCTAGTTTGTATGAGACCAACGTATTTGGACATTATTTTTTTATTCATTGCTTTAGTTTACATGTGTGCCAAATAGGGATGCACGATACATCGGCAATCATATCGGTATCGGATGATGTTAGTCATTTTTTAACATATCGGTATCAGCCCGGTGTTGCAATGTTAATATCGGTTATCGGTACCGGCCAAAATGTTCACATTGAGAGGAAACAAAACAATGTGGTAAATCTATGATTTATGAGCTTTTCCAAATGTTTTGGAAATAAAGAAATGCATAACTTTTTCAAATTAAGTGTTTACATGTGTTTTTCACTTTCAGTATGTACAAAATTTGATTATCATAGAAATGTGTTTTTATACAGATCGACATCGGTAAATATCGGTTATCGGCTATAACAGCAATGTTAATATCGGTTATCGTATTGGCCAATATTTTTATAGCGGTGCATGCCTAATTTTTATTTATTTATTTTATTAGTTTATTTGGCAGGGACATATACAAAAAAACATTAACACATTGAGTGCCAGCGACGCCATATGGCGTCATTAGAAATTTACCGTAGGCTGCCAGCGACGCCAAATGGCGTCAGTAACTCCAAATTGTTTTTTTGACGGGGGGGTGTCGATCTAAGCTTCTTAC
This sequence comes from Poromitra crassiceps, assembly GCF_964638095.1. Lineage (NCBI taxonomy): Eukaryota > Metazoa > Chordata > Actinopteri > Beryciformes > Melamphaidae > Poromitra > Poromitra crassiceps. The sequence continues at coordinate 61,767,156 of NC_139623.1, forward strand.
ATCGCCTCTTACAATATTGTAGCTATTGGAGGTCTATAACCTATTTTACAAACCCATTAGGTGGCGACAGCACTCTCCTGATAAGAGAAAGTGGAGCCAAACACACAGAAGAAGTCGCTGGGGAAAAAGGAAATCGCATCCGTCCGTATGCATCGACATGCATGAAGCCAAACGCCAGCTGTGCCCGCAGCAGCTGCATCCGCTGTCACAACTGAGCACCTGCGTGTCCGCTGCAACAGCACATCCACATAATCAGCCTTATTATTCTCAACTGGAAGCATGGGAGCCCGTGACAAACACACGCGGAACCAAAAAGCTGGATGTCGCGCACCGCTCACCGTGTGTGTGCACAGCAAACTCGGCAGAGAGCCACCAGACACATAAGACACACCCAGGAGGAGGCGTGTGCAGTTGAAGGGGGGGGGGGGGGGGGGGGGGAGGGGGGGAGGGGGGGGCACGCAGAGCAGCATACACTTCACCCAGACAGACCCAGACATCAGAAAATTAGCTTCAGAGTCAGTGATGTGCTTGAAATGTTTAATTTCACAAAAGGCTCATTATCTCAGCTCGTAGAAAAAAAGGGCTGTTTTTGGTTCAATCAAGCTATCTTCTCCGGCTCATAACTAAAGAACGGAAAATGGGATCAATAAACTTTTTTTTGCAGGTGATAGAAGAGAGTCTCATCGTTATTTGTGCGTGTTCAGTGTTTACATAGTAATTATTAAAGAAATTATATGACTGTTTTAAAATGCATTGCGGCCTATGTGGCACAGCAAGCAACCTTTTGCCCAAGGGCCGTGGCACTCAAAGTGTTAAACCCCATAGGGGAAGAGATGCTTTGCAACAGATTTAGCCACAGGCTACTTTCCATCTGGAGTCTGGGCAGGTGGATACAAAGGCCATTCAGAGTAAAAAAATAATAATGCATAAAGTGTAAAAAACAGGGAAAGGGCACAGGTTAAAACGTTAATGTTAAACGTTAAACAGGTTAATTTCAAATGGACAGATTTTACTGCATAGGATTGGGCTAGAGAGTTTAGATAATCACAGCAAAGTATTTGAAAGGGTGACAACCCACCTGATACTATGCGAATTCCCCTGATGCAGTGGATCTCACCCATCTGGTATTCCCAGCAGGTTAAAACAAGCACTAACTATGGCTACAACTACTACTGGATTTGACCTAGCGCTGCAATACTGCGTATTAGTCAGCTTCAAGGATGTTTCACACTCAGCGCAGAGATCTTCCTATAGACCCCTTGTGTGTTTGCAAACAGTGATTAGGTATTTTTACGGGTGGAGCCATACCGGTGGCAGAAAGCGACAGATAGCGGTTCAGCTATCATAGGAATATGAAAGATCTGGACACCTTCTCCACGTATTTTTAATGGTTTGCCAGCAACAGACAGGTTAGCTTACACAAATAAGCTAACTCTTTCATTTAGGTGAGGTTTCCTAACCTGTACTCACTGTTGGGATGGTCTAGGATCCAAATACATTGGCAAAGTTGCAGTGGCGGACATCTTCCTATACCTAGTGGGAAAGCCCAGCATCTATACGGCACAAGGCGTATTTTTCCATAATTCTGGGGATCTCTCCAGTTTCACTCCTACTTGTAGAGAGTATCGAAGCACTAGAGGTCTGCTACCCGACACAAACCCGACGGGACCCGTCGTCAGCCTGGCAGAATTTTGGATGAAAAATATGTGCAAAAAGCCTTAAATCTGGTCACCCTAAAAAGTGTTCAAACTCATTTTTATCAACCTGTGCCATCTGTGTGTGTGTGTGTGTGTGTGTGTGTGTGTGTGTGTGTGTGTGTGTGTGCACGCGCGCATAGCATGAGAGAAAGAACAGAGAGAGGAGGAAGTTGCCATGTAGAGATTTGCAAAGTCAGACTAATGCAGCAGTTTTTCTTAACGCAGAAACAGAAATGTTTCTGGGATATACATTTTACAGTCACAAAGTTGTCACAAATTAAAATTGTTGTAATATTAGTTTTATTATCAACTGCTCTGAATATCAGATACGATCAAAACTGATGATCCCAGTTTCTGTTGATGACGGAAAAATGTCTGCTCTGTGATGGATGTAAGACAAAAAACTATTCTGGGTTTTTAACAGACATACCTTGGACGGACATACATAACAGTGTACCCATCATATATGTCAGATAAGTGGTTAAGGTCCCAAATGTTAACGAAAGAAATTAATTTTTTAAATCTTTGTGAATTAATTTTCTGTAAATGTATTCATTGTTCTTTGTGTTCTTTGACTGTATTGATAGTTTACTCATTTAGATGCCATGGCAACTCAAATAAATACCGTACGTTTTTTGTGTGTTTGGGTCCCAGGGAGACACAAAATGTATCTTTTGGGTCGTCCCAAGATGAAAAGGTTAGGGAACCCCTGGTCTATAGGGATACAACACTATGAAAAGGTTAGGGAACCCCTGGTCTATAGGGATACAACACTATGATACCAGATACAAGATGAAAAGGTTAGGGAACCCCTGGTCTATAGGGATACAACACTATGATACCAGATACAAGATGAAAAGGTTAGGGAACCCCTGGTCTATAGGGATACAACACTATGATACCAGATACAAGATGAAAAGGTTAGGGAACCCCTGGTCTATAGGGATTAGGGATGGGCATCGAATTTCGAATTTTCGAATAATCGTTGTTATTATCAAGGTCGACTTTTATTATTGAAATTCGAAATTCGTTTTTTTTTTTTTTTTTTTTTTTTGTGAGTGAAATGTTGCATTGTCTCCCCTGATTCTAAGAATAGTCGAATCGCTTGGTTTGAGCAAGTAAAACAATTTTTATAAGCAACCTCTCCCTCTTCATGGGATTTCATCCGCCATTCATTTTTCCATAAACCTTGCTTAAAATGCTTATAAAAATTGTTTTACTTGCTCAAACCAAGCGATTCGACTATACTTAGAATCAGGGGAGACAATGCAACATTTCACTCACAAAAAAAAAAAAAAAAAAAAAAAAAAAAAAAAAATTAATTGATTTTTAATTTTTTTTACATTTTATTTTTATTTTCGAATTTCGATTAAAAGTCGACTTTGGCCAGCGAATTTCGAATAGTGTTTTTGCTAGAAATGCCCATCCCTACTACCGTAAATTCCGGACTATAAGCCGCGGCTTTTTTCCCGTTTTTTGGCCTTTTTTGCCCCCTGCGGCTTATATAACGGTGCGTCTTATCTATGGATTTTTCCAGCAAACGGCCACTCGGGAACCTCCAAAATCTATGGATGTTGGTATGAGGCAGAACGAGAGCAAGACAGACATTATGAGAGCGAGACCCTGATTGGATGATGTTGCAAAAAATGTGCCTCGCGACCTGATTGGAGCACTGTGCCACTACTCTCTCTCAGCCACTACGGTAAAACACCCTCCCTCCCTCCTCCCTCGCTCCGGGGGGAAAAAGGCAGCGATTGAGCCTGTAAGACAGTCTGAATGAAATTGAATGTAACATTCCCAATTCTATGTATTACATTCTAAAAAACTAACAGCAACATTTTGGAAGGCTAAGCCACACAACTAGCTCGTTGTAATCTAACATCATGCTTCAAAAGATGGAGAACTGGCTGTGTTACGACGATGGCGGCGATTGAGCCTGAAAGCCATGTCTGAGACAGTAGCGAGACAGGAACAACAACAGCAGCAGCAGCAAAGGATCATGCACAAACCCGAGACGAAAGGGACTGTCCGTCAGGGCGCGGACGACTGTGTGTCAGCAACTCCCTCCCGACTACCAGGAGAAAATTACAAACTTCGGCGAATTCACACAAAGAAAGATCAAGGAATATTCCATCGGACCGGAGCAGATCATAAATATGGATGAAGTGCCTTTGACGTTCGACCTGCCTCTCACTAGGACTGTTAACAAGAAAGGTGAATCGTCCATCACGTTGAGAACCACAGGTCACGAGAGAACGAATTTCACTTGTGTTCTTGGCTGCACAGCAGCTCCCGCCGATGGTGATTTTTAAGCATCTCACAATGTGTGATTTTGTCTGGGGATTAGTGACCTGACTTTTGTTTTGTTGAAATGTTAATAAATGGGAGCTTCCCCAAACAGCCATCTCTTTCCCGACAATCCCCTCTGTGCACGAAGCCTTACATATGGTAATTAAACATCAAAACACCCGCGGCTTATAGACCGGTGCGGCTTATAGAAGAAAAAAATAGTCACCTTTGAAGGTGCGGCTTATAGACCGGTGCGCCTTATAGTCCGGAATTTACGGTATATACTGTATGCTCTCCAGTGTACAGTCGTGGTAATAGTACTATATACTGTATGCTCTCCAGTGTACAGTCGTGGTAATAGTACTATATACTATGTATGCTCTCCAGTGTACAGTCATGGTAATAGTACTACATACTGTATGCTCTCCAGTGTACAGTCATGGTAATAGTACTATATACTGTATGCTCTCCAGTGTACAGTCGTGGTAATAGTACTATATACTATGTATGCTCTCCAGTGTACAGTCATGGTAATAGTACTACATACTGTATGCTCTCCAGTGTACAGTCATGGTAATAGTACTATATACTGTGTATGCTCTCCAGTGTACAGTCGTGGTAATAGTACTATATACTGTATGCTCTCCAGTGTACAGTCGTGGTAATAGTACTACATACTGTGTATGCTCTCCAGTGTACAGTCATGGTAATAGTACTACATACTGTATGCTCTCCAGTGTACAGTCATGGTAATAGTACTATATACTGTGTATGCTCTCCAGTGTACAGTCATGGTAATAGTACTATATACTGTATGCTCTCCAGTGTACAGTCATGGTAATAGTACTACATACTGTGTATGCTCTCCAGTGTACAGTCATGGTAATAGTACTATATACTGTGTATGCTCTCCAGTGTACAGTCATGGTAATAGTACTATATACTGTATGCTCTCCAGTGTACAGTCGTGGTAATAGTACTACATACTGTATGCTCTCCAGTGTACAGTCATGGTAATAGTACTATATACTGTATGCTCTCCAGTGTACAGTCGTGGTAATAGTACTATATACTATGTATGCTCTCCAGTGTACAGTCATGGTAATAGTACTACATACTGTATGCTCTCCAGTGTACAGTCATGGTAATAGTACTATATACTGTGTATGCTCTCCAGTGTACAGTCGTGGTAATAGTACTATATACTGTATGCTCTCCAGTGTACAGTCGTGGTAATAGTACTACATACTGTGTATGCTCTCCAGTGTACAGTCATGGTAATAGTACTACATACTGTATGCTCTCCAGTGTACAGTCATGGTAATAGTACTACATACTGTATGCTCTCCAGTGTACAGTCATGGTAATAGTACTACACACTGTATGCTCTCCAGTGTACAGTCATGGTAATAGTACTATATACTATGTATGCTCTCCAGTGTACAGTCATGGTAATAGTACTATATACTGTATGCTCTCCAGTGTACAGTCGTGGCAATAGTACTACATACTGTGTATGCTCTCCAGTGTACAGTCATGGTAATAGTACTACATACTGTATGCTCTCCAGTGTACAGTCATGGTAATAGTACTATATACTGTGTATGCTCTCCATACACAGTATGGAGAGTCTGTCTATCTCCGTCTCTCTCTCTCTCTCCTCAAGTCTGATTTCAAGATCCATTTCACAGTCAGGCTATCCTCTTTAGTCATGGTAATAGTACTATATACTGTATGCTCTCCAGTGTACAGTCATGGTAATAGTACTATATACTGTATGCTCTCCAGTGTACAGTCATGGTAATAGTACTATATACTGTATGCTCTCCAGTGTACAGTCATGGTAATAGTACTATATACTGTATGCTCTCCAGTGTACAGTCATGGTAATAGTACTATATACTGTATGCTCTCCAGTGTACAGTCATGGTAATAGTACTATATACTGTGTATGCTCTCCAGTGTACAGTCATGGTAATAGTACTATATACTGTATGCTCTCCAGTGTACAGTCATGGTAATAGTACTATATACTGTGTATGCTCTCCAGTGTACAGTCATGGTAATAGTACTACATACTGTATGCTCTCCAGTGTACAGTCATGGTAATAGTACTACATACTGTATGCTCTCCAGTGTACAGTCATGGTAATAGTACTACATACTGTGTATGCTCTCCAGTGTACAGTCATGGTAATAGTACTATATACTGTGTATGCTCTCCAGTGTACAGTCATGGTAATAGTACTACATACTGTATGCTCTCCAGTGTACAGTCATGGTAATAGTACTATATACTGTATGCTCTCCAGTGTACAGTCATGGTAATAGTACTATATACTGTATGCTCTCCAGTGTACAGTCATGGTAATAGTACTATATACTGTATGCTCTCCAGTGTACAGTCATGGTAATAGTACTACATACTGTATGCTCTCCAGTGTACAGTCATGGTAATAGTACTACATACTGTATGCTCTCCAGTGTACAGTCATGGTAATAGTACTATATACTGTGTATGCTCTCCAGTGTACAGTCATGGTAATAGTACTATATACTGTGTATGCTCTCCAGTGTACAGTCATGGTAATAGTACTATATACTGTATGCTCTCCAGTGTACAGTCATGGTAATAGTACTACATACTGTATGCTCTCCAGTGTACAGTCATGGTAATAGTACTACATACTGTATGCTCTCCAGTGTACAGTCATGGTAATAGTACTACATACTGTATGCTCTCCAGTGTACAGTCATGGTAATAGTACTACATACTGTATGCTCTCCAGTGTACAGTCATGGTAATAGTACTATATACTGTATGCTCTCCAGTGTACAGTCATGGTAATAGTACTATATACTGTGTATGCTCTCCAGTGTACAGTCATGGTAATAGTACTATATACTGTATGCTCTCCAGTGTACAGTCATGGTAATAGTACTATATACTGTATGCTCTCCAGTGTACAGTCATGGTAATAGTACTACATACTGTATGCTCTCCAGTGTACAGTCATGGTAATAGTACTATATACTGTATGCTCTCCAGTGTACAGTCATGGTAATAGTACTACATACTGTATGCTCTCCAGTGTACAGTCATGGTAATAGTACTACATACTGTATGATCTCCAGTGTACAGTCATGGTAATAGTACTATATACTGTATGCTCTCCAGTGTACAGTCATGGTAATAGTACTATATACTGTGTATGCTCTCCAGTGTACAGTCATGGTAATAGTACTATATACTGTATGCTCTCCAGTGTACAGTCATGGTAATAGTACTATATACTGTATGCTCTCCAGTGTACAGTCATGGTAATAGTACTACATACTGTATGCTCTCCAGTGTACAGTCATGGTAATAGTACTATATACTGTATGCTCTCCAGTGTACAGTCATGGTAATAGTACTACATACTGTATGCTCTCCAGTGTACAGTCATGGTAATAGTACTACATACTGTATGCTCTCCAGTATACAGTCATGGTAATAGTACTACATACTGTATGCTCTCCAGTGGACTGTTCTGTAGTAGCTGTGTCAATATGTTTATACTGTTTCTATATTTCAAATGATTGTTTCTCTAATGTCTCACTGACACCTACATCTTTGTGTGTTTTTGACATACCCTATGTTGTTGTCATTGCTGTCATTGATATTGCTGCTGTAACGCCAGAATTTCCCCTCTGGGATAAATTCAAGTACTGTATCTATCTATCTATCTATCTATCTATCTCTCTCTCTCTGTCCATCTATCTCTGTCCGTCTATCTGTCTATCTGTCTCTGTCCGTCTATCTGTCTATCTGTCTCTGTCCGTCTATCTGTCTATCTGTCTCTGTCCGTCTATCTGTCTCTGTCCGTCTGTCTATCTATCTATGTCTGTCCGTCTTATCTATCTATCTATGTCTGTCTATCTCCGTCTCTCTCTCTCTCTCTTCAAGTCTGATTTCAAGATCCATTTCACAGTCAGGCTATCCTCTTTACATAACACAAGCTCTCACCCCTCCACTTGAAGAGCCATTGAGTGCGTTTACATGCACACCAATAAACTGTTTATTAGCGGATTTCTGAGTTACCTGATTATTCAAGTGGTCATGTAAACAGCATAAACCGATAAGCTTTATCCGTTTATGGTCATAAACGGGTTATGAATAAACCGATAAACACACCTAGGTTTCTGGCCAATAATCGGTCTTCTCTCTGCATGTATACACCTTAACCGGGTTTCTTTCGGGTTTATATATCTGCGCATGTACGAGTTGCGGGAGAGAGATGCACAGGAGCGCGTGAGGTAGGGAGAGACGCGCTGCACTCACTGGCCCCTCTCTCCTCCCTCTCCCCCGGCCACAGCGGGGGGAGAGCGGAGCGGAGCGGGGAGCTCTGCTCTCTCTCCCCCGGTGTCCCTCTACGGCACCGCTGCTGCACTGCACCATCATGTTGAAATGTCGATATTCTACAGGAGACGACTGTGGTGTCTGCTTGCACGAATAAAATCCCCAGTGCCATGCCGTGAACATTACAGGGACGAACATTTGTCTCGGATTGCAAATAGAATGATGAATTTATTAATAAAACGCATTGTCCAAGGTGCGTGCGTGACGATGTTTTTCAGATGACAGATTAAAAAAAACACGTAGCCTACGGACAACAGACTCAGTCGTTCAAAACACAAGACACACATAACGTTAATATCCGTGACAAATTCTGTCCGTTTTCTGACAGGTAGAGTATTTCAATTCAACACACGTTGTGGGTCATGAACATTTGACGTGCTTAAGTCACCTCACCTGCCTGCCTCTGTGCTGTGTGCTCGGTAAAGTTGGAAATATTATTGACAGATGCACTTCCAAAGCGACGCGATGCCTATTCCAATTTTAGTAAAGTAGACGAGATACACAACCTAATTTTCACCTAAACCATCCTCTGCGCTGGACAAATAAATTAGGAAAATGTGATTTTGCATTTTGCAACTATATTCTGTTTTATTGCGGAATTAATGCTGCCTTTCTGGAGAGAAATCCGACTAATTGACTGAATCATGTAAACCCGGGTTTCTCCTATTGTCGGATTATTAAAGTGCATGTAAACGCAGAAATCAGATTATTGCCATAAACTGATTATTCTCAGTTATCAGTTTATTGTCTGCATGTAAACGCACTCATTGTTTTGGAGGCTGAGCATTCACCTCTTTGTTTGGATGACTTCTCCAGGTCTTCCTGCAGCTTGCCCAGGTCCTGCTCCAGATCCTGACTCCCACACACAGTGAAGAACTTCTCTTGATCGTTAGTTAACTGTTGCTCCTTCTTCCGCAGCTCAGCAGCAATGTGGCTCTTATTCTGCTCACTTGACGCCAGATCCTTACTGAGAATAACAGATAATAGCAATGTGACACTTCATTGATCCACAAAGACACATTCTGTTAAATATTTACAGATATATATGATGAATGAATGAATGAAAGCTTTATTTCAGACTTTAAAAAAAAGAAATAGTAATATATATATACACAAGTACGGTAGTATCAATGTTACAAAATATATATATTTATAAGTGAAAAAAAAATAAAAGAAAACGAAAAAAAATAAAAAAATAAACAATAATAATCAGAATACGTGACAGCAACGAGGTCCGAAAAGGAGTAGGATGAAGTACACTGTACTTATTTGGTCCTACCCCCAGTCCACAGTAGGGATGCAGCGGTATACCGTTTGAAGGTATACCGCGGTATCAAAACCACTAAAATTTGCCGTCATACCTTCCCCACAGTATCAGCTGTTTCCCCAAAACAAAGTGCCCAGGTCGCTTGCAGAGTGCAGCTTACGCGGCCCCTCCCCCTGGCTGCATGCCTACCTAGACTAGAGCACAGTAGAGAGGAGCCGCAAGGACCCCCCTGAACTTTCCCCCATCTAAAAAGACGACGTCGGCCTTGCTCAGCTCCAATATGTTCATAACTCCACTGCCAGGATTCTCACCTGGACCAAACCCTGGCAACACATCACCCCCAACCTGCAGCAACTCCACTGGCTTCCCATAAAACACTGTATAACTTCCAAGGTCCTCCTCCTTACCTATAAAGCCCTGCACGGTCTGGCCCCCTCATACCTGTCTGACCTTCTCCACCTCTACACCCCCTCACGTGGACTCCTCTGACCTTCTCCACCTCTACACACCCTCACGTGGACTCCGTTCCTCTCTGACACTGGACTTCTCGTCATCCCCAGCACCAAAAGATCCACCCTCGGTGAGCGAGCATTCTCTGCTGCTGCTCCAAAGCTCTGGAACCCCCTCCCACTCTCCATCCGTGACTCTGGCTCCATCAACATTTTCAAGCACAGGTTAAAAATGCATCTCTTCAGTCTGGCTTTTCCTCAGCACGGCCTAGGTTCAGCGTAGCACTATCTCCCATAACTGTTTTTAGTCCCCCTTTTTTTTTTCCATACCAGTGTTTCCCATACATAAAGAATTTGTGGCGGGCCGCCACAATAATATTTGGACCGCCACAATAAGATGTTGACCAAAAAAAAAAAATTTTTTTTTTTTTTTTACAGTGCACCTGAACGCAACATGCAAGATATCCGCTGAATAAGTGTCCAATAAATGTTCATGTCATTCTGGCCAATACTTCTGTTATAGCATTTCAGTCTGGAATATGGAATATCTTTCAATAATCTATGATTTAGCTGCTAAATTGTCAAATACCGCCATCTGCTCGCTACCCAGGCACTTATGTATGTACTTAACCCAACTAACTTAACCTAACTAACTATCCGGTGTGCACAACACTGTCAGCCTAAACTCCGGCTGACACCCCAAAAACCTACAATCCGCTACAGAAAAATGTATATTGTTTGTTTATTAACTGGCCCCTCGCCTTCTATCATTTCACGAAAGTGGCAAAGCAAGTTGAGTATCCCTGACCTATAGGGAGAAATTTAGTTTGTCATTGTAAACCCACAGCACAGTAATGATGACATGTTCTTCATAGATCTAGCCTTTTAATTTTGCTCTTAAGCTTTCTCAAAGTACACCAAATTCATGCATTTTACTTTAAAATGTTTAAAAAAATCTCGCGGGGGGGCATGCCCCCGCACCCCCCTAGGGGGTCGGCGGTCCCCCACCACAAATTCTCAAAATCCTGTGGGAAACACTGCATACTGCTTTTTTATTGTATTTTTTATACCATGTGGGAGTGGGCGCCAGGAGAGGAGGCGACCAGCTGAGCGAGCTCCGGGAACTTCGTAGGAAATAGGTCTTTTTTTTAGAGTAATTTCGTTTTGTTTATAATTTCGTTGCCTCTATTCGCTTTGTAAATAACTAGTGTATATATCAGTGTCTTTTATACAGTGTACATAGTAGCGTAAGTGCACTTTTTTGGCAAAAGGGAAAGCAACAACAGCGTGGATTACAGCGTGGATTACCGCCGGTCTATTGTTCTATTGTTCCCACTGCGCCCCCCCCCCCCAAAGGGACTGGGCCAGCAAGATGGAGGGCAACGACAACATCAACTATAACAACAACGATAACAACGATAACAACGACGGCATCAGCACCGTACGTAGATACAACAGGGGCGCGCTGATAAACATCAGAAATGCGCAAAAACATCCCAAACAAAACTGGACGGCTCCCGACCTCTCTGGATTCCCCGAACTTAAACGGCAGAGGAGAGGAAGACGAGGGGGTCTCCTCGCACGGCAGAGAAGGTGAGCGCATAAACCACCACTGCCCAGCATTCTCCTGGCTAATGTCCAATCGTTGGAGAATAAAATGTGTGAATTGAGAGCAAGGGCACAATACCAAACGGACATAGCTAGATGTAACGTCCTGTGTTTGACTGAAACCTGGCTTTCAGCCGACACTGCGGATCATACCATCACAATCCCCGGCTTCAGTACACACAGAGCAAACAGAGACAAAGAGCGCTCCGGGAAAGCGAGGGGCGGCGGCGTCTGTCTGATGATAAACAAGAACTGGTGTGCGAATATCACTAACATTGAAACGCACTGCACAGCGGACTTGGAATACGTTATGCTCCAATGTGTACCGTATTACAGTCCCCGCGAATTCACGACAGTCACTCTTGCTGCAGTATATATTCCCCCCCCAAGCCAACGCAATAAACGCAGCCAAAGAACTCCACCGCGCGATCAGCGCACAGGAGCTTAAACAACCGGAAACAGCAATGATCCTGGCAGGCGACTTCAATAGAGTCAACCTGAGGAAACGCTTGCCTTCACTCTATCAGCACATCAACTTTCACACAAGGGGAAAACGCACACTGGACCAGTGTTACACGAACATCAAACACTGTTACAAAGCTACACCCCGACCCCCCTTCGGCAGATCGGACCACGCCTCCATCCTGCTCGTTCCCAGGTATCAACAACAGCTCAAGCGACACCCCCCGGCCTTCCGAACCGCCCACTGCTGGTCAGACCAATCAGAGGACATCCTGAGAGACTGTTTCGACCAAACAGCATGGGAAGAGTTCAAGGCTGCAGGAGACCTGGACGAATATGCAGACACAGTAACAGGCTTCATATACAAAAATGCACAGAGGACATAATCCCCCAAAAAATAATCAAAATAATGCCAAACCAGAAACCCTGGATCAATAGTGACGTCCGGGCAGCCCTCCACGCCAGGACCACCGCCTTCAACTCTGGAACACCAGAGGAATACAAGATATGCCCTCCGAACCACTTTAAAAAGAGCACGGAGAGAATATGGCAGGCAGCTGGAGGCAAAACTGGACTCCAACAACCCCAAACACCTGTGGAGAGGTCTCCACGCTGCCACAGACTTCAAAGGGGAAAAACAGCAAAACACCAACGCGTCACCCACCCTGCCAGACGAACTCAACGCGTTCTACGCCAGGTTCAACCCCTCTGCCAGAGCGCCTCCCCTCCTCTCCTCCCCCCCCATCACCCCCCCCCCCTCTCTCCTCCCCCCCACCACCCCTCCTCCTCTCCTCCCCCCCTCTCTCCTCCCCCCCACCAGCCCCCCTCCTCTCCTCCCCCCCCTGCCACCTCTCCCCCCCATCACCCCTCCTCCTCTCCGCCCCCCCACCACCCCTCGTCCTCTCCTCCCCCCCACCACCCCCACAAGCAGCAGAAAGTGACCAGCCTCAATGACTGGCGCCCAATAGCCCTCACGCCAATAGCCAGCAAGTGCTTTGAAAAGCTGGTCATATCACAGATCCGCCCCACACTCCCCCCGGACCACGACCCGCTACAATTTGCATACCGCCCCAACAGGAGCACAGCAGATGCAGTAGCACACGTGCTCCACACTGCCCTGTCCCACCTGGAGGGGAAGGACACCTATGTAAGAATGCTGTTCGTGGACTACAGCCCAGCATTCAACACGATAGTACCCTCCAGGCTGGTACACAAGCTCAAGGATCTGGGACTAAACACAGCAATGTGTGACTGGATCCTGGATTTCCTGACAGACCGTCGCCAGGTGGTGAGGG
>NC_139623.1:61785624-61833124 GCF_964638095.1 Poromitra crassiceps
ACTACATTACTGCATGCTTCTTATGCTGAAACACTACATTACTGCATGCTTCTTACGCTGAAACACTACATTACTGCATGCTTCTTACGCTGAAACACTACATTACTGCATGCTTCTTACGCTGAAACACTACATTACTGCATGCTTCTTATGCTGAAACACTACATTACTGCATGCTGCAGATCTCTCTCTGGGTCTGATACACTATGTTACTGCATGCTGCAGATCTCTCTCTGGGTCTGATACACTATGTTACTGCATGCTGCAGATCTCTCTCTGGGTCTGATACACTACGTTACTGCATGCTGCAGATCTCTCTCTGGGTCTGATACACTATGTTACTGCATGCTGCAGATCTCTCTCTGGGTCTGATACACTATGTTACTGCATGCTGCAGATCTCTCTCTGGGTCTGATACACTATGTTACTGCATGCTGCAGATCTCTCTCTGGGTCTGATACACTATGTTACTGCATGCTGCAGATCTCTCTCTGGGTCTGAAACACTACATTACTGCATGCTGCAGATCTCTCTCTGGGTCTGATACACTATGTTACTGCATGCTGCAGATCTCTCTCTGGGTCTGATCCACTATGTTACTGCATGCTGCAGATCTCTCTCTGGGTCTGATACACTATGTTACTGCATGCTGCAGATCTCTCTCTGGGTCTGATACACTATGTTACTGCATGCTGCAGATCTCTCTCTGGGTCTGATACACTACATTACTGCATGCTGCAGATCTCTCTCTTGGTCTGATACACTATGTTACTGCATGCTGCAGATCTCTCTCTGGGTCTGAAACACTACATTACTGCATGCTGCAGATCTCTCTCTCGGTCTGATACACTACATTACTGCATGCTGCAGATCTCTCTCTGGGTCTGATACACTACATTACTGCATGCTGCAGATCTCTCTCTGGGTCTGATACACTACGTTACTGCATGCTGCAGATCTCTCTCTGGGTCTGATACACTACATTACTGCATGCTGCAGATCTCTCTCTGGGTCTGATACACTACGTTACTGCATGCTGCAGATCTCTCTCTGGGTCTGATACACTACATTACTGCATGCTGCAGATCTCTCTCTGGGTCTGATACACTATGTTACTGCATGCTGCAAATCTCTCTCTGGGTCTGATACACTACGTTACTGCATGCTGCAGATCTCTCTCTGGGTCTGATACACTACATTACTGCATGCTGCAGATCTCTCTCTGGGTCTGATACACTATGTTACTGCATGCTGCAGATCTCTCTCTGGGTCTGAAACACTACATTACTGCATGCTGCAGATCTCTCTCTGGGTCTGATACACTATGTTACTGCATGCTGCAGATCTCTCTCTGGGTCTGATACACTATGTTACTGCATGCTGCAGATCTCTCTCTAGGTCTGATACACTACGTTACTGCATGCTGCAGATCTCTCTCTAGGTCTGATACACTATGTTACTGCATGCTGCAGATCTCTCTCTAGGTCTGATACACTATGTTACTGCATGCTGCAGATCTCTCTCTGGGTCTCTGGCCCAGTCTCTTACCATACTCTGATTGGCTGTCTCTTTTTCCTGGCCCAGTCTCTTACCATAATCTGATTGGCTGTCTCTTTTTCCTGGTTCAGTCTCTTACCATAATCTGATTGGCTGTCTCTTTTTCCTGGTTCAGTCTCTTACCATAATCTGATTGGCTGTCTCTTTTTCCTGGTTCAGTCTCTTACCATACTCTGATTGGCTGTCTCTTTTTCCTGGTCCAGTCTCTTACCATAATCTGATTGGCTGTCTCTTTTTCCTGGTCCAGTCTCTCGGTGACGTGGCGATGAAAACTCTGCAGCTGCAGCTGAGTGAAGGGCGTACGATCGTAACCCTCCAACTCCAGGTAGGACGCTAAAGAGCGCACCTGATGGGGGAAGGCAGGGAGAGAGACTACAATTATCTCATGTTCGGGTGATGGTAGAATAAAGTCGTAATATGAGGATGATGGAAGAATAAGGAGCAGCTGATTGTAAATAAAACACACGCAGTTATCAAGATTATAGATTTTCTTTGGTCATTTTTGAAATCAGAAAATAATATACATCATATTATTGTAAGCCAAAAATATTCTTTGAGTGTGGGCTAATCTTTACACTGCAGGGTCTGAAAGGCCAGAACATTTTCAAATAAACTTAATTTATATGAGGAAAAGGATTGTTTTTTTTATACTTGGCAGTGAATTTTTCGACATAATGCAAACCACTAGATTTTCTGTATAGATAGGATATTTCATTTTGAGTGTGGATATATGCAAAATATTAATCAAAATCCATTAGTCGACTCAAGACTGTACCAGCTTCCCCACTGCCTTTGTCTCACCTGAGCATCGCGGTTCTTGATGGTTTGAGTTTGGTGGTCAGCCTCCAGCTGTAGACGGCCTGAAAGAGGGAAAGAGATTTTCGCAGCTCATTTACTGGGGAGGAAATCCTCTCTCATGCATCCATCCACCTATCCAACCATCTACCCATCAACTTTTCTTTCTTGTATTGGAAGGTGAGCTGACAAAGTATTGATGACATGCATACCAAGAGGGACACAAAACAGCTGCTACCAAATGGCCACAGAGGGGAGCTGTGACGTTTTGGAAAATTAAGAGTCCCGCTATCAAAATTATAAGCAGTTCAGTTCAGATTATACCCAAAATGCATTCACCTCACCCAATGCCCTGATCAAAAATAAGCCTACTGTATCAAGCCTTATTGTACTGCCCAGCCCTAGTATGTCTATGTATACAGGTGTGCTTATTATGCACTTTCTGCACTATTTTTGGTTTGAACAGTAATCTTAGACCTATTGACCTAGACAGTGATCTTGTGATCTAGAGTAGACCAATCTCTTGTTAGAACTAGTCCGACCAATTGAGCCCCAAAGACACGGCCTTGTCCGACCATTTTGTGACCTCTCTCCAGGTGTGTTTGACGTTGTGTATGTTTATGTGGAGAATTGCAGAGTTCTTCTGCTCTTCAAAACCAAGTGTACATAATGATCAGTCACACCTGCAGAGTTTCAGACGGTGTAAAGCCCATCAAAGAAAAGGAACCATTACTCCATGTGCACACAAGAGGATTATGGTACCAAGAAAGTACAGCAACAACTTCAATGTACTGAGATGAAACTGATCCAGTGCAGTTATTGATCCTTTTATTACAATAGATATTACATTTAAATTTCAAAATTCACTGTTAATAGCCACAGTAAGTAATCAGATTACAAACGCGGAATTTGTCTTAGTGCAAGTATGCAGCATAGCGGTCACATTAATAGTAGAAGACAGAGCTATAGCTTTATATAGAAAACAAAATAAATCATAAAAATGGAAGTGCAGTCCTTTCAGCCTGACCTCCAACTGGATACAGTTTGTACAAGCAGCTGAATACGACCTGGAATCACGTTTCCTACGTTAAGTGTCCTCTAGCGCAGGGCCAGAGGTTCTCAACTTTTTGTAACTTAAGGACCACTTCTGATTGTTATAACAGTTCCGAGGACCACCTTCCCAGATAAATGAAAGAGAGAGGTAAAAAAGTCAATGAAATTATGCATTTTAATTGGAAGTTTTTGATCTATGCAATTCTTGAGGACATTTAGATGTAAAAAAAAAAAAAAAAAAAAACTAGCTGTAATCACAATCTTTTATTTTATTTTTATTAATATATTTGACAATACCACTGCCTCCATGGCCCACTACACGGTGCTCTGAGGCCCATCAGTGTGCCACGACCCAGTGGTTGAGAATAGCTGCGGTCTACTCTAGCGGTCGTGTGAATAACAGCCCAGTCTCAGAGTTTGGTGAAAATATAACCTCGAGTCGTGCAGGATTTGAACCTGGGGCCGCTGGCTTGACAGCCGCCTGTCGTAACCACTCGGCTACCAGTTCGTTGCTACCCACACCCTAACCCTTTTTTTGGAAGAAAAGTCGCTTTTTCAACTTGCTCGGGCGGAAGTCGCGTAGTACTTTTTCTGAACATTCACTAGCCATTTGACAAAAAAGTTAATTTTGCACCCTGATTAGTAGGCGTACATTTTCATCGCAACACTGATTACAAGCTTTCAAAACAAACTTATTAAGAGACAGGCAGCTAATCAAAAATAGGGTCAAACATTTGGTTTTGATCATGCATAATCAACATAAGAATACATCCAACACATAACACAGGTAACACAATGCATCTTCAATGCAATGAGGCAGCAATAATGAATAAATGTCTACATGGAAACACGTGTGTGCAGGTGAGGTGTGTGTACCCTGTGCAGGCGCGTTGTAGCGGTCTGACTCGGTGCCGGGGTGCCCAAAACTAATCCACACGAAAGTTCCCCCACAGAAACTCCTCTTCCCAACGTAAACGATCTCTGGCAAAGCCAGTTATCTCAGTCCGGATCACTCTCTCTAGAGTAGCACAGAGTTGAGAAGCCGGTGCAGTTGTGAATGGGTTTTCCCTCGGTATGCGATGATCCAGTGTTGGTGTAGGACGAGCGGTACCAACGCTACTATACACAGACTTTTTCAGCACGAGGATATTTTAAGGCTACGCCATAGTTATGTGTAAGGAGGGGATTGGACGAAAGCAGGTGAGGTGCATGTCAACTTGTGATTGGGTGGATAGGAGATGCGTGTCAAGGGGTGTGTGTCTCCATTGAGAAATACATAGTAGCAGAGAAGGGGGGGGGGGGGTGAGAGAGAGGAATGAATGGAGTGATGTTTGCGGAAATGGCAGATCGCCACAGCCTGCCGTTCTGCCGCTCTAGGCGAGAACAAAGTATGCCGCCCCAATAGAGAGCCGCAGGAATGAGTCCAGAAAACATGGATGCTAACACTTCCGGGTTCTTCACTGTTTCTGCCTATGGGATTTTTGAATGGGTTTTTGGCACGATGCTTCAAATGAGGTCTGTGGGTTAGCTTATTCAAACGCAAACCAGTGTTCAGCAGGATAATCTTCACACATGAGGACCTGAGTCTATTAGGATTCTCTCTGCCAGTTCATTTTATATGGAGATCGTTGCCAGTCCATTAAGTCTGTCTTGTTTCATTGTAGGCTACTACTGCAGAGGTAGTTTCAACTTTGACAAACTTCAGATATTGTACATTGGAATTTTGGTCTCTCCAATGAATGGGCAGGCAAAGTGCGCACTGCGCACCGCACAGGGAAACTGATTGTTTTGGAATCCAGAAACAATGTTAGAATATCGCGCTAATTTACTGATTACACTAATACTGGTACACACATATGAGCACATGGCCTAGGCTACCTTACCCGAAAGTTAATGATGTAAATCATTCTACTTGTAGGCTATGTAATTTAATTTACTCCGTGTTCCTTTTCCCTCAATCAAGCTGATAGAGAAGGCATGATGACCCGCCCTCCTCTGCCTCTGATTGGCTAGTAGTAGTGGTTGTTTAGGCATGAGGAGTGATGATTGGTTGGGTTAGGGTAAGGATATCAGGGTAAGCCAATCAGAGGCATAGTAGGGCGGGTGGTTCGTGGCGTGCCGCGGAGCATGGGGAAGAGGCAGAGGAGAATATTTGGAGAGCTGCAACTGCAAGTGAAGGCGCACAATTTGCCGCCTCTCCAAGTGTCGTCCTAGGCGCTCGCCCACGTCGCCTATATGCACGAGCCGGCCCTGTGCGTGTGCGTGAGCGTGTGCGTGTGCGCGTGTGCGTGTGTGTACCTTGCTCCACCAGGAGTTCAGACTTGACCCTGGTGAGTCTCTGACACTCCCGGCCAGCTCGGTCCAGCTCCTTCTGGCTGTCGACCAGCCTCCTCTCCTTCTCCTTCACTGTTCGCTGGTGGTTCTGGTAAATCTTCTGCAGCTGCTCATCTGAACCCTGGAACACCTGCAGGAGGCACACAGAACATGGCTTTAGCAGGAGCATGATTTTGTCAGCTCACTGTAGAGGGTTGATTCCCATTTGGGTCTCGCAAGTTAACACGTTCACTGCCAACAACGAGTTGAGTCGTCAAACAGAATCCAACCGTTCACTGCCAACGACGAGTTGAGTCGTCAAAAAATAAAAATAAAATTTTTGACGGTGCTACGTGGATCAATGCCCCCCGCGTCTCCTATGGAGATATTGGAAGTATTGAATGTGTATAATCTATTTTACCGACCAGCTAGGTGGCGACGGTCCTCTCCCGACAGAGAGAAAGTCAACCAAAAGCAGCCGCCTCCCGCGGCTGCTTCCTCCATTCAAGGAAATGGCTTGGCGATTTTACAGTCAGAAACGAACGAGCCTCATTCTCATACTGTAGGCGGGGACGCTTTCGCGCTGCTGCGGTGGGGGGTTCCAGAAATGGACTGGGTGGGCAGCATAAAGCCTAGAGTCGCACGGGGCTTCATCGGGGCTCTCAAACCCAAGAGACGAGTGAGCCCTATCCACACTCGCTGCCAGGGAGGGAGGCTGCTCAAACTCGCTGCCAGGGAGGGAGGCTGCTCAAACTCGCAGCAGCAGCAGCAGAGCACTCGCTTGTGACAAACGCAGGCTGAAAGCCACTAGACACGCCCACGGAGGGAGGAGTTGAAGGAGAGGGCGTTCGGAACTATATTGTTTGGATGTCTGATCTCTCACTGATGCCAAAAATAAATGGTTAAAGTGACTGTTCTGCCTGTTTGATTGAATTTCACAAAACTGCGATTATCTCAGCTTTCACTCTCAGATGCTAAAACCATGCTGTACTCAACGGCTAATATCTACATAACTACTAACTCTACAAACTAACTCTTTTAGACAGAGAAAGCACACATTCTATTAGTACTTTTGTGAACTTTGTGTTCACAAACTCCAAGCAGAAAAGAATCCTCGGCTCTTGTAAAATGAGCCAGAATCCTCAAAAAACGGCCTGGCAGAAGCTACCTACAGCAAAAAAAAAACAGCTGGCAGTCAATGTGTTAAAAATTTTTTTATATAAACAAAATTCAGGAATTCACAATAGCTGCAACCATATTATGCAAATTTTGGAAAAGCAGGGGCAGCCTACCCTACTCTGCAGCCCACCTCTGCCTCTGTCACCCTGCACTGCAGCCCACCTCTGCCTCTGTCACCCTGCACTGCAGCCCACCTCTGTCACCCTACTCTGCAGCCCACCTCTGCCTCTGCCACCCTGTATTTGGGAATTTGCCCCCACTGCCCCCTTTTAGCCAATTGGCATGAACACACACACCTTCACATAATTTGGCATGGAGCCAAAACCACACCAGCCGCGAACGGTCTTGCCTGTTAACAAGGACGCCGAAATGAAACTGCGTGGCTTCAGCATGGCTTCAGCGTGGCTTCAGCATGGCTTCAGCCTAGCTTCAGCATGGCTTGAGCTTTGCTTCGGCGTATGGTGTGAACGAAGGGTTATCGTTTAGTTTTACTCAGGCTGCCCTGCTACATACTGTGTAATACTGGCTGGAGTTAAAAGATGTCTCAACTGTCCTTTATTTCTTTTATGTTGTGAGCACTAAGCCCAAGTGATGACTTGGCCTATTTCTTTGTAGCAGAGGCATTTTTACATTTGCTCTCCAATAATGAGAAAGCCGGTTAAGATGCCTGGCTTACTCCAATAGTAAACAGGTTATTGTTGTGGCATGTAAACATGGCAGCGAGCACCAATGAGATAAGTTCTTCCCCCTGTATTAGAAATGAGCTGCTACTGCTCAGTCAGACCGTGACCTGTTGGCTGCACATGCTCATAGATAAACAGAAAAGGACAAATGCTTGCCCCGCTCATGTACAGTGTATCCGGAAAGTATTGATAGCACTTCACTTTTTCCACATTTTGTTATGTTACAGCCTCATTCCAAAATGGATTACATTATTTTTTTTTATCTAAAAATTCTACACACAATACCCCATAATGACAAAGTGAAAAAAGTGTTTCTTTACAAGGTCAATCTGGCAAAATCTGCATTGATGTTGGTTAATACGGACCATAGTAGGGTGGTTCTCCCCCCCCAGATTAGTATTGCAAAAGAGGTCCTCTACTTGGGTATTAAAATCAGTACTTCATTGTCTTCTATAGCTAAAACAAATTATTCTTTAGTGTTTAAAAAAGTAGAAGAGGATATTGCAAGATGGAAACATCTGCCAGCGTCAGTCCCAGCTCGGATATCAGTCATTAAAATGAACATCTTACCCCGTATTAATTTCATCAGCTCGATGATTCCACTGGCTCCTCCGATAGGTTACTGGCAGAAGCTGGACTCCCTACTACGAGGTTATGTATGGAATGGTAAACGTCCCAGTATAAAGTGGTCAGCTCTCCAGGTCAAGAAGTCGGTTGGGGGATGGGCATGTCCAAATTTTAAATTATATCACTGGGCATTCGTATTGAGGAGTCTCAGTTACTGGCTGGATGGAGATAGAGTTTCATCTTGGAAAAGCGAGGAGCAAGAACTAATAACACCAATAAGATTTAAGGATTTTCTCCTTATAGGTATATCTAATAAAAAATCTAGTTTGCTTTATGGTCCAATCTTTACTTATATGCTTCAAGTGTTTAGAGCAGCGGAAAGGTTTCTGAAGATCAAAAACAAGTGGTACAAATCATCTCCATTATGGAATAACAGTCATCTGCTAACTGGGGGGAAACCTTTCAGTAACAGATCATGGGAGGATAAAGGTATCATGTCTCTTCAAGATATCAATGGGGTAGACCGCATTCGGGACTTTCGAGACCTAGTCTCCAGCTACAGCATCGATAATCATTCTCTTTTCTTTTACTTCAGAATAAGATCAGCCTGTAGAGCCTATCGGGTTCCCTGGGGGTCAGAGTTGAAAGAACATCCTATTCTTGACTGGGTAAGAATCGCTCCAAAAAGTATAGTGTCATATATATATGATAATTTTAATTCCCATAAGTATACACCCACTTGTGGTATGCAGGCATGGGATAGAGAACTAGGACAAGAGTTAAACTGGGATGCAATTTGGGATAATGTTACTGGTGCTTCGAAGAATCCAAACCATCAATATATACATTTGAAATTTTGTCATAGAGCGTATCTAACACCGAGAATTAGGCATAGGATGGGATTGGTAACTGACCCATTTTGTACGTTCTGCCACCCGGGAACCATTGGCTCTTTTATGCATGTTGTATGGGAGTGTCCAGGGGTCTTGGAGTTTTGGGGGAAGGTTATTAATATGCTGTCAGACCTGCTGGAGGTGCAACTCCTGGTGGACCCGGCAGTACATTTGTTGAATGATGACTCGCATATCTTCTTCACCGGAAAATCACGTAATATCTGGCTAGCAGGTCTAACGGCCACCAAGAAGATTGTTGCTCAACGTTGGAATTCTCCACATGATATATCACATACTCATTGGCTTCGGAGCTTTCTGGACATTTCATACCTGGAACTATCTTCAGCAAGAATTAACAATGCAAAACCAAACACGATTGTAGTATGGACAGATTTAATTTAGAAGTTAAAAGATCTTCTGATTAGGTGATTATTTTTATTTGATGTCTGCCTGTTTTTGTTTTGTTTTGTGTTTCTGTTTTTGTTTTAATTTATATGGTCAGTTGCAATAGCCGGATTGGTGGTAAGGGGTGGGGGGTGGTTGAGGGCATTGGGGGGGTAGAGGGATAAGTGGGTTTATAAATATTCATAATTGTATGGTAGTCATAGGATACTGTATATATTGTATGAATGTATGCTTTGCCTACAAAATAAAAAATGAATGAAAAAACGAAAATATAACACAGCCTTTGCTCAATACTTTGTTGAAGCACCTTTGGCAGCAATTACAGCCTCAAGTCTTCTTGAGTATGATGCTACAAGCTTGGCACACCTATTTTTGGGCAGTTTCTCCCATTCTTCTTTGCAGATCCTCTCAAGCTCCGTCAGGTTGGATGGGGAGCGTCGGTGCACAGCCATTTTCAGATCTCTCCAGAGATGTTCAATCAGGTTCAAGTCTGGGCTGTGGCTGGGCCACTCAAGAACATTCACAGACATGTCCCGAAGCCACTCCTTTGTTATCTTTGCTGTGTGCTTAGGGTCTTTGTCCTGTTGGAAGGTGAACCTTCACCCCAGCTTTTCATCAAGGATCTCTCTGTACATTGCTGCATTCATCTTTCCCTCGATTCTGACTCGTCTCCCAGTTCCTGCCGCTGAAGAACATCCCCACAGCATGATGCTGCCACCACCATGCTTCACTGTAGGGATGGTATTGGCCAGGTGATGAGCGGTGCCTGGTCTCCTCCAGACATAACCCTTGGCATTCAGGCCAAAGAGTTCAATCTTGGTTTCATCAGACCAGATAATTTTGTTTCTCTTGGTCTGAGAGTCCTTTAGGTGCCTTTTGGCAAACTCCAAGCAGGCTGTCATGTGCCTTTTACTGAGGAGTGGCTTCTGTCTGGCCAGTCTACCATAAAGGCCTGATTGGTGGAGTGCTGCAGAGACGGTTGTCCTTCTGGAAGGTTCTCCCATCTCCACAGAGGAATGCTGTGTGAGCTCTGTCAGAGTGACCATCGGGTTCTTGGTCACCTCCCTGACCAAGGCCCTTCACCCCCGATTGCTCAGTTTGGCCGGGCGGCCAGCTCTAGGAAGAGTCCTGGTGGTTCCAAACTTCTTCCATTTACAAATGATGGAGAGACCACTGTGCTCATTGGGACCTTCAATGCTGCAGACATTTTTCTGTACCCTTCCCCAGATCTGTGCCTCGATACAATCCTGTCTCGGAGGTCTAGAGACAATTCCTTTGACTTCATGGCTTTGGTTTGTGCTTTGACATGCACTGTCAAATGTGGGACCTTATATAGACAGGTGTGTGCCTTTCCAAATCATGTCCAATCAATTTAATTTACCACAGGTGGACACCAACCAAGTTGTAGAAACATCTCAAGGATGACCACTGGAAACGGGATGCAGCTGAGCTCAATTTGGAGTGTCATAGCAAAGGCTGTGAATACTTATGTACATGCGATTTTTTTCGTTTTTTATTTTTAATAAATTTGCAAAGATTTCAAGAAAAACTTTTTTCACTTTGTCATTATGTGTGTAGAATTTTGAGATAAAAAAAATAATTTAATCCATTGTGGAATGCGGCTGTAATATAACAAAATGTGGAAAAAGTGAAGCGCTATGAATACTTTCCGGATGCACTGTATGTGAATGAGTAGTACACTTTTCTTTCTCACCTTTTCCATCGTTTCCTCCAGCTCCCTATTGTCCTCCTCCATCTGTTTCTTCCTGCTGTCTAAAGCCTTGATGTCGTTGTCCAGCTTCATCACTTTGCCCAGCTTCTCATCAATGTCTGCCTGTCGATTCTGAACATGAAATTAATGGAACAAGATCAGGGATACGCCAACTACTATACTTCGCTCAGGCACACAACCACAGACAGAACTACCTACTGTAATTAACCACCCGTCTAACGGTCTCTAACTGATCAGAATCAGAATCACTTTTATTGCCACAGTAGGTAATCAGATTATACACAAGGAATTTGACTTAGTTTAAGTATGCAGGGTAGCGGTGACAGCGGTCACATGAATAGTCAAAAGACAAAGAATTTAAAAGATTAAATCACAGAAAAATCTGCAATATGCAATATACACATTAGATTAGAAGGACCTGAGTGATAAGTAGGAATTTACAGTGCCAAAGGTGCATGATGTAAATTACAGATAATCCTATAATCATAATGCAAAGTAGGGATGTCACAATACTAGAACTTCTACTTCGATATACGCAGGAAAATTACGATACTCAATACCATTTTCGATACCACATGGAGGGATGACGACACATCAAGAGGCATAACAAATAAATGAAGACGGATGAACGGACAGACGTACATTTCTCCATAATCTAGGCCTGATAAAAGTCGTTAAAAACCTTGCACTTAAACAGCAGATTACCCTTGCTCTAGTCATCAGCCTATCACAACACTTTGAGCTTGTTGAAGCAACAGATACCCACCAATGATAGGGAGGGAGAAATCAGTAATATGTTTGATTTTTCATTAACTCATTCATGGC
Organism: Poromitra crassiceps; assembly: GCF_964638095.1. Lineage (NCBI taxonomy): Eukaryota > Metazoa > Chordata > Actinopteri > Beryciformes > Melamphaidae > Poromitra > Poromitra crassiceps. The sequence goes on from NC_139623.1 coordinate 61,797,627, forward strand.
CAAAGACGTCTTTGACGTGTTATCAGGAATAGCCCTCCCAGCCAATGACATGTTTGACGTGTTTTTGTTTTTATTAGTGCAGCGCGTAGTTCAAAGACTTCCCCAGCCTGTGACATGTTATCAGGTCCCTGGCATCTAAGACAAGCCGACAACACGTGAACAAACACATACCGCAGCTGTTGTTTTGAAATTGAGCAGGAGGAAAAACAGAAAACGGATAAACGCTTCTTTGTGCAGAGAGGAGAAACGCCATTGAAACGCCCCTCGGCGCGCTGCACGAGCTGGTCGCCTTCCTGTGTGCCAGCCGGGAGAAAACGGGAGAAAGTAATCCAGAGATGTGTTTGATCATCGGAGGAATGAGGAAATGATCGATCAGTTTGACGGGTAATCCAGAGGGCGGTGAGGACGTGTTGAATAGCCGAGGGGAAAACGGGAACGATCAAACAGCAGGGAGTATAGGACAGGGAGACATGGACGAGGACGGGTGGACCAGAACAAAACAAAATAAACACACGAACAGCTAACAAGGCAGAAGCGGCAGTCACAGCAGCAGACGCCAGCAGTACTCAGACCCGGAAACAACGTAACGAAGATAAAAGGGGGATCGTGTGTGTGTGTGTGTGTGTGTCTGTCTGTCTGTCTGTCTGTCTGTCTGTCTGTCTGTGTGTCTGTCTGTCTGTCTGTCTGTCTGCCTGCACACTCACTCACACTGAGTAAACTGTATTGTTGAATGTAAAAAAAGCACTTCATATATATATATATATATATTGTCATTTGTGTCGTAACGAATAATATTTACATGTCTGATGTCAATACAGTTCAAAATAAAATAATTGAGCGAGTTCTGCCTGAGATTGTGTGCTTTACAAAAATCGCCTTTTCTCCTGTTTGTCTTCTCAGAGAGACCTTTTGGGTGAAAACAGGGTGTATATAAATGGCTATAAGTAGAGTACAGAACATGCTAAAAGCTCACTTTTTTTTTCCTGGTGAACCCAGAGACGTACATCTTCATTTTGAGGTATTGCAAATCACTTTGGTGCTAATAGATAATTTACTGTGGGTCTTGAAAGATGACCAACAATTATGAAAATCTTTGGCCTGTGCTAAATATTGGCAGTCCTAAACTGGCCATGAATGAGTTAAGAGAAAGCACTGCTGGTAACCATACTGTTGCAAATGAATATTGTATCTGTTTCAAATTTTTACTAGCGGTTTTTATCGATACTATCGATACTTTTGACAACCCTAATGCAAAGTGTATCTGTGAGTGAGTAGAATTGTGTTCGGCTACTGCTATGCCATTTTACATGCGATCGGGCTGAATCTTTCAGGCAGTGTAAAGAGCACCACCTTTGGGTGACCTAACAGAGTCAGATTTTTTAACTAGGTCATTAGGCAATTAGGCATTATTAATTAATGGCCAAAATTGGCCATGCTGCACAATGTTTGCGCAGCCTCCACCGCATGAATCAGCCGGGGTGGAGCGCCTGCAGTCGGGCAGCTGCTGTCGAGGCGATTTGAGGAGCTGTCCTGCAGCTCCAGGGAGAGGCAAATCATGATTTTTTTAAAGGTCCCATTCCGTGCAAAAGCTGTTTTTACTTGTAAATGCATATATACTGCTGTCAGCCCTCCCTGTAATGAGTGGTCACAAGCTCAGAACTGCCAGAGTTGGATTTGTCCCTATCCAGCGTCCCCCTGCAGTCTCCTCCAAGCCACACCCCCAAACGCGTCGTTTGCCCAGAGGGGAATCTGGGGGAATTGGGACGTCACTAGCTTCCTCCTGCATACTGCGCGGGTCAATCTCACACAAGCTACCTGCACCATTTAGTCTATAGCCACAAAATTAACACTTCTAGCTGGAGCGACGCCAACTGTACGTGATCCAGCAACTGCAGAGGTGCATTCGGTAAGTCTAGGCATTTTGAGATGTCCTCTTTAGCGTAGTACCGTTAAGTTAACGATAACTCGCAACCTAGCGTGCTGGTCCACAGACGCTGATCTGATTGGCCGCTGGGAGCCTGGGGCGGGCTCTCCCTCAGCGGCCAATGGGAACTGTTAGTTCTGAATATATTATAGAAACAGGCCATTCTTGGGAAGCGACTAGATGAGGAAGTGAGAACTCCGTCACAACAAACGGGGTTGCTATATTTTCAACAGATTAATCCAGAATCATGTTTTATGGACCAGAGACACACGTTTTTAAGAGGTTACAGCTGCACGAATTGGGACCTTTAAATGCGTGTTTCACAAATCCGATCGTGGCACATATACAGTATGCTTATGTTATTTTGTTATTTTATCTGTTGGGGAGGCATTTATAGGTCTCGGGAACACACCAGACGCGTGACGTGTCATGCCTGTGGGGCATCTCGCAATCTCCTCTAGTGGAGGATCCAGTGGTCCTGGAGGAGGGGCCACTATCGACTCTCTGCTTGATGAATTCGGTTAGTGGGGGAGTTGCAAGGCCAAATGCCATATACATAAGGCAGGCTAATTTAAAAATGAGAAAAGTATCAATTAACCAGCTATATATCTGTCTTCTAACTAACCAACTGTCTAACTAGGTTTAACTGACCTAATGGTCCTGTCCAACAACATGTCTAACTGACTGTAGGGCTGTCACGATTCCTCGAGTACCTCGAATAACTCGAATAATTAAAATGATCGAGGCCAAAATGATTCGCCTCGACACGGCATTTAGAGAGTAGAGACTGTGTTTCTCACGGACGCTTACTGGTGTGGCACAGCGCTCTTCCGGTGAGAACCAGGGCCGACAAAGCGACCGAAACTGTCTAAGTGTGGGACCATTTCACGCTGAAAAAGGACACAAACTCAGTGGTGTGCAAGACGATACTTGCATATCACAACAGTACCTCGTCAATGCTTCAGCACCTGAACCGTAAACATCCAGTCTACGCATCCACCAGCGCATCTACGTCGAGCGGAGCAAGGTAACGTAACGTTAACTATACACAACGCTAATGTAAATGTATGCTAATGATTGCTACTTGATATTAAGACTAGTAGTAGTTGTGCTGCTGGCTTGCCACGTTGCCAATATGACTATTAGTAACTGCATTCACGCTGCATTTTTGTGATGTGGCTTGCCATTTTCTGTGAGAAATACAAAGCTCAACCTAACGTTAACGTTAGCGGCTAATTTAACAGCGTTGTGTGTGTGTGTGTGTGTGTGTGTGTGTGTGTGATCACAATAGCCTGTTGGTGTGTGAGAGAGAAAGAGTGTGTGTGTGGAGAATGTACATTTACACACCCTAGACCGGTCGACTCTTCTCATGATGATTGCAAACAACTATTTAATTGGGGCATTTTAGGCTCCAATTATTACACCACCTGACCTGTTATCTTGCTATTCTGATATTTGTGTCAATAATAGGCAACAGGTCTAGGGTGTGTAAATGCGCATTCTCCAGTTTTGTTATGAACTTACCGAATAAATATCAATATTAATTATTATTTCACCTCTTTTTCAGCGGATCACAGCGTACTATGGACAGCTTTGTAAGGACGGGTGAAAAAGATGAATGGTGCCACTGCCAGTTCTATGCAATTTAAAAATAAAAATGTTGTTTTTTCTAAGAAAGAAACTAATGTAGTTGTTTATTTGAAGAGATTTATCTTATTTTTTGGTGTATATTTACGATAAGCCTTTGAAAACACAAAAAAGGGTTCTTATCCGATTACTCGATTAATCGATGGATTATTCGGTAGAATACTCGATTACTAAAATAATCGATAGTTGCAGCACTAACTGACTGACCTGTCTAACTGCGCTTATACTTGACTATACCAGCTGTTTGTCTAAATGACTGACCTGTCTAACTGTGCTTATACTTTACTATACCACGTGTTTGCAGCAAGCCCACACAGTTTCTCAGCGAAAAGTTTTTTCTAGTCCCATACATTTTCTCACACGCACACACACGGGTTAGGGAGTAACAGAATACATGTACCGTAAATTCCGGACTATAAGCCGCGGCTTTTTTCCCGTTTTTTGGCCCCTGCGGCTTATATAACGGTGCGGCTTATCTATGGATTTTTTCAGAAAAAAAAAAAAAATACAAATAAAATCTCTTTTTTAGCACTCTTTCTAACTATAAATCCACTTCTGTTTTAATTTCCTCTCTTGCCCTCTTTTCACCACACCGCGGACACTGTGTGCACTGTAAAAATAAACAACGGTGGTGTTGTGTTATGTTGTTTTGTTGAAATGTTACGGTAATACGGTAAATGGGAGCTTCCTCAAACAGCCATCTCTTTCCCGACAATCCCCTCTGTGCGTGACCACTTACATATGGTAATTACGGTAAGCAAACGGCCACTCGGGCAACAACTCCCTCCCCCGACTACCAGGAGAAAATCACAAACTTCGGCGAATTCACACAAAGGAAGATCAAGGAATATTCACAACAAGACGAGCAGTAGAAGCAACACTCTCACTTACCATGGGGAAGGTACGCAGAAATTCACACGACGCAGCTTTCAAGTTGAAAGCAGTCAATCTCGCATTAAAAGAGGGAAACAGAGCAGCCGCGCGTAACCTGGGCATCGATGAGTCAATGGTGAGGCGTTGGACGGTGCAGCAGGAGGAACTGTCTCAGTGCAAGAAGACCAAAAAGTCCTTCAGAGGTCATAAAAGCAGATGGCCCGAACTTGAAGATTCCCTTGAAGATTGGGTGTTGACCCAGAGAGCAGACGGCCGAGGCGTTTCCACGGTGCAGATCCGACTGAAGGCCAAAACAGTCGCCACCGAAATGAAAATTGAACATTTCATAGGTGGCCCATCTTGGTGCTTCCGATTCATGAGACGAAAGGGACTGTCCGTCCGGGCAAGAACTACTGAACAACTCCCTCCCGACTACCAGGAGAAAATCACAAACTTCGGCGAATTCACACAAAGGAAGATCACGGAATATTATAGGAGTGTGAAAACATCCACAATCACCAACGGGTTCCAAAACGCTGGACTGCTGCGGGATGAAGAGGATGACGCCGCCACAGCTGGCGCTGAGGGCCGTCAGAGGCTTCAGAGGCTGTTCGATGCCGACAGTGACGAAGAGGAGTTCGTTGGTTTTGAGTGACAATGAAGGAGAGAGGAGAGTGGTTGACGAAGCCACCCTGAACCTGTTCGTTTCCGACACTGAAGATGAGGACTTTGGTGGTTTCAGTACGCAGGAAGAAGAGGAAGACGAGGATTAGTGACTTGACTTCTCTGGTTACAGCCGTTTGCTGCACATATAGCCTATTGTTGTGTGATTTTGTCTGGGGATTAGTGACCTGACTTTTGTTTTGTTTTGTTGAAATGTTAATAAATGGGAGCTTCCCCAAACAGCCATCTCTTTCCCGACATTCCTCTCTGTGCACGAACCCTTTCATATGGTAATTAAACATCAAAACACCCGCGGCTTATAGACCGGTGCGGCTTATATAAGAAAAAAATAGTCAATTTTGGTCCCGCGGCTTATATACCGGTGCGCCTTATAGTCCGGAATTTACGGTACATGTATTTAGAATACAGTATTTAAAGCACAAAATATGAGTAACTATATTCAATTACAGTTTCAGTTTAAATTTGTGGTATTCTCTGAATACAGTTACTGTCCTTAAAAACAGATTACTTTAAGGGATTACTTTATTTGTTTATTTTGTTTTATTTCCTCTCAAATTGTGCCTGCCACACACTACAAGAGAATGGCAATGTCAGAGGAAAAACAGCCAGGACACTCTCAGGAATGCGTTTTTCACATGGAAAATAAAGGACACTTTACTTAGAAACATGCTGATGAAGGTCAGTGCACTCGCGACCGCATTACCCTCTTGTTTGCATATATTCATGGGCTCAGCAAGACGATTTTGAAGGATCCAAAAAGTAATCCAATGTATTTAGAATACATTGCATAACTTGAGTAATCTAATGGAATATGCTACAAATTACATTTTAGGGCATGTAATCTGTAGTGGAATACATTTTAAAAGTAACCCTCCCAACACTGCACACACACAACCCATTGACGCACCTCAAGTGGGTCCACCTGGCTCTCTATCTGCTGGACGCTGTCTTTGGAGGCTTCCAGCTGAGCCTCCTTGGTGCCCAGCATGTCTTTGATCTGCTGAGACTTCTCCTTGTTCTGCTTCAGGTAGCGCAGCTCCATCTGACACTCTCTGACCGTGTTGGCCTGTTTCAGACGCAGCTGACGCATCACCTCCAGAGCCTTGATATATCTGGGAGACGGAGAGAGAGATGCCAATACAGTGTTGCCCAATTGGTCGATTAAAAAAAAAATATATATAAAAAAAATCGCAATATGAATTTCTGCATAGGGCTGCAAAATTCCAGGAATATTCAAAGTTGGAAACTTTCCATGGGAATTAATGAGAATAAAGTGGAAATTTTGGGGTAAAAGCTTGACTAAATGCATTCATTTTACATTTTGAATGGGACTTATTCAACATTCATGTTTTTGTTGTTCAACAAAAGGATCCATTAAAGTTCTACTCACAAATAAAATAAAATAAAATTGCAGCTTCCCATCGAAAGTTTCCAACTTTGAAGATTGGAAACAGACAAAAAAAAGGCACAATCTCCAAAATTCCCAAGCTTAACTTCCCATGGAAAATTTTTCCAGAGTTTCTGGAAATTTACAGATGGTGTTTTCTGTCCCTTTGCTACCCTACTTCTGCAATTCCGAAAGGCCAGGTACATTATTTCAGGACTCTGGTTAATCTTTCATCAAACTGAAACAGTAAATCCTGACATCTATTGTTTTTAACAAAATCTCTTTTCTTAGACAATTTTAAAGCTCTAAAAGAATTGATGACAAGAAAAACCTCAGATGATATGAATTGCATTTACAATATTCTGTAATAATCGGAAGTTGTTTTTTTGTCAATATCTTGGAGCCCTACTGCCCAGATAAGTTAAGTTTCCCTAAGTAAAGTATGGCTTTAGATCGGTTTTAAGGTGTTGTAAAAACTGGCATTCAAGGCAAAAGCCAACAAAACATCACAAAACAACCAACAAACAAAAAAATATGGAAGGCATTTGCTGTACTTGGTGGCAGCGAAGATGGAGTCAAACTTCTCTTTGAGTGCTCTGCCCTCGCTAAGCGGCCAGTTGGACTCTTCTTGGTGGCAGAAGATGATGTGGTTCAGCACAGGCTTGGACACGCCCAGTCCAGAAATCATCTCCCGGTCCAGCTCACCGCACTTAGACGATATGCTCAACTTCTCACCATTTCTGGGGAGATTGGGGGCAGGCATACAGGACGGGGTCATACAGGACGGGGTCATACAGGACGGGGTCATACAGGACGGGGTCATACAGGACGGGGTCATACAGGACGGGGTCATACAGGACGGGGTCACACAGGACCGGGGTCAAGTCACAATCACATTTTCATTCATATTCAACAAAAAAGATCTGCCATAGTTCTGCATACACATTCTTGAAACAAACTGTGAATGAGAAAGAATGCTTTATCAGGGGCGTATGTGTAGTGTAGAGGTACAAGCACTCTGCTACCACTGCAGAGACCCGGGTTCAATTCCCGGCAGCGGTACTTCCAGCTTGGTTAGATGCTCCTACCTAAGTACAGACACAATTGGCCGTGTCTGCGGGTGAGAAGCCAGTCCCACTCGCACCCACACCCTCCTCTGGTCGGTCATGTTCATGGTTGGTTGGTTGGTTGGTGGGTTGGTGGTGGGTGGTTGGTGGGTGGGCTTTATCATACGTAGGTGAAATGTAGTTTCAATGATAAATGAGAGAAGAGGCTCGACTTTAGACTTACTTAATTCTGGTGATGACGCCCTCTAAGGTTTTGAAGGTATAGGTCTTTGCCTTCAGAGTGCAAGACATGGAGCGCTGGATGGCAATTTTCTCTCCGTTGACGTCAGTGAATACCAGCCGGATCTGGCCTCGCACTTCCGTCTCATGGACATCCTGCAAGCAGAAAGACATTCATTTCATTTACCTTCAACTTATTTACCCGAACACAGATCATGGACCTTATTTACCCTGATGCCTCCCCCAGACCTGACGAGAATTTGCCTGATTGTGGCCAAGATTCCCCCCTCCCGACGATCTTGGGGGTGCTCCCGATTTGAGGCCTGTCGGGGCCAATAATCTGCCCACATGATCCTGTAGTGTGTGGGGTTCAAAGACTGCTGTTGACTTGTCGGGCTCTTCCCCGATGGTGAATCGGGCATATCAAACATGTTTGATATTTACAACCCGACAGGCGATGGAATCTTGAGCAGAGCGCGTCACCAACCGGAGCGGGCGCGCGGGGGGGGGGTCTCACAGAAAACTGTAAAATAGCAACGTTGCGCTGCATGACGTGTGCTCCACAGTGGTGCTGAAAAAGAGAGCGAGCGCGCAGAAAGGAACAGAATTGGCATCAAAAACACGCACACACAGCTCTCCATACATTACATTTACATTACGTCATTTGGCAGACGCTTTTATCCAAAGCAACTTACAATAACACATATTTGTCAGCAATAGAGCAATCAACTATGCAACACAGTCTGTGACAACTACAACTTCTGAAGGACAGTGGTACAATGTTTAGTTTAGGTTAGTTTTTTTTTTCCATTCACTCCAAAACACGAGATCTCCGCTCAACACTTTTCTCCACTCCATATTAACGCACAAGTCTCACTGCGAAGTTGCCGATGCATTCCGACGCACTTTTAGCGAGTCCATATGTAATAGGCTACAATTCTCTGCTCTGAAGTCACGTTTAATCACTGGAGTTTCTGCGAGATCCCAAGTCCTCCGAGGTGACAATCTTCAGCATAATCGTCAAGTGTGTGGGGTTGAGTCAGAACGGTAGTGATTGTGTGTGCGTTCCAAGATTGAAATGTTAGAAAATCGGTTATCTCTGTCGTGAGGTGTGTGGACTCTCAAGATTTTCATAATCTTCAAGGATTTGAAAATCTTTAGGTGTGTGGGAGGCATAACACAGATGGATTCAATAATCCGTATCTGTAGGACTGGGTATCGAACTTTGATACTTTTCTGGCACTGAATCAATTGCCGAGTATCGAAACATGCCTTGTCATTCGATACCAATTTTCTATACCAAAAAAATACTTGAGCCTATGAGCATGCAACATGCTTGGCTGCACACCACGCTAATAAGGCTGGTGATTGGCTGTCATGTAGAGGCATGCAGGAACAGTTACACCGACTTTAGCCGGAGAGAGGCAGGCACACCAGGCAGCGCGCGGAAACAACGTGGAAACAATCTAAAGTGTGGCTCTATTTAAAGCTCGATGCCAATACCATGTGATGCAATAACCCAGTCAAGCTCTATTTTCTTTGCAGCACTTGCAAATGGAGGAAATCGATGCATCTGGTCGTGAGTTGAAGATAGTTTAATTAATTAGTAATGTTATGCGCAAGGGATTAATTTATATGTGTGAACTTTTTTTTTTTAAGATAATTTTTGGGGCATTTTGCCTTTTAGTAGACAGGACAGTATGCAGACAGGAAAGGTGGGGGGAGAGAGACTCGAACCCACGTGACTCGAGCCTCCGTGGTACGCGTGCTACCAGGTGAGCCACCAGGATGCACATATGTGTGAACGTTAATATCGGGCAGTTTTTCGCCCATTATGTATTTTTAGCAACTCCTTAACAAACGCTGATGTCATGATAGTTTGTTGAATGTCAATGCGATTCACTTTGTGTCATTAAGGCTATATCGATAGACTATTGTCTTCCATGCATCAAGTGGAGCCGTCTCATCACAGTTTTGACAATAACATTCTGTTGCAGCAGTAAGCATCATTACAAATTGATTTGCAACTCTCCATTTTGCATTGAAAACTATTTGCAGCAAAACATACATTGTGGAGAGACAGACTTGAGAAATGATGATATAACAGACTAAGCTCACCTTTGGATCATGGATAAAAGCTGCTCCTTTAGCTCCAGGGGGAAGCTCGCCTGATGCGGCATACTTCAGGCACTCAATGATAGTCTGCAAACAGAGAGAAAGGGTTATATTGCATATATATATATATATATATATATAAAATTAATAAATTATATATATATATATATATATATATATATATATATATATATATATATATATATATATATATATATATATATATATATATATATATAATACAGTATATATTATATTGCATGGGTAAGGCAGAGGATTACAATTCGGGGGGTGTAGTTATAGAAAATAATGTCCATATTCTCTGAAAGGACTATCTGCAGCTCAACATGGTAAGACTAAGGAGCTTGTAGTGGACTTCAGATGGACCAAGAAGCCACTAAGATCTGTCACAATCCAATGAGAGATGATGTGGAGGTGGGACAGTAGTCTTACAAGTTTTGGGGTATTCTTCATATTGACAACAAGTTGGACCAGTCACACAACACCACCACGAATGCAGTTGCTCTCTACAGGAATGTCCAGAGTAGACCAGGGGATAGGCAGCCATGGCCCATGTATGCAGTTTTTTATACCAACAAAACACTACACCATATATCAAAAACAGTACAGTTGCATTTGAGAACAAACAAAACATTGAATTTTGAAAAAAATAAAATAATACTTTGCTCTCGACAGCCTCTTCGACATGTTTCTCAACGTGACTGACAACCAAGTTGTGAGGTGACATAAGGGTCCCATTTATCTACGCCTATTTTAAAGAAGAAGTAGGCCAGCAGAGCAGAGCACACTAGTAGAATGTCCTTTTAGCGTTGTCAACGCAGATGAAGGCTTTGAGCTGAAACACTGCTGTTGTGTACCAGATGTTCTGCTGTCTGTACCAGATGTTCTGCTGTCTGTACCAGATGTTCTGCTGTCTGTACCAGATGTTCTGCTGTCTGTACCAGATGACCATTAAACGGTAAAAGGACATTCTAGTGTGCTGGCCTACTTCTTCCTTGATGTTATTCCTTGGCCCTAGGGGTTGGTATCGAGTTTCGATACTTACTTGGCACCGAAATGAAAACATCGATACTAAGGGGTATCGAAGCCTCCCTTGTCAATCGATACCAATTTTCGATACCAAAACAAAACAGCGTCATTGAGCCTATAAGCATGCGACATGCTTGCACACCACGCTCTAATACGGCTGGTGATTGGCTGTCATGTAGAGGCATGCAGGAAAAGTTACGCCCACTTTAGCCGGTGTGTGTTTGTTTTGAGGCAGGCAGCGTGCGCTGCGGAGACAGAATACAAGAAGTGGAACTAGCGTTAGCCACTCAAGCTAGTCCTATCCTGGAGTACCATATGGCGAAGATTAGGGATGCACCGATATGAAAATTTTGGCCGATGCCGATAACCGATATTAACATTGCCGTTTTGGCCGATAACCGATATTTACCGATGTCGATATGATCTGTATAAAAACACATTTCTATGATAATAAAATTTTGTACATACTGAAAAACACATTGAACACACTGAATTTGAAAAAGTAATGCATTTCTTTACTTCAAAAACATTTGTAAAAGCCCATAAATCATAGATTTACTGCATTATTTCATCTTAATGTGAAGAATTTGGTTGATACCGATAACCGATATTAACATTGCAACATCGGGCCGATACCGATATGTTAAAAAATGACTAACATCGGCCGATACCGATATGATTGCCGATATATCGTGCATCCCTAGCGAAGATGATGAAAAGCAGGGAAAGAAACAGAAACAACAAGGACTGGTTTCCACAGACAAGACAAATAATCGAGAGGTGGGTCAGCTTACCGCAAGTTGTTGTTGTTAGCGGTTATCAGATCCCTCAGTCTGACAGTCTGGCTGTGAGTTGTAGCATTACATCGTTTAATTAATTGGCGCCCTAACGTTATGCGCAAGCGGGCATTGTGTATTTTTAGCAACTCGTTAACAAACGCTGATGTCATGATAGTTTGTTGAATGTAAATGCGATTCACTTTGTGCCATTAAGGCTATAGGCTATTGATAGGCTAGTCAATGCTCAACTATTGTCTTCCATGCATGAAGTGGAGCTGTCTCGTCAGTTTTGACAAGAATGACGTTCTGTTGCAGCAGTGAGCATTAACCACTGATGTGCAACGCTAGCGTTAGATCTTCAATTAATTAGCGTTAACGTTATATGCAAGCGGGCAGTTATCGCCTATTATGTATTTTTAGCAACTCGTTAACAAACGCTGATGTCATGATAGTTTGTTGAATATAAATGGGATTCACTTTGTGCCATTAGGCTATATTGATAGGCTAGTCAATGCTCAACTATTGTCTTCCATGCATGAAGTGGAGCTGTCTCATCAGTTTGGACAAGAATAGCGTTCTGTTGCATCAGTGAGCATTAAACACTGATTTGCAACTCTCCGTTTTGCACTGAAAACTATTGCACTGATTTATTTGTTTTATATTTCTTTCCTTTGTAGTACTCCAATATTTTTTTGTAGGGACAGCAATAAGTTTAGACAACTTAAAGTTATGTTAAATACAGTAGGTTTTATTTTTTTCTGCTGTAAAACTTGATTGGTATCATAATTGTCAATGTATAATGCAGTTTTATTTTTGTTAAAATAGATTTTTCTAAAAATTGGTATCGAAAAAAGTATCGTTCAGGAACCGGTATCGAAATCAAAGTATCGAAACGGTATCGATATCGAAAAATTTTGAACGATACCCATCCCTACTTGGCCCTGCACCTAAGTTGATCATTAGTCTTGAGTGTGCTCGCTCGCTATTGAGTTTACTTTTGGACGTTACGATTTTATAATTTTGAAATCATCAAGTTATAAGATTAAATATGCATACATTCCATTTGAATAATTAGGCCTTCTTTTATCAATTTTCTGCCAAATTATGGAAAATTCTGAAATATTCCATGTTTTACAGTTGATTCCATTTTTATTACCAAATTCCATGAATCCGTCTGTTTTTCTGCATTGCGGAAATCACATGGTCCTATGGGGGGTTTCTGTGGGCTTAAGGCAGTGGGTAGAGGCAGCAATACTGTAGGTGTAGTTTGGGACTCCTACCTGTGATTCACCGGTCATTCCCTCCCACAAATTGTAGACTTTCTTATAATAAAATAAAGGCATATCTATCTTTCCATATTTCTGTGTTGAGTGTATCTTATCTCTGACAGAGCTGCTCTATTACACATAGGTCTTTTCACACTGCACTGTTAGCTTCCTAGCCCTGTTTGTTCCACCCCTTTCAAACTACTGACATCTGTAAGAGGAATATAAGATCTTCAAATCTGCGATGTGACGTCAGAAACAGTTTTCTGTCCCAGAGCCGAGGCGATGGACGAGGGAATGAGGCTTCTTCTTCTATTGAGTTTTATGGCAGTTGGCATCCTTAAATGGTGCATTACCGCCACCTACTGTATTGGTAAAATTATAGTGCAAATACAATATCAATAAAAAAGTGTCCACCCAAAATGCTCCCATTCACCCCAATATCCATACTGTGGCCCAGACCAGTCGTCTAGGCCGAAGCAAACGCTTCATTCAGCGTTTTCATCAAGTCATCTCCTGAAATGTCCTCAATATCCAAAAATGTCCTGGCAGCGTCCACCACCATCTTGATCCTCTCTGACTTGCTTTCTATCTCCAGAGCACAGTTGATTCACCATCGCCACGAAAGCCAAAAAGGCTTTCTTGTCCACACAGAAATTGTTTCCAGATTCACCAGCACCACTCTTCTCCTGTTCCTTTCGTACTTCCACTATCTCATGTTTCCTTTCCATACTTGTAACTGCCTCAGCCTAAGATATTCCTTTCTCTTCTCTTACCTTGTTCACTTTCACCTCTCTAATCCTTTTTGAACACTGTTTTGACTCTGCATGATGTGACCCCCCACAATGCAGGCATTTTACCTGCCCTTTACACCCCTCAACTTCACATTCATCTTTCCCACATCGCCCACATATTTTATCTCTTCTGCACACTGCAGCTACATGACCATATCCATGACAACAAAAGCACAGAAGAGGCGCTCTCTCAAACGGCCTCACCCTATAGCTCACACAATCTACAAAGACTCTTTCTGGAACTCCTGCTTTAAAAGTCAAACACACAGACTGTTCTTCTTACCTTCTACAAACCTTGTCATTCTTCTTGCCTCAAACACACAGTCTACATCTTCAAACGTGTCCACGTCAACATCAAGTGGAACACCACTCACCACTCCTTTTTTCATGGGCTCTTTTCCAAGAGCAAAACACTCTACCCTACAATATTCATAGTTTCTTATCTCAATGACTTTCAAACCCTGAGCCTTCGACACACAATCTATGATCACCATTCCACTTCTAGTCACCCTGACAGATTTAACCATTCCCACTTTCTTTTTAATAAACTTTCCCACGTTGTGTGGATTACTGAAAATTCCATCGTCCTTCGTTACTGCTTTCATACCAACAATAAAAGGATCAGACTTCACTTTCTTATTACTATGACTGACTATTGTCACTCGATACACTACTGAAACTTTTTTGTTTATTCTCCAGCCCTCTCGAATCTTCATCAATTTCAATTTCGCTCTCACTCTCTGTATCACGGTTCGACGCCATTTCCTCCTCGTGACGTGAGCTCTCCTCCACCCGTGACGTTACTTTGGAGTGCTGTCTCTGTCTTATTTCATTCGTCAACAAATGGGGCTATACTATAGCTTCCTAGTGAGCTGTTATCCCTGGGCTAAGAGAATGCACAGTGGTGTAGTGGAGGGTAGACTACCCACTTATTTTTCAGACGGATTTGCGTCTACCCACTTCTAGCGGCAGATTCCACCAGGAAGCATCGCGTTACGGCCGCCGGAGCTGGTCGAAGCCTGTCTAGTGACCACCTGTGTCCACCATCCCTGAAGCGGCTCTCCACTCTGCTCTGCTAAACATATGTTTAGCGCCCTGTGTATTTTCGCTTCCCTCTTTGAGTTGCATCAAGCAGCAGAGAGCAGATCGAGCTGGGCAGGAATTCATGAGAATAATAAAATAAAACATCCTGTGGGATTTCAAAATAAAACCTGTTACTGTATGTCAAGAGAGAAACAGTCACACATTGAGGCGGGCAATTTAGCCTGCTTTCTATATAATGCCTCCCTCAATTACTTGTGGAATGCTTCCATTATTTTGGCAGCTACTTGGGTTCAAATGGGTTTATTTGAATTGTTTGTATCAATTAACTAAATTCAGTAATCTCCAGGTTATGGTAGCCTAATTGTTGTTGTCGTCTATAAATAAATAAATAAATAAATAAATAAATAAATAAATAAATAAATAAATAAATAAGCGAACACCGGAGTAACATCAGAACCGGCGACGAGCGCAATCCTGTTGCTCTTCACTTTAAACAGGCCGGGTCACAACCTCAATGCCTTCTGCTATGTGGGTGTTGAGAAAGTGGATAAGCCCCCTAGAGGAGGCGACCATGAAAGGAGGCTCCTGCAGCGGGAGACCTACTGGATCGATTTCCTCAATACCATGTCTCCTAATGGCTTGAATAAGGAATTTTACATTAAACCTTTTTTGTCATTTGTCCTATTCTATTATTGTTATTTCTATACAAGTCTTAGTCTATTTTTGTACCCTATGTATTTTTCGACTATGTATTTTATTGATGTGTGTATATGTACTGTCTACATAACTTCACTGATTGCTCCTTTAAATGTTATGTACAGGCAGGCTTCTTTTAAGGCATTAGTCACCTGCCATTGGCTATGTGCTATAGCCGACTTCATTGACTGACAGCAGCTGATGTCAATGCGTTGTCTTGTCATTAGTCTTATTTTCTATATGTTCTGCTGTATTCTTTTCTAGTCGTTTGCCTGGTGAAGACCCACTGCGTGAATTGAAAGGTTGTTGTAATCATCATCATTAAATATTTTGAGCTGCCCCAGTGTGCGGATATTCACTTTTTCAACCCTCAGACGGTTTTAACTTAACAATAATAACCATCACAACCCACCTGAATATCCGGTTTACTTCCTGTATACATAGCTGAGCGCAGGCTGATATTCGGCTCATATTAAATGTTAACATTAGGCCGTGTCTCTGACACACACATTAACAAGGTAGCCTATTTCGGTCTTTATGTCTTGTAGTAGTTAGTAGTAGTTGTTGTTGATAGTTGCCATAACAACCACCCACGTGGGAAAGACGTGCACACGCTGGGTAGTAGGAAGCGTTGTTGTCCGGTCCGGAGCTAGCCTGAGAGGCTATAAAAGCTACATGTTACAGAGTAAGCTGACTATGTACTATGCTGACCACCATACCGTTTTCCCAGCTCCATTGGGTCCAACCAGCAAAGTCAGAGGAGTGAAGAAAGAGATGACCTGTTTGTCCTTGTCTTCAATCCCAAAACTCCTCACCCCCATGATGCTCATCTTGTCAATTTTTGACATGTTTGCTTCTTGGACAGGCTTAGCTGAGAGCAGAAGAGAGAGAGAGATAACAGTTTAGACTTATAACGCAATATCTAAGGCAAACGTTAACCGTATATTTAAGACATTTTAATTTCCTGATTGCAGATAACTGTATGTAACGTTTAAGACTTTGAAGGACCTGTGCAGACCAGACATCTCAAATGGCTAGCGTTAGTTTGGCTATCGTGCTACCTGCTGCTAAATTAAGTTACACAGCTGAGCTAGCAGTTAGCTAACTAGCTAGAAAGACAAATGTAACGTTACCAGTTTAACCAAGCAGCGATTCTGTATGGCTGCATCAACTGTCTGCAGACAAGTCCGAGGCTGAATTAACCAAGTTGTTGAGCTGAAGAGTGAAAGTACAGTGACAGTTTTCGCGCTGAAATGTGACGTGGAAAGTGATGATGACATGTGACCAAAGAACTTTTATGGTCCACGGGTCCACGCTAGGTTAGTCCACGCTCTTTGATGTGACATGTGACCAAAGAATGTGACTTCCTCCTCTTCTTCTTCTTCTGATTTGGCAAACAGCATTTTGTGCATTACCGCCACCTTCTGGATTTTAGCAGTTACAAAATATGACCAAAGAACTTTTATGGAAAGAACTGAAAGCTCCATATTGCCCCATTGCAACATCAGCGCCCAGCAGCCTCCGCCATTTTTTATTTTTGGAAGCGTGACAGCGCCAAAAGAACCTCGCACAGGCTCGCAGTGGTCAGCTGCGGTAGCGCGGGCCCCTATAATCAGCCTCTCTAAACAGTAACTCAACGGGAGAACACTCTAAATTTCGTGGATTCACATCTTTTCTGGGCGTACTGCAAATCTTGACTGAAGTGGTGTAGTGCAGGGATGTAAAACAACAACCATATTGTGGAAACTAAGCAAAATGTTTCGTTTTCTTTGTTTAGTTTTTTCAAGATAAATAGCTAATGCGGCTGTCGTCCACTCCGTCAGAAGTGTGTTGCCGTGGTTTTAACCTCGGGTCCTTTGCATTTACTATTTATCTTGAAAAAACTAAAAGAAAAAAACGAAAAATTTTGCTTAGTTTCCACAATATGGTTGTTGTTTTACATCCCTGCACTACACCACTTCAATCAAGATTTGCAGTACGCCCAGAAAAGATGTGAATCCACGAAATTTAGAGTGTTCTCCCGTTGAGTTACTGTTTAGAGAGGCTGATTATAGGGGCCCGCGCTACCGCAGCTGACCACTGCGAGGCGCATTCTGTTTCCAAAAATGGCCGGAGTTTCGTCTCTTTCCTTCCATGCTCTTTGATATGACTTCCTCCTCCTTCTTCTTCTAGTGTTTTATGGCGGTTGGCAAACAGCTTTTGGTGCATTACCGCCATCTACTGAATGTTTGTAGTTTCCACAATGCAGTGACCCAAAGTGCTCCAATTCATAATTATTGTCCATATATCAAGACGCAGTTGTCTGACTTCTTCTTCTCCTTCCCCTCCTTCTCCTCCTCATTCTTCTTCTTCTTCTTCTTCTTCTTCTTCTTCTTCTTCTTCTTCTTCTTCTTCTGGTTTTAACGGCAGCTATGTTGCACCACTGCCATCTTCTGAAGTTACCTCCACAGTGTCCATTCTGTCAAGATTCTCCTTATCAGTCTAGTGAGTGGTGTAACGATGAGAGATTTTTGGGGGACAAACAGGTTGAGTAGCCTACAGTACTTGAGTTGAGTGACAGTCAGAAATGATGTCATGCTACAGTTGCTCACACTCGTAGCCTATAGGGGATAATGTAAACATCAAGACATTATACGAAGCATAGAATAATAGACCCAAAAGAAAAACACAACATTAAAAATAGAATAGAATAGAAGTTAGGTAGCCTATATACATGAAAGTGTCACCAATGCTTGCCACCTCCGACAATTCTTGTCAAGTAGCCTACCATTGAGTAGAAGTGAATATGTGAGGTACATACTATTATCTTACATACAGCAGTGTGAGTGTATAGAGTGATAATAATAATGATAACAATAATAACCAATAAACAGTAAGGTGCATTAGGTCCAGTCAGTAAAAGAACATTTGTGTGGATAGTTGATTATTGCACAAATTGCAGTGTTTTATTGCATTGGGTTTTATTGCACAATCAGATATACATTAAAGTGTGTTGGTGTTTTATTTATTTGTATATATATATATTTTTTTATCCTATGTAGACGGTTGGAGTGAGACCATGGCTATAATGTTGACTGACTCAAAGTGTCTGATGCCCTGCCCTTAAGGAGTGTGATGGCCACAGGCAGCTAATGACTTCCTGTGGCACTCTGTGGTGCATCTTGGTGGATGAAAGTGCTCCTGTGTTCGACTAGTTCGTCATAGAGTGGGTGGGATACGTTGTCCAGGAGCTCTCTGACAGCGGCGTCAGAGAGCTCAGCTCCAGCCCCACAACATGCCTGGCCTTGCGTATCAGTTTGTTGAGTCTGTTGGCGTCCGCTGCCCTCAGCCTGCTGCCCTCAGTCAGATAGGTAGTCAACAATCCAGGACACGAGGGGGGCATCCAGCCGCATCGCTGTCAGCTTCTCACCCAGTAGAGCCGGCCTGATGGCACATATGGAATACATTTACAGATATACCCAAAAAAATTACAAAAAGAACAGACATGAAAGAAAGGGGGGGGCGGGGAGAAAAAAAATACATACATACAAATCATAATCAGTCAGAGGTTTCAGGGAAGACATTTGTATGTTTCAAGAGAGTATATATATTTTTTATATTATTCAGCAGGATAATCTTCACGAACGTTAATCACTGTTACGCCTTTTGAAGCGTTTTCTAAAAATCACGCATTTACGTTCCAAAAGTCATACTCGACTAAAAGTCAAGTTATTCACATTTGTGAAGATTATTCTGCTGAACCCAAATTCGTGCTCCCATAAACTTTTGTTAACCACAGACCTTATTTTATGTATTCAAGTTAAATCCCCATTCTAAAACCCCATTCACTTTTTCGCTGGCGAACCCAAGCATTACTTACATCCTCAAAGCGGGGTCCTCTCGCCATTCCGAAGTGTCGGCATTCCGATCATTGACTTCTATGCTTTCGGAGAGGCGGCCCTTTTTATCTCCAAAAAAGGTTTTGCCATTGCGAAAGATATTAGGTCCGCCTTTCCGACATAGCATCTTGAGTTATTTAGCCTACAGGGGTGGGAGAGGTTAGGTTTAGGGTTAGGTTCTGGGGGAGGTTAGGTTTAGGCTTGGGGGGTGGGAGAGGTTAGGGTTAGGGTCTGCAGGAGGTTAGGTTTAGGCATGGGGGGTGGGAGAGGTTAGGTTTAGACGTGGGGGCTGGGAGAGGTTAGCTCCAGCCGGTCCCCCGGGTTAGGGTTAGGGTTCTTTCGCAATGGCGAGACAGATCTCCATTCCGCCAATTTTGTCGGAATGCCGGTATTTTGGAGTGCCGACATTTCGGAATGCCGGGGTGTCCCCCTTCAAAGCAAATGGAGGATTTTTCCAAGAGATAACTTGTCTGTGAATGCTCGTGGACAAAACAATGTTTATTCACTTGAAATGCACTTAAAAGTTGAACTGGCTTTATTGGGTTGAATATTGTTTATTAACCATTCATTTTAATGTGTTTTACAAGCCTACGACCCTACTAAGCTAGCAGAGCTACGGAGAGCTGTTGCTAGGGACGGGTTGCCACCTTTCATGCAAAAAGATAAAGGACGCCCCTGCAGAGGATGACCACTCCTCGGGGCCACAGGCCCGTTGGCAGGGGCCACCAGTAGGCTAGTACTGGTAGCCAGTGGTGTAATGTAACAAAGTATTAATACTTAAGTACAGTACTTAAGTATTTTTTCTGAGTATCTCGGTTGCATGAAGCACCTTAAGTTAAGATTTTCCTTAGAGTCCGACTTAAGGTGTCCATAAAATAAAATCGGTTACACAAAATGCCCTTAAATCTTCTCCTTCAGGTTAAACATTTGAAGGAAAACATAAGCACAAGATTTAAGGGTGTTTTGTGAAGCCGATTTTATTTTATTGACACCTTAACTCTGACTTTAAGGAAAATCTTAACTTAAGGTGCTTTGTGCAACCGGCCCCTGTATTTTACTTGACTATTTCTATTTCTATCAACTTTCACTTTTACTCCACTACATTTCCCCCAAGCATCTTAGTTACAAAGTAAAATCAGAAGAAATTGGTAGTCTGGTTTGGCGAATCAGTGCTCCTAGTTTGCAAGTTACGTTAATCACGATCCACACACCATTCCAGTTGGTGGCTGTAATGCAACATAAAATAACGTTGTTTGCCAACTGCTATAAAACTCAAGAAGAAAAAGAAAAAGAAGACTTCCAATGACTTCCACTCAAGCCCAGGCATCTTGCTTACTTTTTTAAACAGCATTTACTTGTACTTTTACTTTCAATAGGCCGACTTAAGTAGGTACATTTAATATCAGAAAATTACTTTTGATAGGCTACTTAAGTAGGCTACAGAACATATCAGCTAGGCCTACTTTTGATACTTTTACTCAAGTAATATTCTAATAGGCCTAAGTGACTGTAGAGATTTCCAAATACGGATAGGATAATAGTCTACTTTGACTTTTATCAAAGTTTTTTTCTGGGAAGATATCTACTTTTACTCATATGGCTTTCGAGTCGTACTTTATACACCACTGCTGGTAGGTAGCATAGGTGAATTTTGAACTTTGAGTTTGAGGGCTCACAAATCTGTATTGTATTGGGATGTCCAATAGGTGGCAGCAGCAGAGCTATAAATGCTGTATAGTGAGTCCTCCTGGATAGATGGAACAGTCATGCCAGTCCACAGCCTGGTGCACAGCAGGGGTACGCTCCCCACAGCAGCAGCAGCAGCTGAGGGGACAGAGAGGAGCGCACACGAAGAGGAACAGTCTCATTTCCAATTTTCCATCTGTAGGCGAGTCAGACTGTAGACTGCAGACATCAAGATAGTTGAATGCTGCAAAAATGGATGAAACTGCTAAGAAAGCATATTGACCGATTAAAAAAGGGGGGGACCACGCCGCAACTGGGAAGCTTGACCTTTCTTCCTTTGGAGGAGAGCGCAGCGCAGAGTAGATGAGCGGCTTCTCTGCTTCATTTGGACACCAGCTGGATATAGCTCTGTCGACGGGCTGTGAGTTTACGCTTACGGGATCGATTGGAGTTGCCACGGGTCTCGTCCCAGAGCTGTAGCTACGCACAGCAGAGCGCACGCTGTCTGAAATTTTTTAAGACAGGAATCTCAACTGCATTGCCAACGAAAATATTTAGGTGGGTGACCAACCTTATAGCGTTTTTATATTTTGCTTTTGTTTTTTAGTCGACAGGTCACCTT
This sequence comes from Poromitra crassiceps, assembly GCF_964638095.1. NCBI lineage: Eukaryota > Metazoa > Chordata > Actinopteri > Beryciformes > Melamphaidae > Poromitra > Poromitra crassiceps. Next base: position 61,819,357 of record NC_139623.1, read on the forward strand.
GCTGTGTCAAGACATATGGGGACGCAAAGTAAACCAAACAAAATGACATTTCCATGGTCCTCTCTGCTAAACTGCAGGAGGGGCGGGGGGACTGCGAATGGATCAGCGTCGACGCAGGCACCACACGCGCCTCGCCTCTGGGATCATGAAGCAAATCAAGGCAGCACGAAAACCATCAATAGAAGCTATTGATGAGCTGCTATATAACGCCAGCCTCTGTTTACTTAACAGCTGGGCAACAATAGGCTAGGGTGTGAAAGTGTCACAGAAGCTTTGACAGCTGAAGGATATGGTGACAGGAGAAAACTGAACGAGGACTCCTTTGGACAAATTAGATTGTATCGCTACTGCTTTATTACTTCTGAGTAAATTGGAAAAATAATTGCAAACAACAGCTGGGATATTACTTCAACCTATAATGTCTGCTGCTGTCACAGCTGGTGCAGGAATTTATTATTTATTTTTTGCTCATTTACGAAGATTTCTTTTTGAAATATTTCTAGCAGCTCTTGTGGAAAGGATGGCGGCTGCAGGGAACCTATGGATGACCTGGCCTGTGGGGGAACTGGTGCCGAGACAAGTTCCCACCTCTCCACCGACTGCGCTGCTGTCCATCTAACCTCCCCCTCTGGAGAAGCAGGCTGGGGATGTGATGGGGTGAGTCCCACCGCCCCCCTCACCTCACCCACCCCCTCTCTCAGTTTATCAGGAGTCTAATACAAACAATGGATCAGAATTTCTCGACGGTCCAAGACGGCAAACAGCTGCTACCGGAGAGAGACCCATCCAAACGCGTCCTGACAGGATGCTTCCTCTTCCTCCTCATCCTCACCACGTTGCTAGGCAACACCCTGGTTTGCGCAGCTGTCACCAAGTTCCGACACCTGAGGTCAAAGGTCACCAACTTCTTCGTCGTCTCCCTGGCCATCTCTGACCTTCTGGTAGCCATTTTCGTCATGCCATGGAAGGCGGCGACGGAGATGGTGGGGTTTTGGCCGTTCGGAGCGTTCTGTGACGTCTGGGTGGCGTTTGACATCATGTGCTCCACGGCCTCCATCTTGAACCTGTGTGTCATCAGCGTAGACCGTTACTGGGCCATTTCTAGCCCATTCCGCTATGAACGGAAGATGACCCCGAAAGTGGCGTGTCTGATGATCAGTGGGGCGTGGACGCTGTCGGTCCTCATCTCCTTCATTCCTGTTCGGCTGAACTGGCACAAAGCTCAGACGACCAGCTACGTGGACCTAAACGGGACGTACCCTGGTGATCTGCCCCCCGACAACTGTGACTCCAGCCTTAACAGGACCTACGCCATCTCCTCCTCCCTCATCAGCTTCTACATCCCCGTGGCCATCATGATCGTCACCTACACCCAGATCTACCGCATTGCCCAGAAACAGATCCGGAGGATCTCTGCCCTGGAGCGGGCAGCTGAGAGCGCCAAGAACCGTCACAGCAGCATGGGAAATAGCTCGCACATAGAGAGCGAGAGCTCATTCAAAATGTCATTCAAACGAGAAACCAAAGTCTTAAAGACGCTGTCGGTGATCATGGGAGTGTTTGTGTGCTGCTGGCTGCCCTTCTTCATCCTCAACTGTATGGTTCCGTTCTGTGAGCCCAACTTGCCGGATGGCGCCGCCGACTTCTCCTGTGTCAGCTCCACCACCTTTGACGTGTTCGTGTGGTTCGGCTGGGCGAACTCCTCGCTCAACCCCATCATCTACGCCTTCAATGCCGACTTCCGCAAGCCCTTTTCCATTCTCCTGGGCTGCCACCGGCTCTGCCCAGGCAGCAACGCCATCGAGATCATCAGCATTAACAACGACATGGGAGGAGTCCCTGCCTCTGACGCCAACACTAAGTATCAACCCAAGAGCCACATCCCGAAGGAGGGCAACCATTCAGCCAGCTACGTGTTTCCCCACAGCATCTTGTGTCGGGAGGAGGAGTTACAGAAGAAGGGTGGATGGGGAGGGGAGGTAGAGCTGGGGATGGTGAACCACACCATGGAGAAACTCTCCCCTGACATCTCTGGGAATTTAGACAGCAATACTGAGGTCACGCTGGAAAAGATCAATCCCACCACACTGAATGGACAACATAAAGCCGTGTCGTGTTGAGGCAGGCCGGGGCAGGAGTGGAATATGGCGGGGCATGCCATGTACCTTTACCAACGCACACAAACGTGAGGGAAGAGAGGCTTAATGCTGCATTCAGCCATGTTTTTGTGTTAAAATAGGGTTAGGGTTAAATGGCTCTTCAATCACTGAAATAGAGCGTTTGGTCTTGTGACTTGAAACCCCCTCTCCTGTAGTCCTGCAGGCAGGGCGGATGTATCTCCTGTAGTCCTGCAGGCAGGGCGGACGTATCTCCTGTAGTCCTGCAGGCAGGGCGGACGTATCTCCTGTAGTCCTGCAGGCAGGGCGGACGTATCGCCGCAACTGTAACTCGTAGAGACTCAGGGATGGCGGCATTGGATTCAGGGTGAAAAAATACATAATCCTTTACAGGTTACATAATCCTTTACAGGCATCGCGATCAGACCTTCCGTTTCCAAGAAAATTTTAACTTTTCTCTGATTGGATAGTTTGAGGTCGGCACCAATTTTGATCCAATCAGATAAAAGTTGAAATTTTCTGAGAAACGGAAGGTCCAATCATGATGCAATTATAGGACTAGATGTATCTTTTCACCCCGAATCCAATGCCGCCATCCCTTAATCTCTACGACTTACGGTTGCGGAGATATGTCATCCACCCTGCCTGCAGGACTACAGGAGAGAGAAGTCACTGACTAAGCACTATTTCAGTGATTGCTGTCAGAATATAGAGCAATTTAACATTTATTTTAACACAAAAACATGGCTGAATGCAGCTTTAAAGAGGACAGAACTGAATCAGGCAGACAGCTGTGAGAATATCTGCCTGACAGAAGCATATTACTAAGAATCACTGCCGGACCTTAATTTAACCCTATCCATCCAGGGTGCTTTGGGCTGTTCTCTGCCTAGACAGACAGGATGGCTCAACCGTAAGGCCTATAATGCATGGCCTTGTTTGAAAGGTAAAAAGCTGAAATATGAATATACTATAAGTAAACCTACATCTTACCATTCCAGAGTAAATGGAGATGCAATAAAGGAAAAATATACATTTTCATCCTTGCCTATATTGATAGAATTGCATCATAAATGGTGCATTTTCATCAAAGGGGAGTGATGTCACATGTCTGTTCAGCTCTATTTAATAGGTTCTTACTTTTCAAACACGGCCAGACATATGCATATTAGGCCTTATGGTTGATGATTTATTTGAGGTATGTCTGTCTAGGCACCCGGTAGGCCTGTATCAGGGCCGACCGGGCCAATATTAAGGGTGCTTTCTCACTGGGAACATTGCTTTCGTTCTGTTCGGTTCCATTCTGTGCCTGACTACGATGCCCCCCGCCCCCTCTCCCCCGCTGGTCAGCTTTCACATTACAAAATCTCTTCCGCGCTCGGGAACAGAACGGAACATTTGCAGGGTAGCTACATGGGTCCCAGGTGTGAAAGCATCCTAAGAGTCCACATAAACCTACAGAATGTTTTAAAACATGAAGGCACTTTATCACGGATATAACTATCTGCAAAATACTTTCAGCATTTAGTTAATGAAATTGACAGATTTGCTGATAAAGCTTCCCTAATGTAATATAAAAGCAGAACACTAGATATATGCACGTTTTGACGTTGACAATATCCCGGAATACAGTAGGCTATTTACAAAGGAAGATGTAGGCTAATTATTAGCAAAATGTCTTGAAGCTAGGTGCTATGTGTTTCATACTCTTGAAAAGAGAGAACTATGGTAAATTGGGTTTGGTATGGTTTGATTACAGTTAAGTTTTATTGAAAATTGAAAACACCTCTTTTGCCATGGTAAGTTATTTGAGAGCTAAAATGACTTGTCACCCCAAAGTAACAATGTTCGGATTCAAACTGAAACAGGTAAGGCAGATAATGCTGTAAATATAATTCTAACTTCTATCTGACACCCGTGACAAATACCAAAATACGATTGAGTTTAAATGCCCTAATTTGCTAAACTTAAAAAAATAGTTATATTTCAAATTTAACTCCCTCTCCCCATAGAGAGCCAAAGTGAACATAACTTCCTGCCTTTCTCTCAGTAGCTACCAGCGTCTGAAAAAATATGAATGGTGGTGAATGGAGATAGAGGTTAGTTTTTTGATCCTGTTTGAATTGTGCCACGGGGTACAAATAGGCTATACATTTTGTCAATGTAAAAGATAACTCTGCAAGTCAAGAAAGTTGCAGTTTGTGGTAAAACTGTGGCACTATAAGTTATAAATCAGAAAGACTACGCACAACCAGTCGCATAAGTGACATCTCTCCTGCCAGTCCATGTTGTTGATGGTGTGATGTATATTGTACGACACGAGGATGTAGTTGATTGACAAAACTAAACCTTATGTTTCAGTTTCAGGACAAACTGCGACTTTCTTGACATACATAGTTATCTTTTAAATGGACACAATTTTACATGCGATCAAAAAAGTAACGTATATCTCCGTTCACCACCATTCATATTTTTTCAGATGCTGGTACACAGAGAAAAGCAGGAAGTGACGTTTACTTTGTCTCTCTATTCTCTTGCAGTAACTCCACAATTCCCAGCAAACTTAGGTTCAGAGGTCCAACCGACTCAAGTCGGCTCAATTATACAATAAGATCTGAACTGCACATAATCCATCACGATCGGACAGGAGAGGGAACTGCCTTGGGGGGGAATGTTGTTTCTCCCCCCCCTCAACTTCTCTCTCTCTCTCTCTCTCTCTCTCTCTCTCTCTCCCTCTCCTCCTGGCTGGGTCTGTCGACTTGATGAGCGATGGTTATGTTAACACAGCTTGACTTTATGATTAAACAGAGATGGCTTACTGTTTCCCCTCAAAAAGTTTGTGCCACAGACAGCGCTGTATCCTGCATATTCTTATTATTCTGGGAACCCATTGGTAAAAAAATTAATCTAAAATCTTGTCTTGAGAGATTATGGGCTCTATCGTCGCAAAGGCGGTCATTTTGCGTTAGCACCCGCTTTGCGCCCGAATAGCGCCGCGCAAAGCCCTAATTGTGGGCGTGTCGGCCCACTGCGCTGTGTTAATGGCGTCACCAAACCTCCATATAGGCGTGTTTATGCCCAAAAGTCTTGACAGTCACAGGTGTGATCATGTCCTTCCACCTTCAAAGCCACAGGGTCACGTCTGTGACATCACAGGTGTGATCATGTCCTTCCACCTTAAGAGCCACAGCGTCACGTCTGTGACCTCACAGGTGTGATCATGTCCTTCCACCTTCAAAGCCACAGCGTCACGTCTGTGACATCACAGGTGTGATCATGTCCTTCCACCTTAAGAGCCACAGCGTCACATCTGTGACCTCACAGGTGTGATCATGTCCTTCCACCTTAAGAGCCACAGCGTCACGTCTGTGACATCACAGGTGTGATCATGTCCTTCCACCTTAAGAGCCACAGCGTCACGTCTGTGACATCACAGGTGTGATCATGTCCTTCCACCTTAAGAGCCACAGCGTCACATCTGTGACATCACAGGTGTGATCATGTCCTTCCACCTTAAGAGCCACAGCTTCACGTCTGTGACATCACAGGTGTGATCATGTCCTTCCACCTTCAAAGCCACAGCGTCACGTCTGTGACAGCCTGGAGGATGAGACGCAGCTTCCAACAACGCTGAGTGCAGGGTGCTTTCACTGAGACATGGGGCAAGGGGAATTAGAGATAAGAAAGGCAGACTTGATACATGACAAGCAGGCCAATAGTTTCCTAAAGCACAATGCTACAAATGACAGCAAGAACAAGTTTGGATTCGTGGACTGCGTAGTGCGCTCAGGCGCAGTGGGGTTTTTATCGCTAAAACCTGTTATTAGGTGGTCTTAAAATTGCGCGCATGCAAGGACTTTGTGGCCAACATTTAGCGCCAACACGCCTGTTTTGGCATGGGTGACGCCCAAACCTGTGTTTACGCTCGGAACATGGCGATGGTATCTTCGCCAGAGTGCAAAATGACACTTGCGGGAGGCAGACGATAGCATAAGACGCGTGCAAAGGCCAGGGCCACGCCTACACCTATGTTTGCGCTTAGATCCCAGTGCAAAACTGGATGGTGGAGGTAGACGATAGCATAAGAAGGTGGCATAAGAGGTGCGCAAAACACCTGTACGACGATAAGGCCCTATATTGTTATTAGAGTTACAGTATTCTTATTACTGTTGCCAAAAACCTGTTGGCTGAATGTGGCTGTACTGTAGCGTATACAGTGATTTAACCAATGTTTTATAAGCAGAACATTTGGGGGATTTTTCTCATGGACAATTTGAAGGATTGGTATTTGTAAGATGGATATGGACATTATGATGTTGTGACATTATTGGTATTTCTTTACCAGATGTGTTGGCTGTATACATCAATCATTTATAGAAGCGTCCCTCCAGCCTGTAGGCTATTTTAGTTCCAGTCCCTACCTCGACATTGATTCATGACAGACCATGTCCAAAAGTATTGTATTGTACAATGATGTTGCAAATGTCGGCGTGGTCCACACAAGTACTTTTTAACCTTCAAAAGTCCTTGATGTGTGTGGCAAGGTGTGTACATGCTCTTTCTAGTGTGGGATTATAATTTAAGAGGCACAACAGTCACAGAGTATATTTATTTATTTATTTACATGTCTCTGCTGTCATGGGAAGTGATGTCAAAGATGTTAACCCTCCAGGTTATAGAGTGCCATAGGAATGGATTTTCCTACAAAAATATGTCATCCCTGAGGTACTCTACTGTGGTATTTACTTTACGGTTTTTGCAAAGATGTGCCCTTACTACTTGTAAAATAAACATGTATGTATTTTCTTCCATCAGCACTCATTGGTTTGTGTTCATTTGAGTGGTGGTCTGCTGAGGCGTGTTTTTGCCAAAAACTGCATGGGATGATTAGCATAAAGTGGGCATGTATGTAAAGGGTTAGGCTCGTGGGAACCCATTCTCATTCAGATATCTTGAGGTGAGAGGTCAAGGGCCCCCTTCGAAAATGGCCATGAAAAAGTGCAGGGGACACTCTAAAGCTGTGATACTCAACGTGCGGCCCGGGGGCCAGATGCGCCCCGTGATAGGATGCAGAGTGGCCGGCCCCCTGACCATTTTCTAATTCACAATGAAAACAAACGTTAAAGTTTGACTGAGGTCCTGTTAAATTGTCAAATATAGCCACCTGCTCACCGCCCAGGCACTTATATCTACTTAACTAAATTAAAAACGGCTCATATCCAGTTGTTTCTAAACAAAGACCCCTCATGTTTAAAAAGGTAAAACCGGAAAATATCCTGCTCGTGCTAGCCAGACATGATCCAGACTTCATGTTTAAAAGCCACTAGATAGACTGACACATTGCTTATTTATACTTTGGCATGTATGACATCACCGATGACATCACAGTAGCAAGTATGACATTGCCGATGACGTCATAGCAACAACTATGACATGACCCACCCAGTCTGCTCAGCCATGAAGGATGACATCATTGATGAAATCATCACTGATGCCATCATTGCTCACATCATTAGGTAATGAGGGCAATTACGATGCTCTTTAGGCTATACATGGGGGCAGAATTAAACATTTTGATGCACTGTGGGCTCAATTTTTGATCAATCGAAAATCTGATACTTTTGTGTAGGACAGATGCTGAAGTTTGGTGTCATTTGAAGAAGAAATGTGGAGTAGGGTTTAATTAGTTTTACAGCTTTTGCAGTTTTGCTGTCTTTAGACTTCATAATTGGCCATAGGTTGCATTGTACAAAAGTTTCTCCTCATTTGGGCCCACATTTTTGTTGCAAAGCCCTAGCACGTATGCCTGATTTTTTATGAATTTTCAAAGTCTGAAACTTTAGACGGTCACTGTAACGCCACCATTAGGAGTATTGCCGCCAAATTTGCGTCAAAGAAGTTTGGCATGGGACTGGACTTTTGTGAAAAGTTTGGTTTATTTCCATGCATGGGAAGTCCAACTTCCCGGGAGAATAATAATAACAACAACAACAACAACAACAACAACAACGATAATAATAATAATAATACAATAAGTGGCCCTGCCGCTTCGCTGGCCCGGCCACTAATTACCAACGATGGTAGAAAAGAGACTATTCAGAGTCTGAAGTTACCCACCATGGTACGATGTCAAAGTCCGAGTGTGTGCGTGTGTATGCGGGCATGCGCGTACACGTGTGTAGCGGGGGGGGGGGGGGGGGGGGGGGGGGTCAGGGGGGGGGGGTTAAATTATTTTAACTATTGTAGGAATTTAATTATTTTGGGATCAGAGTTCACAGCCATCTACATTTATAGATTCTCTTTCACATTTGAGCTATTTGGTGTATCTGCTTGTATGTTACTATTTGTTACATCAACAAACTATATCAAACGAATTTCCCTGAGTTGACTGACTGACGGAATGATGGTGGTTCATGTATGCATAGGCAGCTAGTGACAATGAACAACAAATCATAATGATGTAACAAGGTGTTAAACTCAATAACGAGACCATTTTTTATTGTTAATACTAACTTCTAGACAAAAATTCTGATGATTTCTTGTCATCAGAAGTTTTGGTGCAGTGATCCATGAATCTAACTGACTTCATATTCAGGGATGCAAAGTCATGGAGAGTGAAAAAGGTGACAGATACCAGGGCAGAAATCAAACGACTCAGAAATCCTCCTATTTTGGGATGAAAAGTTGGCTGTCACCTAAAGGTGGCTAGTTTGCAGCCTGCATATTGTGACAAGCTTTTCTGATGTTAGGTAGTAAATATCTGAAGGTTTAGTATCAACCTAAAAGCTAACATCATCTCCCCACTGTCATAACGAGATGGGTCCATGCCAACGTTATATCAATTCGAGAAAAACTAGCTAGTTAGAAATGGCTAGATGCAGGCCAATTCTATTCACTCGTAGCGTATGCTAGCTAGCTAGTGCTAAGCTAACACTGATTCAATGTCACCATATGTTTGAACAAAATGCTGTACAACACAAACAAGTTGCAAACCATTAAATACGCTCACACGTACAGTATAGTGATCCAGCTGCTGCTATCGTGTTGTTTTGTTTGTTGTATCCAACTCGTCACAAGGCTCTTCTCGGGGAGAAAGAGTAGAGCCGTATGACAACGTAACAAACTCTGATACGTCAATGATATCCCTCCATCAGCATCTTGGCGTGCTATTGGTTCCAGTAGGTCGCAGCATTTGCCTGCAAATGTAACGTACTTTAAACTCTGGTTTTGGAAACGCTCGTAGAATTTTCGAGTGGCAACAAACGGAATCTGATTAAGATGATAACCTTGATAACCAGTTGTCCAACTTACCCTACATTGCAGCGACTGCCCGCTCTTGTAGCTTCTCACTGTATAACATCCGCAAGATTCGTCGGTTTCTCACGAAGGATGCACCCCAACTCCTGGTCCAGGCACTAGTTATCTCCCGCCTCGACTATTGCAATGTTCTGTTGGCTGGGCTACCTGCCTCGGCCATCCGACCTCTCCAGCTCATCCAAAATGCCCGTCTGGTGTTCAACCTACTAAAACTTTCTCATGTCACTCCCCTGTTCCATAACCTTCACTGGCTTCCCATCCTGGCATGCATCAAATTCAAGACTCTGGTACTGGCCTATAGGGCAGCCCACCGGTCAGCCCCTCTGTATCTGCAATCCATGGTCAGGTTCCAACCATCGCATCGCTCCCTCCGCTCCTCCACCTGTCCAGATCGCCTCGCTCCTCCTCCGCTACATGGACTCAGGGGTCGCTCATCCCGATCGCGACTCTGCCTCCCTGGCGCCACAATGGTGGAATGAACTCCCCCTCTCGGTCAGATTGTCCGAATCACTACCTATTTTTCGTTGTAGACTAAAGACTCACCTGTTTGAGCTACACCTGGACCCTTCTGGAACTGTCTTCGTTTCTTAAAAACTAAAACAAAAACAAAAACAAAAACAAATGAACTACTAATGTACTCGCTACTTTTATACCTACTAACTATTGTTACGTATTGTAGCGATCCAGGTAATCCAGGTAATTACGTGTAATGTGGTGTTTCCGTGTTTAGCTAGGAACTGATGTGTGGGGGTTGTTCCTAGGGGGAAGGGTGTGTATGTGACCACTCTGTCTCGAGGCGGGAGCCAGTCTGTACATGGAGGACAGCGGGAGAAGAGAGACGTGCAGGCGGCGGGCAGGTGAGACTCTGCTGGACTTGCCGTTCGCCTGAGCACTTAGCCAGAAACTGCACTGCGCCCCCCACGGTTGCGGTGCGGAAAGCCGAGGTGGAGATCGAGGCCGGTTGTGTTCCCCCTGCTGTCCTGAACACGCCGCCCCCTGGGGAAGGGGGGCGGGAGGATGACCGAGTGCAGGAGGTGGAGGAAGACGAGGAAGACTGTCCAGATGTGGATCTGGAGGACGACGGCGTAACCATCATGGATGTCGTCGTGCGTGAGTGGAAACGCAGGCAGATGCTCCGCAATGTTCGTGCACTTTTCTACTGGGCCGGACGCGAGGAGGACGTGTGGAGATACTACAGTGAGTGTGATGACTGTGGGGCACAGAGGGGGGACCGAAAAGAGTTACACTGCAGAGGACTAACCCCACTGGGGGTTGAGTGGGACTAGCGTGCTTCAGGTGGGACAGAAGCTGTAAGAGGGGGGATGGAAAGGGTGGTCGTGAAGGGTGTGATGTGTGTAAAGAAAAGGAATGTTGTGGGGAAATAAGGGTAAATTGATAATGTAAAAGAAATAATGGTGGTGGTGGAAAGAAGTAATGGAAATGTAGGGGTTATTGTTAAATTGAAAATGTAAATGATGTGAAGTAACTAAATGGCGGTGGTTGAAAGTTAAGGTAAATGTTGGGGTAGGTTAAATTGAAATGTGTTGAATTTAAATGTTGATGGAAAAATGTTAGTGTTGGTGTGTTTTGGTACAGGGGGATATGTGGGGGTTGTGGGTGTCGCGTGGGCGCGACTTCTTGTTGGGTGAGGAGTATGTAGCGATCCAGGTAATTACGTGTAATGTGGTGTTTCCGTGTTTAGCTAGGAACTGATGTGTGGGGGTTGTTCCTAGGGGGAAGGGTGTGTATGTGACCACTCTGTCTCGAGGCGGGAGCCAGTCTGTACATGGAGGAGAGCTAGCTGGTTGTGTGTGTAGCTAGCAGCGAAGCTACCGCAGGAAGCTAATACACTGAACCTGTGAATAAAAGCCCTGTACCAACTTTAAGTCTCCGGTTCCTTGGGCGAATTCTCGATTCGCTACAGTATTATTGTTTTGCCCCTGATTACCTTTTAGAATTGCTATTCTATGTTATTTTATTCTAGATGTCTGACTGTTATTAATTGTGTTTCATGCTGTCCTCTGTGCTCTTGATGAGATCAATCAATCAATCAATAACCTTTATTTAACCAGGTAAAGTCTCATTGAGATAAAAATCTCTTTTTCAAGAGCGACCTGGCCAAGAGGGCAGCATAAAAAACAATGTTACAACAAAAACACAAGCAATACAAACAGAGAAATACATTCATACATGGGAGAACAATTTAGGGGCAGTTACAATGATCAAGAGTATTTTCCTCTCGATCTTTCAAAATGGCCTTAAATTCCCCCAAAGTTACCAGCTCTGATAACTTCAGGTCCTTCTGTAGATTATTCCAGGACGAAGGGGCGGCATATTTGAAGGCCTTTTTGCCTAATTCGGTTCTAGCTCTGGGGACTAATATCTGAAGAGTATTGTGAGAGCGTAGACCGTATTGATTTTGTTTTCTACACATGTAAACAGACAAATAGGCAGGAACTAGCCTAAGAAGAGATTTATATATAAAAGCCAACCAATGTGTATGTCTGCGGGCATACAAGGAAGAACACTGGGCAGTAGTGTACAGAGTACAGTGGTGCATGAGATTGCCACAACCAGTGATAAAACGTAAAGCACAGTGGTAAACAGTGTCCAATTTCTTCAGGTACTGCTCAGGTGCATTCATAAAAAGTAGATCACCATAGTCCAATAAGGGTAAAAATGTTGCTGAGAGCAAGCGCTTCCTTGCCTGGAGCGAGAAACAGGCTTTATTTCTAAAAAAGAAACCTAATTTAAAGATGTGATATATGTTGATATGATATTGTAAGTCGCTTTGGAGAAAGGCGTCTGCTAAATGACATAATGTAATGTAATGTAATGTTAAGATGAAAATAATCTTCGCAACTTTAGAGGGCTGGGTTGTCCCTCGATGAGGATCATTGCTTTCAGGAACTAAAGCAGATAATGCGGTCTCGGCCCACCGTCTAAGGGCACTAGTCATTGAGACATGAGATTGTGTGTTTTCTTTGGCACTGGTATAACAGAGGCGGTTTTGAAACACAGCCAGGCTTAAAGCGGCAGGGCGGAATCGCACAGCGCGCGAGATTATACTAGATATATACTAGATTCCTAGTATATTAAAAGGGAGCATCTGTCACTGTCAGCAATTTGGCTGTGATGAGCTTTTGAAGCCATGGGAGTCTTGCATAAAGACCTCCACCTGTCCTCTAGATATTTCTTAAAGAGGTATTCAACTCACTATTTTTTTTTCTATCCATTATCAATAGCTCTCTTGTCACTGGTCTTGTTACGTACTTCCAGTTTCATCCAAAGTTTAGGAAAACATTCTTTATGGAATTTACAAAATCAAAATAACATTGTTGAGGAATTCCAATCAGGTATGAAGAGTCTCTGGCGTTGCAAGTTCTGCTGTGTTCACATCATTGTTTCTGCTGGATCACGAAAGGTGCACATAATTTGGCAGAGACAAAGCAAGGCCACAGACAGTTTCTCCCTGCAAGTATGTCTGATGACTAGCTGAGTTATCTAAACCTCTCTGCACAACACTCTGATTCCTGACTGGAGTAAATACACCCAGACAATCATGTTGGACCCCAGGAAGAATACTTGCTACCCTAATGGGGATCCTATTAAACAAATAAATAAATGTTGGCTGGAAACCATGAAACTCCAGTTTTGTTTGTTGTGACAGGAGAATGCCATTTGCAGAAACACCAACGTTTACCACCAACAAACAGCTGATCGACAGTTTGTAGTGACTAACCTGTATAGTATTTTCAGGGTTTTGATGCATAGTAATTAGATGCATCATAGTGTAACTGCACTTCAAGTAAGTGGCTTATTAGTGGAGCAGCTTAGCTAAAAATTCCATAGCAATTGTGCATTTTGTGATAAAAGCATATTTGAACTTGTGAGGGGGGGGTGTCCACAGAATGCGTTTTTTGATATCAGAAATATGAATGGCCAGAGTGCTTCCAACTGCACAGACACACAGTGCACAAAGATGACTCTGACAGTAGGCCAGGGCCGGTTCCAGAACAAGATGACTAGGGGTGCATCCTAGATAGGAAGGGGTGCAGATGCCTGGCCGAAGGCCGGGCCCACTCGGGTGGCCGGCCAAAGGCCGGCCGCCCGAAAAATTTGCCATGTTATTTTACTAAAAATAATGCGTTTGACCATCATTTCAAGTAGAATGATACCACCCAAGCAAGAATATTTCAAGTGTTTCAAGTGCTTTACTGAAATATTTGGACCATATAATGATAATACAATTATCTCAACCTTAAAAGGTTACATATAGGTGCCAAAAAGCCATAAAATCACATCAAAGAACAAAGAAAAACAACAACTATAAT
>NC_139623.1:61835624-61838124 GCF_964638095.1 Poromitra crassiceps
CTCGTCGGCGGTGTGTAGGAACCTTGAGAGGGAGAGATATCTGCTCTGCCTGCGAGTGCACAGCGATACTGTGTGTGTGTCAGTGTGTGTGTGCGCGCATGCAGACAGACAGATAGACAGATGACCGTCAGTCAGTTAGTCTCGGCTCCCAGACGTTTGGTGAGCTGCACCACCAAACGTCTGGGAATTTCACTGTCAGAAACGGTCTCTCCGAGCCCGGCGAGAACGGCCAGCAGCAGACACGCCTACATTTATTATTAGAATTTTATTTGGTAGCGGCAATGCCATTTATCATAGTCCTAACACAGAGCATGAAGCTGATATGCTCCAAACAAAATTTATAGCTGTGGTTTATTTAAATATATTTCTCTTTCGGGATTGGCGTGCGCTCACCATTATCGTCCGTAGTGAAACAGGAACCGGAGAAGTAGGCGAGTCAGATAGGCTCAGTTTTCTGACTAACCGCTTCACGTCACGGAGACAGAGTTAGCGTACACAGCGAAAATGATGTCCGGAGAAATGTATCGTTTGAATCAATTTTATTGGATGTTTGTACAATCCACAAGATTGCTGTAGTTAACACATTGAGTGCCACAGCGCTTCAGTAAAATTGTCTGGAGCCTGTGCCAGATTCACTTCCATTCAGTTGAAAACAGCTATATAATTTTTTCTATTAGGGCTATATGAACAGGGTTGGACTCTAATGAAACATTGGACACTCCTACTTCTTTCAAAGAAGAAATTTTGTTTCTAGACAGTTCCATTATGAAATGACAGCCTCTGAAAGAAGAGCACTTTCAAGGGTTTTCTGCTGTCTTTTTTTACTTTTCAAGATAAAGTCACTTTTATGAATACTTTTTGCACTCTAATTTCAAGCGCATTCACTGACTCTGGCTGGTGTTTTCTGATGTAGTGACATGGTGTGGTTCTGTGCAGCCTGCGTGCCCCCCCCCCCCCCCCCCTCTCCACCCCGGAGCTGCGGGCTCCTCCCCACACGCACACAGTCTGTCTTCGCAGCCTCAGTTTTTGCCCCGGGCGGATTTCAGCGCAACAAGGAAATGGCAGGCGGGACTGAGGGAGAAGGTTTAGCCGTTCGGCTTCGGGTGCTGCCTTTCTGGCGGGTGGTCGTGTGGAGGGGCTGTGTGCAGGCGGATAGACAGAGGCGGAGGAGCTCAGTTGTGGGCTCGGATCGCAGCCAACTGTCGGCTGCGGACAGAGCAATCTGTGTGGCTCTGGCTGCAGCATGCGTCGGTGTCTCTCTGATCACGGCTTTCTCCGCTTTCTCCTGCACAAAGTAAAGGATCTGAGGTGGGTGGCGCAGCTCCCCGTGTAGAGTTTTAAGGTGGCGCCGTGTGATCCCTTGAAGGGATTCATGCTCACTGGCTAGGTACGACCTTAAACAGCAGAATTATGGAATAATATGAATTATGATTTTAGGACGTCCACAGACGTCCTTGGCACTCCTCGTTACTTTTTTTTAGGACGTCCACAGACGTCCTTGGCACTCAATGTGTTAAAAGCAAAAGCGACCGACAAGTGCCACATACCGCTCGAGGGAGACCGTCTCTCAATGTAACTGGTGCTCCAAAAATGTCCTCCAAAGCAGACGTGTAGTCTGGACGGACGGATGAATCTCATCCTGTTAACACTTTCAGTGCCACGGCCCTTGGGCAAAAGGTTGCTTGCTGTGCCACATAGGCCGCAATGCATTTTAAAACAGTCATATAATTTCTTTAATAATTACTATGTAAACACTGAACACGCACAAATAACGATGAGACTCTCTTCTATCACCTGCAAAAAAAAGTTTATTGATCCCATTTTCCGTTCTTTAGTTATGAGCCGGAGAAGATAGCTTGATTGAACGAAAAACAGAGCTTTTTTTCTACGAGCTGAGATAATGAGCCTTTTGTGAAATTAAACATTTCAAGCACATCACTGACTCTGAAGCTAATTTTCTGATGTAGTCACACCTCAAAAATAATTTCCTTCAATAAAACAGTGAAGGCAAGGGAATTTTGTTTGGAAGAATAATATTTTTAGCTGAAACCAGCAGCGCTGGCGCCTGCATGCGCTGCTGGTTGCAGCTTCTTGCTGATCTTTTGCTGCTGGTGGGCATCGGATATTCTGGCTTGCGTTTGCCAACCCTGTCCTGCTGTCTGGGTCTGTGTTGTGTACTTGGCTCTGCGTGCCCACCTCCCCCCCTCCTCCTCCCCCCCCCCCCCGTTGTGGGAGGAGTGTCTCTCTGCTCTGCTGTTTTCCCTGCCTGTGCTCAGCACTGAAAAAGTCCGCTAGATCCTGCTTTTTTACAGCCGCGTGTACCAGCTCCCATGCTTCGAGTTGAGAATAATAACAAATCCACGGCTGATCATGTGTTGCAGCGGACACGGAGGCTGTTGCAGCGGACACCGAGGTGCTCAATTGTGATAGCAGATTGGCTGCTGCAGGGGCACAGCTAAACGTTGCTTCAATGAAGCCGCTGCATACGGACGGATGCGAT
>NC_139623.1:61843124-61911124 GCF_964638095.1 Poromitra crassiceps
ACAGGTAATTTTCCGGTACGCATGTGTGAAAATGGCTAGGGAGGGAGCGCCTTCCTGACACATGACAGGACTATCTAGGGAAGCAGCACATACAGTGGTGTAGTGGTCCCTGGAGAAGTGGCTTGACTGTAACTTACGCCCCCCCGGCCGCTTTTTGATATACTGTGTGTGTGTGTGTGTGTGTGTGTGTGTGTGTGTGTGTATATATATATATATATATACACACACACACACATATACACACATATATATATATATATATATATATATATATATATATATATATATATATATATATATATATATGTATATATATATATATATATCACCGAAGGCATCAGTTATGACCAATAAATTATGCTCCAAACCCTTGACCTCCCTTATAATGAAAACCCTGGAGAAATTAATCAAAGATGAAATCTTAAAGCAGGTGGAAGAATTCCTCGATCCCCTGCCGTTTGCATACAGATCTGGCAGAGGCGTAGAGGATGCCACCACCACCCTACTGAATCTCTTATACCGCCACCTAGAGGGCACAAAAACTCATGCCAGATTGTTGTTTATTGATTTTTCTTCAGCATTTAATACCATCCAGCCACACCTTGCTGAAAAGCTCATTCTTCATTTTAATTTGGATCGCAATCTCGTGGGCTGGATCATTGATTTCTTAACAAATCGGTCACAGCGTGTCAGGGTGAATGACGTCATTTCTTTTTTATTGCATTCTTCTACGGGTTCTCCCCAAGGCTGCTGTCTCTCCTCACTACTCTACATTCTGTGCCCCTGTGGGCACGACAGACAGACGCACTGGCACAGACTCTGTCTGCATGCCGCTCCATCAGTGCCCTACAGGTGTCACTGTCGAAGCATTTAAGAAAAAACACATTTGATTGATATTTTATTAAAAAAAGATATATTATTATATCAAATCCCCCATCTCTTCTAAAAAATAAGGGAGGACCATCCTCCCTTCTACTACATTTAGAACCTCCACTGACACACACACACCACGCCCTGGCCCACATTGGTTTTAAGTCCCGCTGCATGGTGTGAGCCCATCGCAAGATGGACAGCTCAGCCTCCCTACCCGTCTACAAAAGAAAACTAAAAGAACATCTGTGCTCAATGGAATTGTGTTAATTTTCTTTTCTGTTGCCATTGTAATTTTTATTTCTTTTGATGTATTGCTCAATTAAGTTTATTTTGTTTTATTTTTTATTTTGTACTATCGATGTATTATTATTTGTACTATCTCCTTGGTTATAATTAATTTTTTTTTTTTAGAAATATATATATATATATATTTACATGGTGAGGTTCTCGATAAGCCCTTCCAGGGTTTCTTACCTCTCCCAGCACTGATATGTATTGTATTTTATTAATTTCCCCTCCAGGTGAAATACACTTGGCATGTATTGTCTTTACAGTGCAAAATCAATAAATCAAATCAAATCAAAGTCTCACACCTGCAGAAGACGAGTTATAAAGTTGCTAACACAGGTTTGGTGTTTGGTGCAAATTGTGGAATGTTAAAGGAACACTCCGCCCATTTTCAACCAGCTTTGTATCATTAGAACATCAGTAGTATATCAGAAAACTGTAAACGGTTTTGAAGTCTGTCATTTAATTTGACAGTTATTGAGTGTTAAAGTGTGGACCAGTGACATCACTGGTCCACACTAACTCAAATTAATAACTCATTAACTCAAATCAACTCTCAAACTGTAAACCGTTTTGAAGTCATTCATCTAGTTTGACAGTTATTGAGAGTTGATTTGAGTTAATGAGTTATTAATTTGAGTTAGTGTGGACCAGTGATGTCACTGGTCCACACTTTAACACTCAATAACTGTCAAATTAAATGACAGACTTCAAAACCATTTACAGTTTTCTGATATACTCCTGATGTTCTAATGATACAAAGCTGGTTGAAAATGGGCAGAGTGTTCCTTTAAGTTTCACTTTTGATTTCACAAGACGTGATGTGACATCAGGCCCATTCGTGATCTATTGAAATGAATGTCTATACATCGACCAACATTTTCTTTTGCATATGGGAGCCACTGCATCTCACAGCCAAAGACTGTCACACAGCTGTCACACTGCTTCAAAACACTATCTCAAAGTGAAATGAACTGATCTCCTTGAAAGAAAGAAAGAAAGTTGGCCCTTTGACAAACATATGGTGATGGCCGCCTCTTGAAGACAACAGTAGCATCTGCTCATAACTCTCTCATTAATCCTGTGAACCAGGCATCAAAATGAAGACAGATCACAGCGAGCAGTAGTCCTATTTCCATGGTAATTTATCTGCTCTGAGTTTGCCTCAGGCAATGTATCCAGTTTATTGTAAGTTTGAGGCTCCCTCCTCACATGCTTGTTAGATTTGTTTTTAATAGAGCGGAACTCCAGACGCCAGTTGGAAACTTTGCATAAAGTTAAATTAACATGTTCCACACACGTTAATTAAAGGATGACTTTGCTGCTTTTCAACCCGCTTTGTATCATTACAATGTGGCTCGTATATGCAGATGAACAGCATTTGCCTTCCACATGTATGTCTCCAAATTAAGCATTTGAAGATGGATTGGATTACAAGCTTAAATGCTTATTCAAGAAAATCTATTTTATTATACACACAGCTCCTGTAATGCCTGGGAAGGGCTTCTCAACAGGGCGAGTTGAAAGCACATCCGGGCAGAGCAGAGCTAAACCCAGTAGCTATATAGCTCAATAAACCTAGCATGCTAAAAACACGGCTGATTTTACATGATTTCGAGATCATGGACGATGCAGTTGAATTCAATGGCGTATTTATTTAAGCTGGAATAACATCATGTGGATCATGTGGAGGAGCGGAGGAACGGGAGCTTTTGTGACAGACAGCAGACAGACGGGGTCCACCCGCTATGCCGACCACCCGCTATGCCGACCACCCGCAATGCCGACCTTAGGTTTAGGCGTGGGGGTGCTACATGTTAGAAAATAAGCTATTTATTTATAGTAGGTAAATACACACATTGCACATGCCTGCATTTCCCCTGTTTCAGGCCGTGGCTGGGCTCGTCATTGCGTTGTGGTGGATGGATTTGGACTGAATTTATTTTCGGGGTGAGTTAAAAATCATAAAAAAAGAAGAAGCAGATAATAAGGTCCAGGTTGTAAAAAAAAACTGAATTCTTCTTTAAATGAATTCATCCATGCATGAAATACTTGTGCGATGTATTATAGAACCCAGTGAAGCCATCTCTTAATAGCCACCTTGACTGGCTTATTCTCTTTCCAAGCACCAGTCTAAGCAGCTGATAGTCAATTGCCATTGAGAATATTTTCCAGGCCAATCTCACGCTGCAGTCAGCGCAGCCTAGCGGCGAGTGCTGCAGCATGTTCCTGGGCTGTATTATAGACACCGTCAGATGAGAGAAACAGGCGAGGTCCAGGGATTTCCCAGTGGGATGATTCCCACTGGTTACTATTCCATTCAAAGCTATTTTAAGCAGAAGTACATGTAATCAATTTGTCATGTGTCACTTTCGACCACCATGGTATAGAACCTTTCTCATTATTCTGCTGGTGTGGGTGTTGGAAGACGGCGTTCAGAGGCAAGAAATAGGTCAAGGAAACAATCGGATGTGTAGATTCACACATCTGTGCGTTTCCCTATGTTGTTAACCTCTGTCCACTTACTGCAGTGCTAACACTTTATTATTATTTTTTAAGATAAAAAGCCTTCTTTATATGTTTCAAATTAAAATATGTGTGAAAATGTGAACAATTGAAGGCAAAGGCCATAAAAAGAAGAAGTAGAAAAATAGGCCTACCTACTACTGACCTACTGGCTTAAAGGGACAGCTCAGTTCAATTCAGTTCAGTTTTATTGATATCCCGAGGGAAATTAGATTTGCAGCAGGCATCAACAACACAGTAAACAAAAACAACATCAGACGACATCACAGATTATAATAAACATGACAGCTGCAATAGCTACGGGAGCGAACAGGTTTGAGCAAAAAAAAAGGAAAAGTACATTGCCCCTACAAGACACTGACAACATTGTGCAATAATGCACTGATAATGCAATAAAATGCATAAGCAGAGACAATCAAGGTAGATTGCAAAGAACTACCAATAAAAATACTATTGATAAAGTGTGATGCATTAAAGTGCATGGTAATAATGTAACCAGTGCATTAAAGTGCATAATACCGAAACAATATTGATAATAAAAAACATAATAAAAAAACAAGGCATTGAAGTGCAAATGCATAAGAAGTAGTATGGGGTGTGCAGACAAGCCTAGCCCAGGAGATTAAGCCTGTCTATAGCAACAGGAATAAAAGAGACCCTGGCACGCCGCGTCCTGGTCTTTAGCATCCTAAAACGGCGGCCGGATGGGAGGAGGTCAAACTCCTGAAACAGTGGGTGCTCAGAACAGTCGAGAATAAGCTTAGCCTTGCTCCTTACCTGCTTGAGGTACATATCCTGGAGCTGGGCTTGCTGCACCCCCATCACTTTAGCTCACCCTAAAATCCAAAATACATATATTCCCTCTCACCTGTAGTGCTATTTATCCATCTATCATGTTGGGATAGTTGCCTGAGTTTTGGAGATATCGGCCACAGAGATGTCTGTCTTCTCTTGAATACAATGGAACTCGATGGCACTCGGCTTGTGGTGCTCGAAGCACCAAAAAAATACATTTGAAAAACTCAACAGCATTGTCGCTTTCCAGAAATCATGACCCGGTTACTCAAGATAATGGACAGACTTTGTTCTGAGCAGTTTCTGTAGGAACTTTTGTATATGCACTTCTCCTTAGCTTTTCCTCATTCTTTCAATCTCTCTCCTGTGTCGGTTTGACTCGTCTCTCTCCTTCACAATCTTTGAGGAGCAAAATAAAATAAAACAATCTGAAGAATGACGCTCACCGGTGTGTGTCAGTAGCTGTGTTTCCATTACAGTTTTTCGCAAAAGAATTGCGATATTTCTACAACTTCGACAATGTACAATTGCGACTTGTAGGCGTTTCCATTGAAGTTGCGTTTGAGTGATTCCCCGTTGCAGCAGCTGCCACAGTGATTACGCACGGGGATCTTCTGCCCCATATCCCGTCCCCTGCATGCTCAAATCCAACCAATGGTCAATGCAAATCCCAACATGAAGTTACAATGCATATAAACGAGCCTGATTATCAATTCAAAAGAAAATGAGTCGCAAAATGTTGCTGGCTGCGTGAATGCAGTCAGCGCGACAGGCAGAGGAAAAAAGGTAGCCTAATAGCCTACAACTGGTCCGATTTAGAGATGGAGGGGGGAAAAGGCTGATTTGGTTCTATAATTGCACCTGAAACGTGTGCAATGTATTAGCCTACTCACAGTCACTGTATTCACTTCAGACAGCACCACCGCACCAGTGTGTGCTTTTCATCCTCTCATCTCGCCGCTGTGCCAAATGCGCGCACACAGGCAGCCTGCTGTCACCATGGACCGATTTCTGCCATTAAACATTATCTAATTTGCCCGGCTACGCTTTTGCATAACACTCGTCTTTCTGCTAGGTAGCGTTGCTTCAAAGTTTTCCACTTGCTGCAGAGGTTTTGACACGGCTATCGAACCTTACTTACCAAACTTATTTTCCGCTCCTTTTCCAAGGGATAATATGGGTCACATGACGTGCAAATGCGAAAAATGTGTTTCCATTACACTTTTGCGATAAACTTCTATATCGACACGTCTGAAAAACCACCTCAGCGAAAAAACTTTTTGCGATATTTGGGAGGTTTTTCGAAATTCACGTGTTTCCATTACCCACTTTCTATTGCGATATATAGATTTTGCGCATTTCTGAGAGTAATGGAAACACGACTAGTGTGACCTGTGGCATACATCACAAAGTCAAGTGCAGGTGTCTTCACAGCTTATCCCTATGGGGAGCTGGCTTTAAAAAAGCTTGATGGGAAGGGGGCTTTACATAAAGATACATTGTATGCCTGTATTTACTGCACATTTTAAAGCTTTTCATATACAGCCCAAATTCATTATTCTTATGGTTATCTCGTTGTGACACGGCATTAAGGATGTGTGCTGAGGAAAGCTGAGACTCAGTCCTTCACTGAAGGATCTTTGATATCTGTGGTTAATGTAGGCTACACAATACAAACACAATACACTAGAACAGATCAAATCTTGATCGTTAATGCAATTCATTTTTTGTTGTCTTCTACTTGCCTTGCCCAAGCTACTGTCATTGGGACATCAGGACATTGTTCTGTTCCTGTTGTGCTAATGCAGTTTTGGAAGTAGCCTACAGGTACAATCCATGAAAAAGTTGGTCATTTGGCACAACTTTCCCCAGGCAGCAGTCAGTTGAACATATGGACGGGGCAAGTTGAGCGCTATGGGGGTTGTTTGATTGATTTGTCTGTTTCTGTACTTTCTCGAGGGCCTTACCAGCATGCAGGGCTCCACAATCTGTCTCCCCATTGTGCCTCGTCTGAGAATCCCATTCTGACAACTTATGTTTACTTCAACATGTCATGGTGATACTGACCATTTCTCTCATTTTCAAAAGGATAACAATGCACACAACTTGGATCAACACAACTGTCTGTCTGCCTGTCTGTCTGTCTGTCTGTCTGTCTGTCTGTCTGTCTGCCTTTCTGTCTGCCTTTCTCCTTTGTCAATGTTCTCAACACATCACTTAATTTATCTTCAGTGTCATTCTGTCTACCTTCTGTTCCCTTGACACTGATTGAATCAATTCTCCGTCTCACACTTCCTTGAGTGCTTTTTAGATCCTCCCAGGGAGCAGAACGCTTTCTGTGTTTTGTGTAGGGATATAACGATACACTCAACTCACGAGTCGATATGATTCACGACACTGAGTTCACAATACGATTTTTGTTTTACAAAATGAGATTTGTGTAGACAAATTACTGTACAAGTTTCCTTTATTTCATAGACAAAAAAACAACACAAAATGCAATATTTCTTCTTATCTTTTCGTCAGTGTGTCGTGATTGGGAATCAAATGAATGCAAATAAATGTACTTTGTGATCTTGAATTTTAGATTTATTTTCAATTCAATAGAAGTGCAATATAACCAGGAGGTAACAATGTCTACAAAATATATCTTTAACAGAACATTAATGCACAATTGTAAACAGTGCAGTACACGCTCCAGAACCGATACTTCTGGCGGCGGCGCTGTGGATCAGTCGAAACTGAGAAATGAGACAGCCGAAGAAGGCTGTGTCTGAGCTAAAAACTTTGGCACTTCCATGTGAATAATGGCTCGGTATTGGAAACTATGGAAGATTTTGGATAACAACATTGTGTGTGATGTAGGTACAGTTTTATTGTGATTGATATCGTGTATATCGTGTGAAGCCATTGGAGCCGACCTCCCAGTGGCTAGAGGATCCATGCATCTGAGACTCTGAAGGAAGAATGACTGATGAGTCTCTCATTGAGGCTAGCTGCTCCGGTATGCTTTAGCTTTTAGGTGATAGGCAGCTCAAACTCGATGTACTTCGGTGATATTTTAATTCCATTTTACACAAGGTGCAAACTACTGTTGACTTGTCCACTGTGCCATTTGGGAGTTTTTTTTAAAGTAAAACGAGCCATTTAGAAGCGTGTTGCATTCTTTCTTCTCCATGCCTGCAACAGCAGGAGACAGGAAACTGCTGCGACCGGCTTGACTACAAGTATGGGTGCGTCGAAGGGACAAAATTGCGGCATGCGATTAACGCGATTAAAAAAAGATAACGCGTTATGGTCAGCCCTTAACCGCATCGCGATTAACGCGTTAACGCTGACAACCCTAATAATAATCAATCAAATTAAGAGACAATAAATGTTTGGTTGCTCGCTCGCTATTTATCTACTTACAATTTACATCCTTATCAATCTCAAGCCCAATTTAAGCCAAATATTAATAATAATATCAAACGAGACGAGCTGAAACTTGCAACTACATACTTGCAACCAGCCCCTGCAACTTGACCAGTTGAATTGCTGGTGATGCCATCAGCCGGCTGGAGTCGAGATGAGACTGTGCCAGGCCAGTTTACACCGCTGCAACTTTTCCCTGCAACGTTCTGAAAAGTTTTCGTCTCGTTGTGAATCATTGTTGTAAACTGGGCTTTAGACTACATGGCACAGAGAAGCTTCAGAGGCTATAACATCCAGAGACTAATGAGATGAAGGGAAAGAGTTCATTCCTGATCTACATGGGCATGTTGCTGTTGCTCTCTGCCTTATAGGACCATTGCCATTGGAAAGAGGAACTCAGTAGAACACTAGGGTCACTAGACCTGAGCTAATTTAACATGGCATTTAATTAGCTTATGACAGAGCGGTTGAAACAGCCTGATAGTGTCCCACTGACTGACCAACCAATATATTTGCCATGCTTCATGGGAGTCATGGAAAGTGCATCAAAGCGAATGGCCAGAGATAGAGAGAGATAGAGAGACAGACAAACAGACACTGAGACAGACCCCCTCTACCCTGCATTGTGCAGCGTTGTGGGCTAGCAGCAGTAATCAATGGCAATAATTAATTGTGCAGTCATTCTGAGTGCCAGCAGAGGGAGATTCCAAGGTCAATGCACAGTGGGGTACACTACAGCCGTTCATGTACTGTATACACACACACACACACACACACACACACACACACACACACACACACACACACACACACACACACACACCACACACACACACACACACACGTACGTACACACACATAGGCTACACACACACACACAAACACACAAACATTGTGGATGCATACACGTGCACGCATACGCAGGCACTATAACAGGATCACTTTGTGACATAGGGAGCTGTGCACTCTCCATGCTGTTCTACTGAAGTATACTTCATCATACTGTGTATGATTCAGTGGCTTGTCTCTGCCGCTCAATAAAGAGCCAATGCTGGACATTATACGCTCTGCCTTGTGAGTGTTTATATAGTCCAGTAAATACATGACCCACTTATAGGTTACAATCTCCAAATCTGATTGGGATTGGTCGTCATGATTTGCTCGATTCCCATATCAGCACAAAGTGGAGATGCACTGTATTTAGATGTCTCTGTTCTTTCAGAGATATGTGTTGACATGTCATTAAGCAACAGGCGCAGCAGTTGCAAAAAGAGCTAAAAACTTATAGAGGACTCATTGGGTTTGCATAATAGAATAAATCAATTTATCTATATTGCGTCCCCCGACATCATGACTATATAAGAAACATGACTACACACACACAAAACTCAGGTCTGGGTACGGTGTCCTCTTTTCCTCTATACTGCAGTTTGGACGCCAAGCATACCCCCGCTTGTACCTTGCGTCATCCATTGCCCGTCGACAAATGTTTTTTTTCCTCTAAACCTTAAAACGAGAACCTAACGTGACTTATTGTTGCTGCTTGCCATTTCCTTTGTTATACTCGGCTGCAGACCCGAATTATAAACCGGAAACTGGAGTACGTTATAAAAGTTATAAATAGGCCTATAGTCACGTTATAAACAACTAACCAACGCTGGGGGTCCGTATGGAAACAGTGTTACTCGAAATGGTTAAAAGTTAAATCAATTTGGTCATTCAGTGGCGTTTTACTGCCATGTAAATCAAATCAGATCAGATCAGATCAACTTTATTGTCCCCGAGGGGAAATTTGTCTTGGGCAACAAAGTGCATTACAGCATATCCATCGGCAGTAACATGTACCATTACCAACAAACATGACAGCAAGACAACAGTAGCATTTAACAAAGACTTGCACACTTATATTGCACCCCATCCGTCCGTTTGCACAGGATATGAGCAGTGCAGCCCGGCTCTAGGAAGCGAGAGTGGAGACAAAGTGTCTGGCTGATAAAACATGCACACACACATGCACACACACATGCACGCACGCACATGCACGCGTGCAGCCGTGCACACACCCAGGTGCATGGATTATCTTCTTGTTTGTGGCTGCCGGTGATCCTCCCTGAAACTCTTTCACCCCATAGAGAGCCGCAGGAATGAGTCCGGAAAACATCGATGCTAACACTCCCGGTTCTTCACTGTTTTCGCCTATGGGATTTTTGAATGGGTTTTTGGCGCGATGCTTCAAATAAGGTCTGTGGTTAACGCAAGCTTATTCAAACGCGAACCAGTGTTCAGCAGGATAATCTTCACACATGAGGACCACTTTTATGAGTTTTGAAGCTTTTATGTGCCATTAACTCATTCTCTGCCAAAGACGTACCCGGACGTACTTTTAACAATGGCGTTCTGTGCCAAAGACGTACTCGGACGTACTTTCATGTTTTGGCTGTTTACATTACATCAGACACTTTCCCAGCCTGTGACATTGTTTCAAGTCAAACTGATAAAAGGAACCCGCTAGTTTAGTATTTATGGGTGGAGCCTGTGGTCGAAACAGAGTCCGATCCAGAGTTCTCGGCTGGCGACGATGGCGAGGAAGACGCCAGCGTTTTTGTTATTGCTCCACGACGGAGCGCCATGGCGACGAAGGCTCCCCTTCACAGCGTTCTGGTCTGACACAGATGAATCGGAGGAGGAGAAATGAGTGCCACTTGGAGAGAGCGATGACGATGGTAAAAAGTAGCCTATTTTTTGTATCGCGTTTGAGATGAAATGATCACACACACAACATTCGAGTATAATTGTCACGCATTGTTTATAACTTATGCCGCCGGCATGACTCGCTTCACGTTTCCTCTTGCCAGCTCTCCCTGTCAAGGGAGAGCTCTATCACACTCAAGGGAGGGGGAATCACATGGATACGTCAAACGCGTCAAACCGCGTCACACACCCGTCCCCAGCAACCAAGGCGAAACATGTGTCACATAAACATTTCAAAGTTTACAGCACTAACGTAGCTATTGTGTGATCTTCTGTGCTAACGTTAGTTATGAGAGGTAACGTGACAGCAGGTAACGTTACAGCACTCGTTATTCCTGTGTGTGTGTGTGTGTGTGTGTGTGTGTGTGTGTGTGTGTGTGTGTGTGTGTGAGAGAGAGAGAGAGAGAGAGAGTGTGTGAGTGTGACCACATAAGGGTTCGTTTCATTTGTTTATGCTTTTATCAAGCTAAGCTAAAAATCCACATGGCAACTGTAAAATACATTCTCTTATTTTTTATTTTTTATTTATTTATTTGGGAAAACAAATACTGTATATGTCTGATGTGTCACTGAGGCAAAAAATAAAAGGCTCAAAAGAGAGTTCTGCTTGAAACGGTGTCCTTCACTAAAAACCTCTTTTTCTCATATTTCTGTCCGAAGGAGGGCATTTTTAGTGAAAACAAGCTAACTTCCACTGCTTGTAACTAAACAAGGAAACATGGTCGAGTTTCAGTTTTTTACAAGGGGTAAGAAGAGAGTCTCTGCTTTATTGTGAGATATGTTGTGTAATTTTATTCCTAGCACAGAATATTCTGTGGGTCCTGGAAGATCAGGAAATATGCTCAAAATCCTGGCACTGGGAGCACACAGACCGAAATGACCCTGGCAGAGAATGAGTTAAAAGGGCGGCTAGCTAGCAAACGGCTAAATGAGACTACACTGTTGAGTCGACGGGGATATTATACGTCAATAACGTCATCACTTCAAAGGACGAACACGGAAATTCTCTTTCCCTCACCTGGTTCAGCCCGGGGTAATCAGTGCACAGCAGCGCACACATCAACAACACTCCAGGTTGAGTGGTGACGTGACATGGAAGCCTATGCAACACTGTGTGTAGTTCTGGATTAGCTTAGCACAAGCTTTTTACTTCTAGGGCTCGCATTTACGCTTCAAAACTCATGAAAGTGGTCCTCAAATGTGAAGATTATCCCGCTGAACACTGGTTTGCGTTTGATTAAGCTTGCGTTGCCCAGAGACCTTATTTGAAGCATCGCGCCAAAAACCCATTCAAAAATCCCATAGGCAGAAACGGTGAAGAACCATGAAGTCTGGGACTTCCACGTTCCGACTACAAAAATACGTCATCCCTGCGGCTCTCTATTGAAGTGTCATTTTATCTGAATAGAAATGTTGAATCATGGTTAGAAATAATTGAATTCCTAACTCAGAATTGCTCTCATATTTCGTATCTAAATCTGAGCCCTCCAACAGTTTACGTCCAGCACGTCTCTGTAAACGAGTCATTTAATTGAGTGCCTGTGTCTCTCAAGCGGGTGGAATAGAAATAGCTTAGAGTGAGTTATTTTTAAGTCAGAGGTTGTTGTTTCCACTCAGCCTCTGCTGTCACACATGAGCAGACGCCTGTTTGCTTCGACAGCCATTATCTATATCCACAGAAAGACATAATGCATTCAAGGGAAACGGCAGCGCTCACTGGCTTTACAACAGTGTAGTGACAGACATGTTTCCTTTTCATCTCATTTAGATAGGCTCCAACCCCATGTACTGCAGCCAAAGTTCTGATGTCTTTGACGATGAAATTAACGACCAAACCTGTGATCTGCTGTCTGTTCTTCTCTTTTAAAGCAGGCTGTTTACTAAAAGTGTGCATCAACGTCTAAAGCGGTGCAGGCTGATTGTCAGTCTTTCCTCCACTGTTGCTCACGTTAGCTAGCGGATGCCGCTTCAGATGACCGTGCATGGTCGACGTACTTCTGTTGTGCTTCAGGACAGCTTTGCAGGTAACTGTGCTATTTGAGTCATCCTTCGTGAAATATTTCCACACAATTGAAGTCCGTGTCTGCTCCATTTTCTCAGCACCTGTATTTTCTGCAGCCGCCATAGCCTACTTTTCTTTTTTTCTCCCTTCTTCCGTCTTCCCTTTTCACGTGGCGACGCATCGATGCCACCGAATGGCGTCAACGTACGTTAGTGACGTCGGCGCGTCAGCTATATATATATATATATATATATATAGCCCTAATATATATATATATATATATATATATATATATATATATATATTAGGGCTGTCAAACGATTAATTTTCTTAATCGCGATTAATCTTGCGATTAACTATAGTTAATCGCGATTAATCACATCTTTGTATCGCATGTTTAAAATGTCATTATTTTGCATTTCAAAGCATTTTTTATTAGATATTAATCATTCTTACCAGTGTGTCGTGATTGGGAATCAAATTAATGCAAATAAATGTACTTTGTGATCTTGAATTTTAGATTTATTTTCAATTCAATAGAAGTGCAATGTAGACAGGAGGTAACAAAATTATTGAAGCCATTGGAGCCGACCTCCCAGTGGTTAGAGGACCCGCGTGCATCCGAGACTCTGAAGGAAGAATGAGTGATGAGTCTCGCGCTAGCTAGCTGGCCGCTAGCTGCTCGGTATGCTTAGCTTTTAGGTGATAGCTCAAACTCGATGTACTTCGATGATATTTTAATTCCGTTTTACACAAGGTGCAAACTACTGCTCTTGACTTGTCCACTGTGCCATTTGGGGAGTTTTTTAAAGTAAAACGAGTCATTTAGAAGCGTGTTGCTGTCTTTCTCTTCCATGCATGCACAGGCAGGAGACAGGAAACAGCTGCGAACGGCTTGACTGCAAGTACGGGCAGTGGTGTATAAAGTACTCGAAAACCATACTTAAGTAAAAGTAAAGAGATCTTCCCAGAAAAAGACTTTGGTAAAAGTCAAAGTCACTCATTAGAATATTACTTGAGTAAAAGTCTTAAAGTACTTGATATTTTCTGTACTTAAGTATCAAAAGTAATTTTCTGATTTAAATGTACTTAAGTATTGAAAGTAAAAAGTACAAGTAAATGCTGCAAAAAAAGATCAAGCAAAAGACATGCCTGGGCTTGAGTGGAAGTCTATTTCTTCTTCTTGACTTTTATAGCCGCTGGCAAACAACGTTATGTTGCATTACAGCCACCAAATGGAATGGCGTGTGGATCGTGATTAACGTAACTTGCAAACTAGGAGCACTGATTTGCCAAACCAAACCTGATTGCTTGCAGGCTACGCAATTTCTTCTGATTTTACTTTGTAAATAAGATGCTTGGGGGAAATGTAGTGGAGTAAAAGTATCAATTTTATTTGGGAAATGTAGTGGAGTAAAAGTGAAAGTTGACAGAAATATAAATACTCAAGTAAAGTACAGATACTCAGAAAAAATACTTAAGTACAGTACTTAAGTATTTATACTTAGTTACATTACACCACTGAGTACGGGTCCGACGAAGGGACAAAATAGCGGCATGCGATTAACGCGATAAAAAAAAAAAAGCGTTATGGTCGGCCCTTAATTGCATCGCGATTAACGTGTTAACGCTGACAGCCCTAATATATATATATAGTATATACATATTAGAGTCTTAAAACTTGGTGGGTGGGAATCTGCTCTCCTCTCTCAACGATAATTGAATTATTGGTGATTGGACGATATTGCTGGAAGAGGATTAAAAACGGGTGCTCAGTAAATCCTTCCAGGATGAATACAGTTATCCTTCTGTGCAGTTCAAGCACAGGTCACACTTCATTTGGATAGTCCAATGCTAAATAATGAATATTAATCATCAAATGATAAAAATGTGTCACTAACAGCCACACACACATACCCACACGCACTCACACACACACACAGCATGAAAAACACAAACACGCACAAGAACATGGTACCCAACCGCACAGACATACATGTCACTGTGAAGCATGACTGTGCAGCGTTTGGTCCGTCCCATGGAAATATCTGATTTGGTTTGGACAGTCCGTTATAAATAGTCCCCCTAAAAGCTAAAAAACACGACTATTGATTAGCTGTCAGCACATGTTATAGCATGCTGTCACTGGTCACAGTCTGCCCTGTTAGCCTAAACTACCCCCCCACACACATACACGCACACAATCTCTATTTCTCTCTCTCTCTCACACACACACATACACGCAAGCACACACACACACAAACGAAAACATGCACATACTGTACATATAACAGTCACACACAAATCACACACCAAGTTCTGTCTCTCTCTCAATCACACACACACACACATACATACACACACACACACACACACACACACACACACACACACACACACACACACACACACACACACACACACACACACACACACACACACACTTATACATTCAATCTGACATGCACGCACATGGCACTGCATCCCCCCCAGACTTGAATGATCATGCATTTCACACTTCCACACTGAATCCCAAAATGCACGACATTCTTAAAGGACGACACCGACTTTGGGAGTTTGGCCCATTATCTGACCAGAGGATCGACGTCATAGTCTGTAGGCAATTCCCCGACCCTGATTATTCGTGTGGTCATGCAGAGTGCGATCTCCTTAATCCGAAAACCTGTAATTAGTTACTGATTACTGATTACTCCTTAAAAAACTCCTCCTTAAAAACAGTACTGTACCGTACTGTAGCTGCTACCATTACGTATGTCTAATGTATAATTGTATGTTTAATAAGGTATATGCTATTTGCACCTGTATGTCAAATACGTCGAATTTAAAATGTTTAACACATTCACTGCCAGCCATTTTTTTTTTACTGTAGGTAGGTTCTGCCAGAGGGTTTTTTTGAGGATTCTGGCTCATCTTTCAAGACCCGAGGATTCTTTTCTGCTAAGATTTTGTGAACACACAATATCTCAAAATAACTAATAGAATGTGTGCTTTCTCTGTCTAAAAGAGTTAGTTTGTAGAGTTAGTAGTTATGTAAGCATTAGCAGTTGAATACAGCATGGTTTCAGCGTCAGAAAAATTATTCAGAGATAAACGGCTTTTTGTGAAATTCGATAGAACAGTCACTTAACCATTCATTTTTGGCATCAGTAAGACCTAAACAATAGTTTTGAACAGTAATTTCCTCCATAACAGCAGGAAACTCCCCTCTGCTTCCAACTCCTCCCTCCGTGGGCGTTCTTCTTGGCTGCAGCGGCCCCGTGTCACAAGCTTGTCACCAGTCTCACTGCTTTGCTGCTGCTGTGCGGCTGTGCCTGTCTGCGCGGCCATATATCTATGTGCGCGGCCGTTCTTTGAGGAAGTCTGGTTGGACTCGCTCGCTTCTTGGAGTTTTGGTTGAGAGCTTTGATTAAGCTTTTGCGATTCTGGTCATATTTATGCTGCGTGTTTCAAAGTGTGTTCCATCCGTGATCTATTATGCAAATTTGCAATCCCCCACAGCCAGGACCCAGGCGAAAGCTAAAGCGTTTTCGCCCCATCCATTTTCATGATAATGGCTTCCATGCTGCTGTCTTGGCTTGCTTGGCTCTCAATAGTCTGAGCACCGTCGCCACTCAGTGGGTCGGCGGAATGGATTGCACACGCCCGGCGGCTCTAACACTATAATAGGAGATGCAAAAGGGCCAGATCAACGATCCACCGTCAAAAAAAAAAAAAAAAAAATTTTGACGTGTTAACACGTCGTTGGCAGTCAACAGCTGGATTCTGAAAACGTGTTAACACGTCATTGGCAGTGAACGTGTTAAGCACGTCTAAAGTATGCACATGACATGTGCACCTATGTGCAGTGAATATGCCACTGTCTCTGACTTGTCTTATCACTATACTGCCTTATTGCTTGTTGTGTCTCTTGTTGTTTTTGCACTCATATGCCCTGTTATATTTGTACTATGTTGTAAACAGAGTCCACAGCACAAGAATTTCACACGTGATACTTGTACCATGGAGTGACAATAAAAATCTTGAATCTTGAATCTTGAAAAGTAATAAAAGTTACTTTACTTATTACTTTTTCAAAAAGTAACTAGTTACGTTACTAGTTACATTACTAGTTCCTTCTTCTTTTTTTATCCCAAACACCTTACACTTAAGTTATTACATGTCTAGCATGTCACTGTATTAATTATTTTTGCTTTGGTATTATATATGGTTACAAGAAATGCCAAAGGCATTTTACTTTGAAAGTAGTCGGTTAGAACAGGAAGTGGTGTGTTAAGACTGGCTAGTTTGACACGAGAAGACGTGAAATGAGAGAGTCAGACAGATAACGTGAGTGTAAAGAAAGATGCTGTTAGTAACCTCTCTCCCCTCCTACACCAAAGATTCCATGGATTTTATAAAAACTATACAGGGTGTTCCACCTAGTGACGACCATCTCAGCCTTGTCACCATGGATATTGAGGCGCTATACACAAACGTTCCTGTAGAGGGGGGGCTCAGAGCAGCAGAACACTTCCTCAATTTGTCAGAGCAAAGCTCCAACACACCCGATCCACCTAGCACAGTGTGCATGCTGGAACTTATGGATATGGTGCTGTCTAACAACTATTTCATGTTCAAAAATGACTTTTTTCTGCAGGTATCTGGAGTCAGCATGGGCTCAAAGATGTCCCCCAGTTTTGCTTCGCTTTACGTTGGACTCATGGCAGGGGCGGTTCTAGGCCTTTTTTGGGTGGGCTTTAGCCCACCCAAAAATAGTCTCAGCCCACCCAAAAAAATAGAGGCAAAAAAAACTTTTTTTTTCTTTTTTCTTTTTTTTCCCCCTCCAAATCCATGGTGGTCATTAGTAGCAGTTTAAAGTACATTTTCTCAGATTTATTGGTGTCTTTCTAGTCACACAATTTAATATCAGTGTTTCCCATACACTGATCTATTTGTGGTGGTACACCCTACATAGATTTTGACCCCCACAAATACTGCCACATATTAATTTCAACTAGTTGACTGCAAACTCCTGCTTTAGTGCTTACAGTATATTATTATCTTGTCGGAATATTATTCCAGCCAATAAGTTAGGAAGTTCCATTTTGATTTAATTTTACTTTTGTTTTGCCTACAAAGCAAAATGTTACTTTACTTGAAACTCCCCTGAAGCGATTTTGGTATTATTTATGCAAGCATAATTCTACCATATAGTAACCTGTATGCAGAATATATATAGTAGCCTATATATAGGGAAACAATTATTTTTTCATCGCTGTAAAACCACAGAACGGTAAAGAAGATATTGATGTGTGTAGTTCTTCATAGATCTAGTCTCTTAATTTTGATCTCAAAGTGCGTTTGATCCATTTTTACTTGAAACTGTCCAAAATTTTCTTCCGGGGGGGCATGCCCCCGGACCCCCCTAGGGGTTCAGTGGTCCTTGACCTTTGGGTGGGCTGAGCCCCTGACAAGAATCCGTTCCTACAATATATCTCCACCTATAAAAGGTATATTGATGATATTTTTTTCATATGGACCTCTACAGAGGATCAACTCAAGGATTTTCACAAATTCATGAACACTCAAAATTCACATTTGAAATTCACCATGGCTCATGACCCCGTCCAAATGAATTTTTTAGACATACTCATCATCAATAACAATGGTAACCTCAGCACAAGCTTATACAGAAAACCTACTGACAGGAACTCACTACTGCATGGATTATCATATCACCCCATACCTCTCAAGAAAGGCCTCCCGCTTTCACAATTCAACAGAATACGCCGCATTTGCAGTTCAGACAGTGACTTCAACAAACACAGTACAGACCTAGAAAACAGATTCCTCACCAGAGGTTACAAAAAGGAGTGGGTGAAACAAGCTTCAGACCGGTTTGCCCAGCGCACACAAGCTGAATGCCTACATCACACCAAACCCGTCACCAGAGAAAATAGGATTATATGTGCGTTTCAGTACTCACCGCTGGCAAAAGACATGTCTACTGTAATTAACAAACATTGGCACATTATTTCCACAGATCCAGCTCTGAAGGGACATTTGGACCACCCACCTCGGATCGTCTACAAACGACCCCCCAATCTCAGGAACATGTTGGTAAGGGCTGACTGCCCACCCAACCCTCCTTCTTCTCTACTTACGTTCCTGCCGCCTGTGGAACCAGGGAATTACAAGTGTGGTAACTGCCAACAATGCAACTTCACTCGAAAAACCAACAAATTCTATCACCCACACACAGGCAAAACCTTTAACATTAAGGGGATTATCTCATGTAAAACCAGTAATGTGATCTACATGTTAAAATGCCCCTGCGGCCTGATGTACATAGGTAAAACCTCCAGACCTCTGAAGAACAGAATCTCAGAGCATAGAAGCAATATCAGGAACCATGATCCCAAGAGTCCTGTAGCTAACCACTTCAATCATATGCACCATTCTGTTGCCTCTCTCAGCTACACTGGGATAGAGCATGTGCAACTCCCACGAAGGGGGGGTGACATGAACAATCTTCTTCTAAGACGCGAGCTCTTCTGGATCTACACTCTGGACACTTTGGCACCCAGGGGCCTCAATGAGGAAATGGACATTCGTCCTTTCCTATAACTGAACTTTTTGTGTGTTGCATTCGAATGGTCTCTCTCGTTCTCTCTCTCTTTTTAACTTTATTACTCTAACTTTATTACTTCAAGCAATCGTGGTCCTGCGTTTTTTGCCATTGTTACACCGGTTTCAAGACATATAGAGGCGCCTCTCTAGCGTACCCACACCTTATGACGGCCCGCCAGCCTGACGGTGGTGTTGGACCACACTATTGAGCTTTCCTCCTATTACTGTATGTACATATAGTCACACATATATATATATATATATCTCCTTCACATAATGCAGATCTCGCATTTAGGCATTAATACCACTTTGGAACTCATTTAACTAGCAGTTCACTAGCAAGGACCACACCACAACAATATATCGTTTAGAAGTTTAATGAAGATTGAGATGTGTATGTGATGAGGTGCACGTGAGGGTGCATGAAGGTGCATGTGAGAATGCATGAAGGTGTCATCCGTTGATGTCTGTCTGGGAGGAGACAGGCAGAAGGAGACTCAGCGTTGGGGTGCATGAAGGTGCATGTGAGAATGCATGAAAGTGTCATCCGTTGATGTCTGTCTGGGAGGAGACAGGCAGGAGGAGACTCAGCGTTGGGGGTTCCGTCTCAGCATGAGCTGCCCGAGCGGATTGCTTCTCAGGCGTGTTTACGTCCGAGCTGATTTCAGACCCCTCCAGACAGATCCTGGGAATGAGACATGACGGAGACATGCACCGAATTTGATGGGAAGGAATGAGGATGTTAGGAGGTGAGGGTTGGGATGAGGGTTGAGGGTAGGAATGAGGGATGAAGGGATGAGGGTTGCGGGTAGGGATGAAGGGAAGGGAGGGTGGGTTGAGAGAACTGAGATGATCTGAGACAAACAGGGCAGGACAGGTTCACCAGGTACATGTATATGTAACCTGCCAGGTAATTGAGGTGTGGTTAGAGGCGTGGTTAGAGAAGTGGTTGAGGCGTGGCCCAGCTCCTGAACCTAAGTTAACAGTCATTAACTATCATTTCACTAGCAAGGACCACACCACAACAATATATCGTTTAGAAGTTTAATGAAGATTGAGATGTGTATGTGATGAGGTGCACGTGAGGGTGCATGAAGGTGCATGTGAGAATGCATGAAGGTGTCATCCGTTGATGTCTGTCTGGGAGGAGACAGGCAGAAGGAGACTCAGCGTTGGGGTGCATGAAGGTGCATGTGAGAATGCATGAAAGTGTCATCCGTTGATGTCTGTCTGGGAGGAGACAGGCAGGAGGAGACTCAGCGTTGGGGGTTCCGTCTCAGCATGAGCTGCCCGAGCGGATTGCTTCTCAGGCGTGTTTACGTCCGAGCTGATTTCAGACCCCCAAAAGAGTTGGATTTAGAAAGAGCTGAGTTGAGCGTGAGCTTGACAAGATCATTGACGTTGTGGCGATATAGGAATGGTATGCTTGAGATGACCAGCGGCCATGAACCTGAATGGTTTGGTCTGAGATATTCAGTCTGAGACTGTAGAAGGAATTGCTCGAAAGGAAGATATAGAAGTTGTTCCGAATATATACAGAGAACTTGGTGTAGCTTCTGGACCCGGAATTGAGTGGCCACTCCTCCTGTTTTGGTAAAGAGTGGGTCTTGAGGTGATGCTTGCAGCGTACATGAAGCGGAAATAATTAGTCAGTGCCTTGTGTTGCTAAGATAGGTGTAGAAGCAGAAGTAGAGGGAAGGAAATTCCATGCTGATCTGTTGAACTAGTGTTGAGCCGAGATCAACGCGATTCTGTGCAAGAAATGCATGATGGCTGGAAGACTAGATCGATCGTTGTTTAGGATTTCTAGGACTGCTGAGTTTTCTAGGACTGCTGAGTTATGAGAGTGGATGAGTATGGACTTCCTAGACCCAACATGCCCCCAAAGAATGGCAGATAAGCGATGATAATTGCGGCTGAAGGAAAGCGAGACTGGGTCGAAAGATTTGACCTCTGTTACCTAAGGGCATGTCGCCCTGTAAAGGATGTACTGGCCACCTTCAAAAAATTGCAATACTGGAAACTACCATCTATTGTTTGAAAGACACTGGGATTACCTCTACACAGCCTCAGAGCTCCCTCTCCAATGGATTGACAGAAGCTACGATGCCGAATGCTAACTTAGCGTTAGCTACTCCCTCATCGGGTAATGTACATGCATCTTTCATCACAGATACTACGAATGCTAACAGTCTGCTAGCTCTCCCACCCTTGGGTAAACTGCCCACACATGTTCCCGAAAACATTGCCTCCCAAGCCTGTGCTATCTCGGGGAAACAAACTGATACTGTCCTCTGGAATGTCCAGGGAGCGAAGCCGAAAAGATTAGTGATCCCTGGACCCTCAGAGACTGCCTCTTATCACCCGGAAATTAGCTCAGCCACGGGCTGGCCTGCACTAGCTAGTGTAGCCCCTGTTAGCACTAGCACTGATCAACCATGGATTATTGTGAGAGGTGGAAAGAAGAGTTTTGCTCCTCCACCACTGATGTCCCTACAGCTGGTAAACAGATTTCAACTGCTATTGGGTAGCCCTGTATCGACTGCCGATATGGATATTGGACCGGCCCATCGGCTATCTGACAACCTAGGTAGCCCCAAAGCTAGGAGGCTATCAAGAGCTAGCAGGCCACAGCCTCAAAGGCTATCAAGAGCTAGCAGGCCGCAGCCCCCTATAACATCCTTGCTCATCGGAGACTCGGATATTAAACACATTGGGATTAAAAACAATACCGCTACACTCTGTTTCCCTGATGAGATGATCTGCGACATAACAGAGAAAATTCCTGAAATCCTGTCTACTCACAGCTCCCTAAACAAGGTTACCCTGCATATCGGAGCCAACGACATTCTGAAACAGCAATCAGAAACACTAAAACGTGACTTCCTGGATCTACTGAAGCTCCTAGCCTCACTTGATATTGAGGCATTCATCAGTGGCCCCCTGCCCCCCAATGGATACAAAGTCAATAAGTTCACCAGGTCCCTAAGCTTAAGCACGTGGCTTTCAACCATCTGCCCTCAGTATAATGTGAATTATATTGACAACTTCAATCTCTTCTGGGATCGAAGCCATCTCTACAATCGTAATGGTCGACTCAACAGAAATGGCACAAGGCTGTTTGCTGCTAACCTCATCTTCAGCATCAATCACCCAACATATGATAGCTCCACGGCCAGGAATGAGCCCCCCCCCCTCTCCACTATCTCCAGCCGTCGCCGCGAGGTCACACTGCCAGCCGGCGCGTCTCATCAGCAACAATCCCTGTTGCCACGGCTCGAGGCCAGCCGACTAGACGAAATATCCTCTGCCATGCAGGCGATATCAGCCCATCCCCCCCCCCCCCCTTCGGAGCCTCTACTCCCCCCCGCCAACTCCCAGCTCATCAACAACCAACCATGACGTCCATCCGGGATGAAGTGGAGGACCCCTACACCTCTCTGCGTCCCAGCTACGTCTTCCTTACAGGAAGCGGTGGACGCTGCCTCCTCCCCCTCCTCTCCTCCTCTCTGCTTCCAGGATGAAGAGGGGAGCACTGCCCCCCCCCCCCCTCGCCTACGTCTTCCTTACAGGAAGCGGAGGACGCTGCCCCCTTGCCCTCCTCTCCTCCTCTCTGCTTCCAGGATGAAGTGGAGGGCACTGCCCCCCCCTCCCCCTCGCCTCTTCTCTCCCCCCTCCCCTTCCGGGCCTCTACACCCCTCAGCGAACTCCAAGTTCACCAACAACCAACCATGACATCTTCCTTCCAGGATGAAGCGGAGGACGCTGCCCTTTCCTCTACCTCTTTCCTCCTCCACCTCTCCCCACCCCCCTCCCCCATTCCATTCTCCAGCAGGATGAACGAACTGATAAGCTTTGGACTGTCTATGATCCCCCAGTCCCCTTGTCCATCTAATCCCCCTCGTTCTACCCTCCCGACCCTGAACCTGGCCCCTCGACCGTCCCCTCCCTCACATGCCCTCCAGCCCTCTCCCATACTGCCATGCCCCACGCCCCCCCGACCTACCCCCGACCCACCACTCCTGACCCCGAACCTAGCCCCCCCACAGCCCTCTTCCTCACATCCCCCTCAACCTCAACCTCAACCTCAACCTCAACCTACCTGCTCCCCGCCCCCCCTACCCTCCCTCTCCTCTCCCTCACATGCCCTCCAGCCCTCTCCCATACTGCCATGCTCCACGTCCCCCCGACCCACCCGCGACCCAGCACTCCTGACCCCGAACCTGGCCACCCCTCAGTCCCCTCCCTCACATCCCCCTCAACCTACCCGCTCCCCGCCCCCCCCACCCACCCTCTCTCCGCCATCCCCCACACCCCCTCGACCCACCCCCACACCCCCTCGACCCACCCCCGACCCACCGACCCCGAGTCGGCAGAGTCGGCTGTGGTTGCAGTCCCACAAGAGTCGACGCGCCCCACCCCCCTCCCCCATTGGGGCGACGCGCCCCACCCCCGACCCACCGACCCCGAGTCGGCAGAGTTGGTTGCAGTCCTACAAGAGTCGACGCGCCCCACCCCCGCCCGTCCAAGTCCCCTCCCAATCTGCCCCCCCCTCTGTGGTCCAAGTCCCCAAGCGTCGACCAGCCCGACGCCAGACCCCTCCATTCCGGCCTGTCCCCATAGAAACAAGGTCCCAAAGCATTATAAAGGAACAGCGCCAGCACACACTAGAAATGGAACTGGCTGCGATAAACCACTATTGGTCTATCGATCCAATGCTTCGATACCAGTCTGGATTTCATACAGACGTAATACTTTCCCCTCAACACGATCTGTTTCTAAATCAGACTTAATCGCCATTCCCCTTGTGAAGCAAACAATACAAGTTCCAGGCTCTAAAAATATTAAAGCCGCACTCCTTAATGTTAGGTCGCTGTCAAATAAATCTCTCCTCATCAGTGATCTGATTACCAGTCATAATCTGGATTTAATGTTCCTCACCGAAACCTGGCTCGATATGAACAACAGAGTGGCTGTTCTGTCCGAATCAGCACCGCCCAATTATAGCTTCATTGACACTCCCAGAGCTGATAAGAGGGGGGGGGGAGTAGCGATTGTCTTTTCTGATATGTTTCAATGTAAGCAGGTAACATTTGGAGACTTTCCATCGTTTGAATACGTTGCTGCTATTCTGAAATGCTCAACCACTGTGTTACTGCTGAATATCTATAGACCACCAAAATACTCAGCCAGTTTTCTCGTTG
The DNA here is from genome assembly GCF_964638095.1 of Poromitra crassiceps. Taxonomy (NCBI): domain Eukaryota; kingdom Metazoa; phylum Chordata; class Actinopteri; order Beryciformes; family Melamphaidae; genus Poromitra; species Poromitra crassiceps. Next base: position 61,867,608 of record NC_139623.1, read on the forward strand.
AATTTGCTGATCTTCTCTCCTTAATTTTCATTGAACATGACTGTATATCTATTGCTGGGGATTTCAATATTCATATTGATAACCCGACGGATAATTTTGCCAAAGAACTGAATATCTTGCTTGATACTTTTGATCTGTCTCAACATGTTTCAGGGCCTACTCACAACCGAGGCCATACCCTGGATTTAGTTATTACTAGGGGCTTCAAGTCCTCTTCTGTGTCGACTATTGATGTTGCGTTGTCTGACCATCTCTGCGTCTTTTTTGAAATGGAAATCTCCCCTGAGATCATTAATAGGTCACAAACCGTTAAAAGACGAGACATTAATGCAGGCACCAGCGCGCTGTTTATGGAGACATTTTCTTTATCTCCTCCCACATCAGCTTCTGTCAATGAGATTCTTGATAACTTCAATTCAACAATTCTGAAAACTATTGATAGTGTGGCGCCTGTTAGATTAAAATTGCTGTCTGGCAAAATTAAAGCACCCTGGCGAAATTCTGCATCCGTTAGATGCAAAAAGAAAGATTGCAGGAAAGCTGAGCGTAAATGGCGGAAAACTAATCTTCACATTCACTATGATATTTACAAAGAAAGCCTTCACTCCTACAACCTCGAACTGAAAAGGTCGAGACAATCGTTCTTTTCCGAGATAATTAACAAAAATGTGAACAATGCACGCACTCTATTTGCCACAGTTGATAGACTGACTAATCCGCCTCTCTGTTTAGCACCTGAATTCCTCTCTACTGTCAAATGTAATGAGTTTGCTGCCTTTTTTACGGATAAAATTATTAATATCAGGCAGGCTATTAGTGGCTCCACACCAAGAAATGCTGTGACATCATCCTACCCGCAGATCTCTAGTTCGATAAATTTGTCCCAGTTCAGCGTTATCGACCACGACATCTTAGAGAAAACTGTGCAAGGCCTTAAAACATCTTCGTGCTGTCTCGATACCCTTCCAACAAGCTTTTTTAAAAGCGTTTATAACTGTCTGTCGTCGGACCTATTGCAAATAGTTAATAGATCCCTTGTGACCGGCACTTTTCCTGAGTCCCTGAAAACTGCAGTTATTAAACCCCTACTAAAAAAGCGTAGCCTTGATGCATCGGTAATCAGTAACTACAGACCAATATCTAATCTCCCCTTTATAGCCAAAATAATTGAAAAGGTTGTTTACCTACAACTCAATAGATTCCTAACCTCAAATGATCTCCTAGATAAACTCCAATCAGGCTTTCGCCCCCATCACAGCACTGAAACCGCGCTTACTAAAGTCATAAATGACATCAGAATGAACACAGACTCAGGCAAAAATTCGATTCTAGTGCTACTGGATCTTAGCGCTGCATTTGACACTGTTGACCACTCAATTTTATTGGACAGACTGGAAAACTGGGTTGGGCTATCGGGTACGGTCCTCCAGTGGTTCAAGTCCTATCTTCAAGACAGGAAGTACTTCGTCTCCATTGGCAATTACACATCTGACCTAACTAGGATGACCTGTGGCTGTGGGGTGCCTCAAGGATCCATTATGGGGCCCGTTCTCTTCAACCTTTATATGCTCCCTCTAGGCCTAATTATGCAAAAAAACAAAGTAGCCTATTATAACTATGCAGACGACACTCAGTTGTATATAACTCTTTCCTCAGCTGACTATGCCCCCATAGAATCATTGTGCCAGTGCATTGATCAAATAAATAACTGGATGTGCCAGAATTTCCTACAGCTCAACAAAGACAAAACTGAGGTGATCGTGTTTGGCCCCAAAGAACAAAGGCTTAAAATCACTGCATGCCTTGAGTCTCGATCCCTGAAGCCTAAGGATCAAGTCAAAAATCTTGGAGTTATTATTGATTCCGATCTCAACTTTAACTCCCACATTAAGTCAATTAGAAAATCTGCTTTTTATCATCTTAAAAATATAGCAAGAATTAGGGGATACATGTCCAGACAGGATCTAGAAAAACTAATTCACGCCTTCATTTATAGTAGGTTAGACTACTGCAATAGCCTTTTTTCTGGTCTCTCCAAAAAATAACTTAGGCAACTTCAACTCATTCAGAATGCTGCTGCTAGAGTACTAACGAAGACTAAGAAAGCTGATCATATCACTCCAGTTCTTAAGTCCTTACATTGGTTGCCAGTGTGTCAGAGAATAGATTTATTAGTCTATAAATCACTTAATGGCCTAGGCCCAAAATACATAGCTGAATTGCTCCCACGCTACGAACCATCTAGAACTCTTAGGTCAACAGGGTCCAGCTTATTAACTGTCCCTAGGATCAAATCAAATCATGGGAAGGCTGCATTTACCCACTATGCTTCTGCTAGCTGGAACAAATTGCCTGAAGACCTCAGATCTGCCCCAACCTTACTTACTTTTAAAAATAGACTAAAGACTTTTATGTTTACCGTCGCTTTTAACTGCTGACAGCTACTATGCAAACCCAATGAGAGTTTTAGCTCTTTGTGCAAATGCTGCGCCTGCTGCCTATTGCACTTTTTTATACTCTCTTTTTTAAAGTTTTGTTGTGATGCTTTTAAATGTCCATTTTATTTCTTCTTTTCGTTTATTTTCCTATAATACACTTTTTATACTCTTTTTTTTTAAGTTTTGTTGTGATGCTTTTAAATGTCCGTTTTACTCTCCTCTTTTCTTTTATTTTCCTGTCAACCATTTTATGTGAAGCACTTTGAATTGCCTCTGTGTATGAAATGTGCTATACAAATAAACTTGACTTGACTTGACTTGACTCTGCGTCTGTCTGTGGCTGATAGAACTGTCTGCGGCAGCTGAAGAAGAAACTGCATGCTGTGTAGTAGCTGACGGGAGTGCACTGTGGCTGATCTAGCGAGCTGCATAGAAATGAGTTGCACTCTAGTGCAGTTACTGAAGAAGCTAAATGCGTCTACCGTAGCCGATGGATTAAACTGTAGCCTAGCTCTAGCCATGACTGATGAGCTAACTGCTTCTGCCGCAGCCGATATACCAAGTTGCACTCTAGTGCGGTGGCTGATGAGACTAACTGCGTCTGCCATCTGCAGTAGCTGATGAAGTGAATTGCACTCCGCAATGGCTGATGAAGCCTTCTTTGTCTACGGCAGCTGATGGAGTGATCAGCACTCTGCAGTAGCTGGTGAAATAAACTAGACTCTGTATAGTGACGGATGGATTTAACAGTGTATGTTGCAGCTGATGGAGTGAACCTTACAGTGGCTGGAGAAGCTAACTGTGTGCTAAAACTGATGCGAATGAATTATGCTCTATGCATTGGTTGACGAAGCTATCTGTCTGCAGCATCTGATGGAGTGAACTACACTCTGGCTGATGACGCCAACTGCTTCTACCGCAGCTGATGGAGTGATTTGCACTCCATGCAGTGGCTTATGGGAATACCTGTCTGCAGTAGCTGATGGAGTGAACCGTACTCTGTGCAATAGGTGAAGCTAACTGTCTGCAATAACTGTGTAAACTGCACAAGGAGGCTATTGAAGCGAACTGCGTATGCAGCAGCTGTAACTGAACCCCTGTGCAATGGGGGATGAACCAACTACGTCTGTGGCGGCTGTAAGAGTTTTGAACTTGTGCAATGGCTGATAAGCGAACTGCGTGTGCAGCAGGTGATAGAGTGAGTGAGCTGGCTGATGAAGTTAACTGCATCTGCAGCCGTGGATAAATCAACTGCATTCTGTGAAGTGGCTGATAAAGTGAACTGCGTATGCAACGGCTGATAAGATTGAACTTATTGATGAGGCGAACTGCGTCTGCAGCATTTGATAGAGTGAACTGCATTCTGTACAGTGACTGATGAAGCAAAACTGCGTCTGCAGCAGCTGATAGACTGAACATGCTGATGACGCGAACTGCATCTGCAGCGGCTGATAGACTGAACATGCTGATGAAGCAAACTGTCTGCAGCGGTTGATAGAGTGAACTACATTTTGTGCAGTGGCTGATGAAGCTGACTGCATCTTCAGCAGCTGATAGATTGGCTGACAAAGTGAACTGCGTCTGCAGCGGTTGATAGAGTGAACTGCATTTTGTGCAGTGGCTGATGAAGCTGACTGCATCTGCAAAAGCTGATAGATTGGCTGACAAAGTGAACTGCGTCTGCAGCGGTTGATAGAGTGAACTGCGTTTTGTGCAGTGGCTGATGAAGCTGAATGCATCTGCAGCAGCTGATAGATTGGCTGACAAAGTGAACTGCGTCTGCAGCGGTTGATAGAGTGAACTGCATTTTTTGCAGTGGCTTTTGAAGCTGACTGCATCTGCAGCAGCTGATAGATTGGCTGACAAAGTGAATTGCGTCTGCAGCAGTTGATAGAGTGAACTGCATTTTGTGCAGTGGCTGATGAAGCTGACTGCATCTGCAGCAGCTGATAGATTGGCTGACAAAGTGAACTGCGTCCGCAGCGTTTGATAGAGTGAACTGCATTCTGTACAGTGACTGATGAATCAACAACTGCGTCTGCAGCGGTTGATAGAGTGAACTGCATTTTGTGCAGTGGCTGATGAAGCTGACTGCATCTGCAGCAGCTGATAGATTGGCTGACAAGTGAACTGCGTCTGCAGCGGTTGATAGAGTGAACTGCATTTTGTGCAGTGGCTGATGAAGCTAACTGCATCTGCAGCAGCTGATAGAGTAAACTGACTGATAAAGCAAACTGCGTCTGTAGCAACTGAAATAGTTAACTGCGGTCTGTGCATTGGCTGATGAAGCGACTGCGACTGCAGCAGCTGATAGAGGAAACTGAGTGTGGAGGGATGGAGGGAGCTTGTGGTGTTAGTCAAGATTCAACACAGGTTGCAGAGCTAGGCTTCCTTTTGCCCCTGTCCTCACTCTGATGGAGGAATGAGGGGAGGAGGGGATGAAGGGATGAAGGGATGAGGGGATGAATGGATGAGGGGATGAAGGGATGAGGGGATGAAGGGATGAGGTGATGGAGCGAGCATCGCTCTGAGCATTGGTAGCCGGGTGAACTGCGTCTTTGCAGCGACGGGCTGGTTGAGCTGCCTCTGAGCAGCAGCAAGTGGTTCTTTACCACGGCAGGCGGGATGAAATGATGAAGCTCCCTGGGTGGGTGACGCTGCTGTGGAGTGTTAAGTATTAGCACAAGACAACAAGACAACCACAATGTTTGGGTGTTGGGGAAGGGATGGGTTAGGGAGGGGGTGAGGATGGGTGTGAGGATAGACAAGTTTGAAAAGAAGGAAGAGGCTGAGACTGAATAGTCTGTGGCCCGATTTTAGTCTGTGGCCGGACTCCTTGGGTTAATAGCCAGGCTGCTGCCATATGGCCCTGGAAGAAAAGGAGGAACAGAAGCCATGTTGCTGTGAGCGGCTGAAGGGAGGGTAGAGGAAAAGGATGATGGATGGAAGGCTGTACGTGTGCACAGGGAGTTTGTGAAGCCTGAGAGACAGGCTGAATATCATGTTTAGTTTGAAAGTAAAACATGATCATTGTTGAGAAAGAGAGAAGTACTTGCTTAAGTACTTGTGACTATCTGTCTATGTTGACTTATGTAGACAGAAACCAGAATTATTGTTGTTGTTGTTGTTGAAGATCAATGTTGGTTGTTTGCCATTGAACTGATGTATTTGTGTTATTTATTTGTATATTTAACATTGACAAACATGTTAAAATATATGTGTGTGTATATAGGACCTATAGATATATAAGCCAGAATTAGCCATGAAGGCTAGTTGTCCGTGGTTTGTACTTTATACCACAACGTGTGGTCTAAAGTAATTAATCTGAATCTGATTAAAGAGAGCTGAATTTAGCAGTGAGCTGTATCAAATGGATGAGTAGTAGACATACGACCTGTCCCTCGCTAGGGGGAGCTGAAGATGCGGCTGGGGTGACGTGGCTGAGGCTCTGATGTCACGCCTGACGACACCGACTGTGGTTGGCTCTGCCGACGGTACCCGATCAGGAACCGGAAGCGCTGAAGTTTGGTTGTTGATATTTGTGTGGTTGAATAGAGTAGTTTTCGTCGCCGTGTTGAAAGAGAATGCATTTCCCTCTGTGGAAATAGATGCTGGCGACGGTACAGTCTGATGTTGGGCTCCCGTTTGTGAACGTGGAATTTCTTCACCCAAGGAAGAACTGGAGCGCCCGTGCGGAAGGGATGCAGAATGCGTCGTTACACCGGCAACGTAGGTTGATACACTGCCTCCCTGGAATATGATCGCCTTCCACGTTTGTCGAGTCGATTTGACACGGGAATATTGACTGAAGATGCCGTCGGGCTGGCCGTGTGTACTCTTGGCTTTGGTGTGGAGGCTGTGATGCTAACTGTTAGCGGCTAACGTTAGCATGTCTGATAAACGTTACCGGAGACGGAGAGGTTTGATCTGCGCTCGGCATCCACGGTGAGTTTGTCTGGTTTTTGCATGGTGATTCCAGCGATTGTCGAAGTTTACTGATGTGTAGAAGCGTTTGAGCTATGCTGCGTGGTCTGTCTGTTGAGAGAACTGAGATGATCTGAGACAAACAGGGCAGGACAGGTTCACCAGGTACATGTATATGTAACCTGCCAGGTAATTGAGGTGTGGTTAGAGGCGTGGTTAGAGAAGTGGTTGAGGCGTGGCCCAGCTCCTGAACCTAAGTTAACAGTCATTAACACGTTCACTGCCAATGACGATTTTGTTTTTTTGACGGTGGGACGTTGATCTAACCCTTTTACGTCTCCTATACCAGAATTGGAGGTATTGAATGTGTATAATCTATTTTACCGACCCACTGAGTGGCGACATGTCTCTCCACAGTAGGAGAGGCGACCCAAAACTGGAGGGAAAAGCGCGAGGAAGCCGTTCTCATACAGTAAAATGGATGGCGAAAACGCTTTCACTTTCGCGCTGATGCACAGCGGTGGCAACGGTGGGGGGTTCCAAGAATAGATTGGATGCACACTTTGAAACACGCACCATAAATAAGCCCAGAATCGCAAGAGCTTCATCAGAGCTCTCAACCGGACCGCCAAGAAACCAGCGAAACCCATCCAGCGAGCCCCATGCAGACTGCCAGGCAGCAGCAGCAAAGCAGCAACTCGTTTGTCACAGACCCGCTGTAGAGCCAAGCAGGGCGGAGGAGAACGCCCACGGAGGGAGGAGTTGGAAGTAGAGGGGGGTTTCCTGCTGTTATGGAGGAAATTACTGTTCAAAACTATTGTTTGGATGTCTGACGTCTTACTGATGCCAAAAATGAATGGTTAAAGTGACTGTTCTATCGAATTTCACAAAAAGCCGTTTATCTCAGAATAATTTTTCTGACGCTGAAACCATGCTGTATTCAACTGCTAATGCTTACATAACTACTAACTCTACAAACTAACTCTTTTAGACAGAGAAAGCACACATTCTATTAGTTCTTTTAAAATATTGTGTGTTCACAAAATCTTAGCAGAAAAGAATCCTCGGGTCTTGAAAGATGAGCCAGAATCCTCAAAAAAACCCTCTGGCAGAACCTACCTACAGTATAAAAAAAAACGGCTGGCAGTGAATGTGTTAACTATCATTACAATGCATATGTGAGTTGTCCTGCTTTATCTGTAATTTATTATAATATATTGTATTGTATTGTTCCATTTCTATCTTTGTATACTGTCATCCTGGGCACCTCTAGTGGATGCCCAGGCCCATTTTGTGGGAGATGTGTATTATTGTTGTTGTTTCTCTATGGTCAGATTTGGTTCTGTCCACATAAAAGTCTGGAGTATAGCCAATATGCCACAACTGTGCTATTTTCACTTTTGATCACAATGTATAATTGTAATTGTATGTAATTTTTCTTCATCCAAGCTTTTCCTGTCACATGACCAAGTTGACCCAGTTGACTGCGTCATGTGACTGTTCCATGCATGTATCTAAGATGGCGTCTTCCTATGTCACACTGTCTGAAGAAGGGCATGCTGCCCGAAACGTAACCACCGGTGTCAAATAAAAACACCTAAACTGGAGCCTTTGCAGTGTGCAAGCTTTATTCATTTTTCTACTATTTCCTGCCTCGAGCTCTGCACCTGCCCTATTATAGGTTTTGGATTGTGCGTGTCTTGCCTTTTTTCCATGTATTCACCTATTTTGACACAGCACTCCTGGGACTCCGTTGCAAAACCGGACCACGTGATACTGCGTAAGATTCCCTACGCCTTTTTCTACGCTACCTTTACGCTACTTTTTAACTTCTATCATGACTGACTTGCTGTCGAACACTTTTGAATTCACGGAGCAGGACTATTCCCGCATTATGCTCAAAGACACTCTCTTCAACGATACTACGGTGAGCTCTACTAATAACGGGTCTATCAAAACCCTATATAAACTCAAGGATAAGGAGGTACGTCAATATTTACATGCAGTATCTTTAAGTGACTATCTAAGAGTCAAGAGAATCCCCCGGGGACTACGGCTTGCTAAAAGCCCGATCATTGGGAGAGATAACGAAGAATATATCAAACGTTGGTGTGAGATACTAAATAAGTGCTCATTCGACCTCATGGCACTCACCATTCAGGAGTTATCCTCCCAACTGGCGAAAACAAAAGAAGAGGTTAATCTACTCCAACAACAACTCATGGCGGATGCACCCAACAAAGACGACATGACCCGGCTGTTAAACGAATGTGAGCAGAAACAAACTGAGCTGCGAAAAGAAATAACTTTGTCTAAAAAGAAAAAATTTGACCGTGACACAAAAGACTATGAACAAGGCACAGTCTATCAGTGGAAACAGAACCTTCAATCCACACAGAGAGACGCAGGACAGAGACAACGCGGACAACGCTGGAGAAGAAGAGACCCCAGACGTTTCAGTCCATCTACATCTGCCTCCTCACGCGACATGGAGTCGGGTTCCAACACCTCCCGACATGACCCTTTTTTAGACCACGAGCCCCCTCGACCTCCCTCTGGAGCCCAACAAGGAGGAAGAAGACGCGGAGGGGGCGCCGTGTTTGACAGGGAACCCTACGAGACCCGCCACAGAGGGAGGATTTAAACGTCATTAACCTGTCAAGTAAGCCCATTTCGAACACTTGCATCTCTGCTCTTAACACGTTCACTGCCAATGACGAGATATCTCGTCTTACAGAATCCAACCGTTGACTGCCAAAGACGAGATATCTCGTCTTTAAAAAAAAAAAAAAATTTGACGGTCGGGCGTGGATCAACGCCCCCCACGTCTCCTATAAAAATATTAGAGCCACCGAACGTGTACAACCCATTCCACCGACCCACTAAGTGGCGACAGTGCTCTCCTGACTAGAGGAAGGCAAGCAAAAAGCAGTGTGAGGAAGCCATTCTCATGAAAATGGATTGGCGAAAACGCTTTCGTTTTCGCGCTGATTGCTGGCGGTGCGGGATTGCAAATTTGCATAATAGATTACGGGTGGAACACACTTTGAAACACGCAGCATAAATATGACCAGAATCGCAAAAGCTTCATCAAAGCTCTCAACCAAAACTCCAAGAAACGAGCGAGTCCATCCAGACTTCCTCAAAGAGCGGCCGCGCAGACAGGCACAGCAGCAGCAAAGCAGTGAGACTGGTGACGCGAGGTTACAGCAGCAACAGAAACGAGCTTGTGACACGGCCGCTGCAGCCAAGAAGAACACACACGGAGGGAGGAGTTGGAAGCAGAGGGGGGTTTCCTGCTGTTATGGAGGAAATTACTGTTCAAAACTATTGTTTAGATGTCTGACGTCTTACTGATGCCAAAAATGAATGGTTAAAGTGACTGTTCTATCGAATTTCACAAAAAGCCGTTTATCTCAGAATAATTTTTCTGACGCTGAAACCATGCTGTATTCAACTGCTAATGCTTACATAACTACTAACTCTACAAACTAACTCTTTTAGACAGAGAAAGCACACATTCTATTAGTTCTTTTGAGATATTGTGTGTTCACAAAATCTTAGCAGAAAAGAATCCTCGGGTCTTGAAAGATGAGCCAGAATCCTCAAAAAAACCCTCTGGCAGAACCTACCTACAGTAAAAAAAAAACGGCTGGCAGTGAATGTGTTAACAAAGGGCTTTCATTTTGTCCTACTACCCACTGTCAGGACTTTAATGTTTTTGTTGACTTACAGAAATTTTTTCGACACCTACGTCTAAAAGAGTTTTTCAAAGGTAACCAGAGCTCTCATCCTGTTTCCAACATGGCCGCCGGCCCTCCAGGTACTCACGGCGCTGTTGCTTCCAGAGACACAGAGAACGAGGAAAACGAGAGCATTCCCGCAGTCAACACATCCAGACCAATTACACCTTTCAGAGGTAAATCCACATTCATTCCTCCTAAACATAGGAGTGTATCTGTGGACACTTACTGCAGACTTGTGGAAAAAGACATAGCTACTTTGCTAGGGAAAAAGAGACAGTACAAAATCACACACAACCTAACTCAGGCTCAATTCATTGAACTGAACAATATTCAAAAAGATAAATCAATTGTCATTCAAAGTGCTGACAAAGGGGGAGCACTGGTCATCCTCAACAGAAATGCTTACAATCAGGAAATCACCAAACAACTTCAAAATGAAACTTTTTACAAAAAACTTCCTGGCAATCCTCTCACAGCATTTAAAACCAAGGTACATGCATGTCTCGATGACCTTTTGGATAGAGAGGAGATCACTAAAAAAGAACATTCTTTCATGCTGATCAACTCACCAGTTACCCCGGTGTTCTACACCCTCCCCAAAATACACAAAATCTATACTGACATCCCACCAGGCCGACCTATTGTAGCTGCAATAGGCTCCCTCACGGAGAACATCTCAGCCTTTGTCGACCATTTTCTCCAGTCCTGTGTTACCTCTCTCCCCTCCTACACCAAAGATTCCATGGATTTTATAAAAACTATACAGGGTGTTCCACCTAGTGACGACCATCTCAGCCTTGTCACCATGGATATTGAGGCGCTATACACAAACGTGGGGGGCTCAGAGCAGCAGAACACTTCCTCAATTTGTCAGAGCAAAGCTCCAACACACCCGATCCACCTAGCACAGTGTGCATGCTGGAACTTATGGATATGGTGCTGTCTAACAACTATTTCATGTTCAAAAATGACTTTTTTCTGCAGGTATCTGGAGTCAGCATGGGCTCAAAGATGTCCCCCAGTTTTGCTTCGCTTTACGTTGGACTCATGGAACAGGAGATCATTCTCAACCCTGACAAGAATCCGTTCCTACAATATATCTCCACCTATAAAAGGTATATTGATGATATTTTTTTCATATGGACCTCTACAGAGGATCAACTCAAGGATTTTCACAAATTCATGAACACTCAAAATTCACATTTGAAATTCACCATGGCTCATGACCCCGTCCAAATGAATTTTTTAGACATACTCATCATCAATAACAATGGTAACCTCAGCACAAGCTTATACAGAAAACCTACTGACAGGAACTCACTACTGCATGGATTATCATATCACCCCATACCTCTCAAGCAAGGCCTCCCGCTTTCACAATTCAACAGAATACGCCGCATTTGCAGTTCAGACAGTGACTTCAACAAACACAGTACAGACCTAGAAAACAGATTCCTCACCAGAGGTTACAAAAAGGAGTGGGTGAAACAAGCTTCAGACCGGTTTGCCCAGCGCACACAAGCTGAATGCCTACATCACACCAAACCCGTCACCAGAGAAAATAGGATTATATGTGCGTTTCAGTACTCACCGCTGGCAAAAGACATGTCTACTGTAATTAACAAACATTGGCACATTATTTCCACAGATCCAGCTCTGAAGGGACATTTGGACCACCCACCTCGGATCGTCTACAAACGACCCCCCAATCTCAGGAACATGTTGGTAAGGGCTGACTGCCCACCCAACCCTCCTTCTTCTCTACTTACGTTCCTGCTGCCTGTGGAACCAGGGAATTACAAGTGTGGTAACTGCCAACAATGCAACTTCACTCGAAAAACCAACAAATTCTATCACCCACACACAGGCAAAACCTTTAACATTAAGGGGATTATCTCATGTAAAACCAGTAATGTGATCTACATGTTAAAATGCCCCTGCGGCCTGATGTACATAGGTAAAACCTCCAGACCTCTGAAGAACAGAATCTCAGAGCATAGAAGCAATATCAGGAACCATGATCCCAAGAGTCCTGTAGCTAACCACTTCAATCATATGCACCATTCTGTTGCCTCTCTCAGCTACACTGGGATAGAGCATGTGCAACTCCCACGAAGGGGGGGTGACATGAACAATCTTCTTCTAAGACGCGAGCTCTTCTGGATCTACACTCTGGACACTTTGGCACCCAGGGGCCTCAATGAGGAAATGGACATTCGTCCTTTCCTATAACTGAACTTTTTGTGTGTTGCATTCGAATGGTCTCTCTCGTTCTCTCTCTCTTTTTAACTTTATTACTCTAACTTTATTACTTCAAGCAATCGTGGTCCTGCGTTTTTTGCCATTGTTACACCGGTTTCAAGACATATAGAGGCGCCTCTCTAGCGTACCCACACCTTATGACGGCCCGCCAGCCTGACGGTGGTGTTGGACCACACTATTGAGCTTAACTCCTATTACTGTATGTACATATAGTCACACATATATATATATATATATATCTCCTTCACATAATGCAGATCTCGCATTTAGGCATTAATACCACTTTGGAACTCATTTAACTAGCAGTACAATGCATATGTGAGTTGTCCTGCTTTATCTGTCATTTATTATAATATATTGTATTGTATTGTTCCATTTCTATCTTTGTATACTGTCATCCTGGGCACCTCTAGTGGATGCCCAGGCCCATTTTGTGGGAGATGTGTATTATTATTGTTGTTTCTCTATGGTCAGATTTGGTTCTGTCCACATAAAAGTCTGGAGTATAGCCAATATGCCACAACTGTGCTATTTTCACTTTTGATCACAATGTATAATTGTAATTGTATGTAACTTTTCTTCATCCAAGCTTTTCCTGTCACATGACCAAGTTGACCCAGTTGACTGCGTCATGTGACTGTTCCATGCATGTATCTAAGATGGCGTCTTCCTATGTCACACTGTCTGAAGAAGGGCATGCTGCCCGAAACGTAACCACCGGTGTCAAATAAAAACACCTAAACTGGAGCCTTTGCAGTGTGCGAGCTTTATTCATTTTTCTACACAACTCAATAATGACATTATGTAACGTTACTTGGTCGTTAACTAACCGAGCGCTGTGGCCGTTAGCAGCCTACAGCTTCAGGCAGCTTACCTGATTATGAAATGAGCACTACAAAGTCGGGCATTTTTAATGATGTCCTCGTTCCAATCAGTTCAACTCAATAATGACATTATTTAACGTTAGGCTACTTGGTTAACTAACCGAGCGATGTGGCTGTTACTAGCAGCCTACAGCTACAGCTTACCTGATATGAAATGAGCGAGCACTGCGAAGTCGGGCATTTTTAACGATTTCCTCTTTCGGCTTGCAACCAAAGACACCTACGGTTAGCATTAAAAGCAATATGAGTTGACGGGATTCGGTAAAACTTTAGTCCTTGCTTTGTTGATAGTGTAACAGACTGTTCAGTGTTGTGTTGTGTTCTATTGCGTGTGTGCGAGGCTGTGTATGTTCCCTCGAGTTGCCGTAGAACAGGATATGTGGGGAGAAGCTTGTTATAACGTTACAGCCTGGCTCTATCGTTTATTATTATATTCACTAACACAGACCACACCATAGTTCGAAACAGAATTAATTTATTGTAGTTTGAGTGTTTGGGTGCAAGTCGTAATGGGGTCGGGGTGCGGATGATGTTGATGATGTTCGACTAGTCAGGAACCCGGGGGGTCGAGACTCAGGGTGGGGGTAACGTCTCCGGTGAAGCGCCTCTTACGTTTGGAGCGCGGCTTCACAGGGATGGAGTCCCGGCTCCATCGGCCCCCCCGTGGTTCCTGTGGGCAGAGGATAGAGATTCAAGGTTATGCAGATGCCAACAGTGGCCCTAGCTAACATGTTTTAGAATTGTTGTGGGAGGAAACCGGAGTACCCGGGGAAAACCCACGCAGCACGAGGAGAACATGCAACTCTGCACGTGCTGCCCGTAATGAATTAAATTAGGGTTGGGCGGGAGGGTTGTTACATCTGGTGCAAACAGGGTTTGGTGGGATTGTGGCGTTATATATAGGCTACAGTAGATTGGGTTGATTGAGCCCAGGTGAATGGATTGGAGGAGGTACAGGTGATTACATTTACGTGGTGATGAGTGACAATGGTGTGGTCTCATGTTCCTGAACCTCAGTTATCTTCAATAACTCCATTTCACTAACACAGACCACACCATAGTTCGAAACAGAATTAATTTATTGTAGTTTGAGTGTTTGGGTGCAAGTCGTAATGGGGTCGGGGTGCGGATGATGTTGATGATGTTCGACTAGTCAGGAACCCGGGGGGTCGAGACTCAGGGTGGGGGTAACGTCTCCGGTGAAGCGCCTCTTACGTTTGGAGCGCGGCTTCACAGGGATGGAGTCCCGGCTCCATCGGCCCCCCCAAAAGTACTTCAGATGGCCATGTGCGCATGGGCTCTTCGGACGTCTTCGAGGTTGTTGTGGATGTATGTGTGGTAGGCTTGGGAAGACCAGCGGCCCAGGATTCTGATGGTGTGGTCCGGGAGGCCTTGTCTGGATGCTGTTGTTGCTGCGCCGATGCGGAATGAATGGCCGGAAAACAGATCTGGAGAGATTCCTGATTTGAGCAGGACGTGGCGGAGGTGATGGTGGAACCAGAACCGTGTGGCGACTCGGCCTGATTCGGTCGTGAACAGAGGATCGTGGGGAGAGGAGTGTTTTGCCAATCTTCCGTTGATGTAGTTGATGATTGGTTCGTAGGGACTGAGGAATGAATTAAGGCGGAACAGAAACACTGGGTGAGAGAGGCCGACTTGGTCGGTCTTGCTTCTTTTTAGGTTGTACCTCAGGGTGTCGGGTGAGTGGATGGTGATGTCGGACAGACTGGCGTGCTGTAGGGGGTTGTACTTGGAGGAGTTGGTGGTAAACTCTGAGCAGCGGAGGAAGCCGAAGAAGGCCAGGAGAAACATAGCTTCAAGGGTGGAGTCGATGGCGGGAGTCGAGTACCCTGCACGGAGAGTGAGGATACACCTGGTGAGGAGGTCGGTCGTCAGGGGAAGGCGTTTGGGAGGAAGTTGAGGCTCGGCCTTTCGGAGGCCTTTGATGAGCATGGTGACGTGGGGGTGAGAGATGGAGGCTGCAGGTGCTCCGGTGAGTAGTTTGATGAAAAAGTTTATGCCGCTGAGGTAAACTTGGATGGTGGATGTTCTGATCCTGAGAACTGTGTGAGCGTAAGTGATGAAGCTGGTGACGGAGATGGTATTGACGGACGGGAAGGGGAGGTGATGGGTGTTATGGAATGCTTTGAAGGAGCACCAGCCAGAGTAGTATGAGGACAGGGTTTTGGGGGCTAGGCTGTTCAGTATGAATTGTTGCGTGGAGGCCACCAGGTGGAGGAGCGGAGGATTCAGGGGAAGATGGTGGTCGAAAACGGAGGGATCGGTGTCGGGTGAAGGTCTGAGTCGGGTGCCAAGGATCTGAATTTCTGGAACGAGAAACGGGAGAGGGAGTCAGCGATGGAATTACAGTGACCGGGAATGTGGGCGGCACGGATGATGAATTGGTGTTGGGCAGAAACCAGGGTGAGTCTGCGGATGAATTTCATTATGTCCAGTGATTGTGAGCGTCCTTTGTTGATGATGTCGACTGTGCTGAGGTTGTCTGTGTGAATGAGTATGACCTTTGTTGACCATTCGTGCCCCCATAAGATTGCTGCAATAATGATGGGGTACAGTTCCAGGAGTGCGGAGGATGGTGTGAGGAGGGACACCTCCGGTGGCCAACCGGAGGCGAACCAGCGACCGTTGTAGTATCCGCCGAAGCCGGCGGAGGCTGCGGCGTCCGTGAACAGCTGAATGTCGTCTGGCTTGGTTATAGCGTCCTCGTAAAAGAACGAGATGCCGTTCCACGACGCGAGAAAGTCCCGCCACAAAGTGAGCTCCAGCCTACACCCGTCGTCTAGGGTGATGTAGTTGTGGAGGGATGGAATGGTGGTGGCAAGAGACAGCAGGTGGGAGATGAATGAGCGGCCTTGGGGGATAATGCGGATGGCGTAGTTGAGGTGCCCGAGCAAGGACAGGAGCTGACGCTTAGTGCAACGGCAGGCGAGGAGGTGGTTGGAAATGTAGAGGGAAATGCGGTGGAGTTTCTCGGTCGGAAGGGAGGCTTGGAAGGTGACTGAATTCAAGGTGATTCCGAGAAACTCGAGGGACGTGCAGGGTCCTTCCGTCTTCTCCGGGGCCAGCGGAACCCCGAGCTGGAGGAAGACGGACTTGAGGGTGGAGAGGTCTTGTGCAGGGGGAGCTGATGGTGGTGAGACTGTGAGGAAGTCATCTAGGAGGTGGACGATGTATGGGATGTGGTGTTCGTTGGTCAAGATCCAGCATAGTGCCTCGGAGAGAGTGTCAAATATTTTTGGGCTGCTTTTGCAACCGAAAGTGAGGCGGACGGCGAAATAATAAGACCCCTTCCACAACACTCCGAAAAATCTCCAGAATTCTGGCTTGATGGGCAGCACCTTGAAAGCGCTGGTTATGTCGGCCTTCGCCAGCCAGGCACCACGGCCGGCAAGGCGGATGAGTTTGATGGCGTGGTTAATTGTGTGGTAATTCATGGAGAAGTCCGGGCTGGGAATGAGGCTGTTAATGCTAGGAGTGGATGAGTTGTGGGGGGAGGAGAGGTCGATGATGAGGCGCTTTTTTCCGGAGTATTTTCGTGTTGCAATTCCTATGGGGCTGATGCGGTATGTGATGAAGGGAGGGGCTGGGAATGGGCCAATCATAAATTTGTCGGCCACCTCCTTGGCCAAGAGCCTATCTACTGTGTCTGGCTCGGTGAGGGCCGACTGGAGGTTGTGGCAGGTGAATGATGTGGTGGGAGAGGCCATGATGCCCGGATGAAAACCAAAAGTGAAACCATGGGTGAGGAAGTGAACGAACTGTGGGTCGGGATGGTTCCTTAAGGCGTGTGTGAGTGCTGTGATGTTGACCGGGGTGCTGAGGTGGTGGCCTAGTCATGCTGTATGTGTGGTTGGACTGTGAGGGCAGGTCGGTCTTGAGTGGGCGCCGCCGCAGTATGAACATGTATGCAGGAAGCGGCACCCTGCTATGTAGCATCCTTGGCTGTTGAAGTTGTTGCATATCATGCGGCCCCCTTGATACAAGATGGGCCGCCCCTGTTTGTCCGATCCCCCCCGTGAAGTCGGGCCTTGGCCCTGCATGAGTGGTTTGGGAGTGATGGAGGGAGGAGGGGCGTTGCTGAGCCGTGAGAAGACTGAGGGGGTGGGAGCGGGAGGGGCCGTGGGACGAGGTAGTGTGGTGGCGACGACGCAGATGGTGGCTGGGTGGGAGGGTGCCCCGCACAGAGTGCAGTTAATGGCACTGCGTGCTGCAAACACCCTGCAGTACAGCTCTGCATCGAGTGTGCCCCAGTATGTTCCCTGGTTGAACTGTTGCAGCCGGCCTGCTGCCTGGGAAGCGAATAGTATGTGGTAAGTGTAAAATGCTGTTCCCCCGAAACGCAAGGCCAAATCCAAGATGGTGGAAAGGTAGGCGTCTAGTTCGGCCCTGCGCTCGGGGTACACTGTGCATATGGTGTCTCTGAACAGGGAGAAAGAATATGCGAACTCAATGGAGTTTAGCTCCCTGGAACGGGAAGGCCTGGGAGGTTTGAGCTGTGAAAGGCCGAATGCAGTGAACAGTTCCCGAGGGTGGGTGGCGTCTGCGGTGGAGGGTTGGAGGAGTGTGGCGAGGTCGGTATAAGTACCTGAAAGGATTTGTTGCCTGAGTGCGGAGGAGACCGGGGAAGGCGTTGCCTGCTGGGGCTGAACGGCCGGAATGGCGGTGGCTAGGGTGTAGGGTGTGGCTTGGGCGGGCCCAGCGGACGGATGGACGGGTGCGAGGAGGGAAGGAAGGACAGACATGTTATTAAATACAATGGGGTGATGGGGGAGGGTTGGGGGGAGGGGGGGGGGAGGGTTGGGGGAGGGGGGAGGAGGGTGTCGAAAGGGGTAAGAACAGGAGGAAATGAGCTGATGATGATGTTGGGGGCCGTGGTGGCCGTGGTGGCCGTGGCAACGGAAGCGGACGCTGCGGGTGGGGGCCGTTGGTGTAACGCCGCTGTGGCGGGCGGAGCTAGCGGGGCTCCGGAGCCGTGGGCAGAAGGAAGAGGATGGGAGGGGAGGGGGGGACGAAGGGACGTGCGTGCTTGGGTAACTAGTGATTGCTCTAACTGTGGGAAGGTGGAGAGCAAAGCTGACAGAACCTGATATGCATTGGGGTGATGGGGGAGGGTTGGGGGAGGGGGGGGGGGAGGTTGGGGGAGGGGGAGGGAGGGTGTCGAAAGGGTTAAGAACAGGAGGAAATGAGCTGATGATGATGTTGGGGGCCGTGGTGCCCGGGTGGGGGGGGGCGAATGCTGAGGGGGGTGGGGGGGTACGGAGCCGCGATGGCAGGCGGAGCTAGCAGGGCTCCGGTGTCATGGGCAGAAGGAAGAGGATGAGAGAGGAGGGGGGGACGAAGGGATGCATGTGCCCGGGTTGCTAGTGTGTCTTCAACCTGTTGAGAATTCAGGGAAGACAGAAAGTTTAGTAATATGTTGGCTGTATTGGCAGAGGGATTTGCAGTGGGAATGGGTTGTCGAGGCTGGTGTGGCGGGCCAGCGGAGTGGTGTTGTTGGGGCCGGAGGGACGGGCCAGCGGAATGATGTTGTTGGTGCTGGGACGGGCCAGCGGAGTGGTGTCGGGGCTGGTGTGACGGCCCAGCGGGGAAGGTCGCTGATCGGCGGCCGAGCCGTGATGGTAGGCTGGCGGTCGTGCCTCCTGAGCGGTGGCCAGCTTGAGAAGAAGGGCCAGCTGGCGCGCCGCGGTCGGGTGGTGGGCCGGCACTACGCCTCTCGTGGCGGCCGCCTCTCATCTTCGGACCCCGGCGTGTTGGTGGAGAGGACGGGGGTGACCGTGCCCGCGCTCGTCTGTAGGGCGCTGCTCGCCTGACCACCCGGTTTCGGCCCCGGGACTCCCGTGATGTTGGAGTGGGAGACCTCGCGGAGCTGGTGGAAGCGTCTCGCGGTGTAATCTGCCCCGGCGCCAGGGACATCGGAGACTCCGTCTCCGTGATGGGGCTGCCGAAGAGGTCCTCGTCGGACGCTAGGAGGAAAAACTCCCCTTCGCCCTGCTCTTCTGCCATGGTGAGCTTTTTTCTTTACTTTCTTCTTTCTCTTTTCTTTGCTAGCTAATTCTGCCTTTGGTGGCTGTGGATCTAATTTGTCGTTTGTTCATTTCGAATGTTTTCTGTTTTCTCTTAGCGATCAGGTTTGTTACATCTGGTGCAAACAGGGTTTGGTGGGATTGTGGCGTTATATATAGGCTACAGTAGATTGGGTTGATTGAGCCCAGGTGAATGGATTGGAGGAGGTACAGGTGATTACATTTACGTGGTGATGAGTGACAATGGTGTGGTCTCATGTTCCTGAACCTCAGTTATCTTCAATAACTCCATTTAACCAAGTGTGAATAGGCGGACCCGAATACTCTGCTACAATAGCTTTCCGATTCTGGCATCGCACTGCACAACACGAAGACATGTCTTGCTCGAATAGTTTCACAGCCACTGGAAAACTACTTGCCAGGGCTGTGCAGAGTCTGTCTTTCTGCCTCCGTCTTACGCATCGACGCTGCGTGATGTCAGTGTGACGTAGTCGTATAAGGGGTCTATAGGGACAGAGGAGAGAGAGGCGCTGTGGCTACATGGCCTTTTTATGAAGCGATGAATGAGGCACTAGGGGGCAGCAATCAATTCCTCCCGTGTCCCTAGTTGCCTCATTAGATGAGGAGCTCCGTCAGGGGCAGCAGAGCCTGAGCAGCCCTGTAAAAGAAGGTCATCTGGCATCCTGGAGGAGGTTTTGATAATGCAGGCAGAGGAAGAGAGGGGGGGGGGGGGGGGGGGGGCGCTGCTGATGAGAGCAACGAGCACTTCCTCTCACGGTTTGAGGGAACTTGTTTTTGTCTGCCATAATTACAGACATGCTACTTGCTGTAACCCGTTCTTGTCAGAGACATGTCAACAATATGTAGCCTACTGTGCTTCTTTTCAATCCCAGAGGCTCCAATCAAGCACCTTGACCCCGCGGCTGAGTTTGAATGTTTGTTTTGTGCAGTCCATAGCATCACACAATGTGCGGTATGCATACATGGTAAATGGTAAATTAACTGCATTTATATAGCGCTTTTATCCAAAGCGCTTTACAATGTTCCTACATTCACCCATTCACACACAGAAGGCGGCAAGCTGCCACACAGGGTGCTCGCACAGCCATCGGGAGCAATTTGGGGTTCAGTGTGCTGCCCAAGGACACTTTGACATGCAGACAGGAGGAGCCGGGGATCGGACCACCGACCTTCTGCTTAGTGGACGACCTGCTCTACCTCCTGAGCCACACCCGCCCCTCATACATGAAACAATGCCGGTTTACGGTTTGATTTGGAAAGTGTTGGGAACATACATTTTGCATGACCTGCGCCTACCGCAGCCCCCCCCCCCCCCAAGTAGTCCCAAGTAGTCCCAATATTACATCCCAGGATTCAAATGGGAATTCTCTCTCTTTTTCTCTGTCTCTATCTCTCTCTCTCACACACACACACACACACACACACACACACACACACACACACACACACACACACACACACACACACACACACACACACACACACACACACAGCATGCCACTGTGAGGCATGATTGTGCAGCGCTTGGTCCATCCCATGCATGGAAATATCTGATTTGGTTTGGAGAGTCCACACTGACAAGCACGCACGCGCGCATGCGCACCCCCACACACACACACACACACACACACACACACACACACACACACACACTTTCTCTCCTCTCCTCGCACAGCCCATGCTCTCTCCCCTGCCTCGTGCTCCAGATTACCGTAAAACACTGTGAATTCAGTCTTGAGTGCAAAACAAAAACGTACATGGCTCCTACATTGTTCTCACTCATTACCCGCCCACATTTAGTTTATTTTTTTACCCGTGACCCGACCCGTTAATTTACAGAAGTATATATTTTTTACCCCTTTACACAAGCTTTTTGCGGGTACCCGACCCGGTGCAGGACTCTGAGGCAGGGTAAACACAGGTAAGCAATCCGTGTTTGTATGTAGTTGAGGCCCTTGTGCTCTAAATCAATCCTGCACAATTCATGCTTTCATATTATGGAGCTTAATAAGCATGTGTGTTAGCATGGCTGCTCATTCACTGCACCCTGCAGGTTGTGGTGTGAAAATGGCCTAGACATCGTGACCTTGAACCTTGATGACACTAGAGTATAGCCTGTCTACACATACTGTACATTATTTAGACGTTTCTAAATGATGCTTTGTTGACATGTCAGAAGCAAGTGTGAAAGCATCCAGACATCCATTTAGCCTACATTAAATATGGCTGACTACCTCTATAGCTTTATGCAGGAGGATCATATGGATGACTCTACTGATATACTGTACAGTAGAAGGCTGTCTATTCCTTATATTTTCTGTAGCATCTGTGTGTGTGTGTGTGTGTGTGTGTGTGTGTGTGTGTGTGTGTGTGTGTGTGTGTGTGTGTGTGTGTGTGTGTGTGTGTGTGTGTGTGGGTGGGCGGGGAGGGGGGGTTGATTGAGATACAATCCTGGGCACAAAGTAACTAATGACATTTTGAATCTAGCTTGTATACATGTATGTGGGTATGTGTGTTTATGTTTGTACATGACTGTATACATGTATATGGGTATGTGTGTTTATGTTTGTACATGACTGTATACATGTATATGGGTATGTGTGTTTATGTTTGTACATGACTGTATACATGTATGTGGGTATGTGTGTTTATGTTTGTACATGACTGTATACAGTACATGTATGTGGGTATGTGTGTTTATGTTTGTACATGACTGTATACATGTATATGGGTATGTGTGTTTATGTTTGTACATGACTGTATACATGTATATGGGTATGTGTGTTTATGTTTGTACATGACTGTATACATGTATGTGGGTATGTGTGTTTATGTTTGTACATGACTGTATACATGTATGTGGGTATGTGTGTTTATGTTTGTACGTGACTGTATACATGTATGTGGGTATGTGTGTTTATGTTTGTACATGACTGTATACATGTATATGGGTATGTGTGTTTATGTTTGTACATGACTGTATACATGTATATGGGTATGTGTGTTTATGTTTGTACATGACTGTATACATGTATATGGGTATGTGTGTTTATGTTTGTACATGACTGTATACATGTATATGGGTATGTGTGTTTATGTTTGTACATGACTGTATACATGTATGTGGGTATGTGTGTTTATGTTTGTACATGACTGTATACATGTATGTGGGTATGTGTGTTTATGTTTGTACATGACTGTATACATGTATGTGGGTATGTGTGTTTATGTTTGTACATGACCTGGGTGTGTGCTGTATGGACACTCACACACTTTTGTCAGCTGTCATGTGCAATAAGGGCGAGTGACATCAGCCCATAAGCACTACAGCCCCTGAGCTGGCTGACAGCATGTGGAGGACTGTCTGCTGTCTTTGCGGATCTACCATCAACCTTAGTGAACGGAAATGTCAGTCATGCAGGCTCGACAAGGTCATAGTTACATGTTCTCTCTGAATATTATATATAATCCATAAATCTCCCTTCAATAAATAAGAATGATTTCTTCAAAGGGCAAAAAATGATGTGCTGTCACAGTATGTGATGTACCAAATGAGAGGGAAGTCTGAAATAGCAGGTCTATATTGTATTCTGAAGTTTTTTGTTCATCTGCAAAAAGAAAAAGGAAAGAATATATGAATATATATCGACGCCCACACACACACACACACACACACACACACACACACACACACACACACACACACACACACACACACACACACACACACACACACACACACACATTTGAAATATTTATTTATGTCCACATAAATACAAGTATGCAAAGGACATAAACAGTAATAGTGCAGACAAATGCTGGGAGTCAGTCAGTTACATGAGTGCCCAGACGGCAACCACAATAATGCATACACATAAGAAACACACAGGATGATAACATGGCAGGTTGATATATACAGTTATACTGTAATGCAAGATAGCGGTCAGTATCCACTTCATGGGTACAAAAAGCAGCGCCTCCTCCATATTGAGCGGCTGCCGATAATAGTAGATATTGAACAATATCTCGCTAACTGCTTGGCCCTTCACACACACACACACACACACACACACACACACACACACACACAGGTTTCCAACGCTATCTATTGTCCTTGTCGATGTGCACGATTACTGTGAGCTGTAGGCTACACACACACCCCCCCCCCCCCCCCACACACACACACACACACACACACTGTGGTGTGTGGTTTTTCACTCCCGTCCCATCCCGCTCCCACATAATATTCCCATCTCGTCCCAATCCCGGTCCAGGGTAAATAAATAATTCCCCCGATTTTCGGGGACAGTCCCCGTCTTTGGGGACTGTCCCCGGCTGGAACTGTCCCCCGAAAATGTCCCAGATTTTCTACTCCTTCCTTGTTCACGCCCGACATTCAGAGGCTCCAGTGGGCTCATTTTTAAAACTAGAGTGAATATATTTATATCACCTAAGGCATCCATTGGTCCCAAGTCCCCAACCATGTTGTGTTAGCTTGTCGGCAAGGGAGATAAATAATGCTCCAAAGTTAGGCTACCTTTTGGCGAGGGAAAAATTTGTCTGGCATTGTGGTGTCACAAACAGGGTGACTCATTTGACCAGAGATATTCAGTGTGTCAAAATATGATTTTTTTTAAAGCGGTGCAGCCACTTCTATAAACGACTTTGTGTGTAGTCACGTGTGTGTGACTGACTCCCCGTGTGTGCGTGGGACCGGACTCTTTTTCTGGGGGGACCTTCCGCCCTCAGGAGAGGAACGAGGGTGCTTATGGCGGCACTAGCTGCGGAGCAATGAAAGGACAGCCAGTAATGGACTTCGTGCCTTGGAAGACCTGGTGTTTCTTTTTGATATTTTTTGACTATTTGCACCTGTGTGTTTCCCCCCCGAGATTTGGGTCTGGATCGAGGCGAAAAGGAAAAGGGTGTGTGTGTGTGCGTGTGTGTGCGTGTGTGTGTGTGTGAAATGATGTCACTCAACTGGAAGTGATGTCGCGCAATTGCTCGACTGTGTCATTAGGCAGTTGTGATGTCATCAGTGATGTCACTCGAGCAATTGTCTTCTTCTTTATTATTATTATTAATAACATAATAAATTATAAAATTGGTTAAGTGGTGTCTGTCTGTCCTGATGAATGGGTATTGTCCACGATTTGTGACAGACGTGATGTCATCAGTGATGTCACTCGAGCAATTGTGCTGTCATTAGCGATGTCACTCGAGCAATTGTGATGCCATAAGTGATATAGGGCAAAAGTTGGCGAGGCACACATTTGCTCAACTGTGATTTCACAAGTGGGTGGGCCTCAGTAATATCATCAGTGATGTCAGTCGAGCATTATGGTGTCAGTGATGTCACTCACGCGAGCGCGCAGCGCACAGCGCACAACTGGCCAACTGTGATGTTAATCAGACAGTTGTGATGAAGTTGGTCGGCCTCCAACAAGGAAGAGGGTGTGTGTGTGAAGTGATGTCACTCAATCACAATCAGAATCAGAATCACTTTTATTGCCACAGTATGCAGGTTACATACGAGGAATTTGTCTTAGTGTCTGTATGCAGCGTAGCGGTTACATCAATATACAGAGAAAAGAAGTAGGAAGATAACTAAAGACAATCGCAAAGTTGCAAGTGCAATCAAATCAAGTAAATATATACAATATGTACATGAGTGGTGGAGTGTTCTGTGGATGATAAATATGAATTTACGTTGGATTTACATGAGATTTACAGAGTTAAATAGGCATTAAATATAGGCAGTTGGATTTACATGAATTTACAGTCGGAGTTAAATAAGAGTTTAAATTGAATGTACATGAAATTTAAAGTTAAATAGGCGTTAGATGTGGAGGGAATTTACGTGAATTTACAGTCCCAGTTAAACAGGCATTAAATTAGACATGAGTTACAGTTTTATGGGGGGGGGGTTCAGCTGAGTTTAGGAGGAGGTAGTGAGTTTGTGGGGGGCAGTGTTGTTGGTGAGGTCCTTGGTGGAAGGGGTTTCCGGGCCTTGTTGGTGAGGCTGATGGCGGTTGGGAACTGGAAGTGATGTCACGCAATGATGTCATCAGGCAGCTGTCTTCACTTTCACAGCTGCTATCTGAAACGTGATCATCTGCACTCTGTGATGTAGTTGTGTGTGTGTGTGTGTGTGTGTGTGTGTGTGTGTGTGTGTGTGTGTGTGTGAGAGAGAGAGAGAGAGAGAGAGGGAGAGAGAGAGAGAGAAAGAAAAAGGGGGCAGCTCACAGTGTAGGTACCACTGCTCAAAGGATATGTCAGTGAACCAGCTAGCCACTGGGTTTATTTCTCCACTCCACTCCACATGCTGCCAACACGCGGTGTCTATTCTAAGGCTGGTTTCACACCGACGACCCACGCCTTGCCTTGCCTCAACCCACGCCTACGCCGAGCTGGGCGTGAACCTGTTACACGCTTTTGCGATCACACCGCACGCCTTTTGCACGCCGAACCTGGAGCCGAGTCACAAGCGCCTCTCCTCTCTCCCGACTGTATTTTTTCACGTGTTGTCCAGAATTGTCATGGGTAGCCTCTAGGTAAAATAAATCTGATATATTTAATGTTCTATTGATGCTGGATATGTATAACCAGGTCTGACTATAGTCGGACATTTTAGAGATGTGATCTTGCAAGAATATGTGCTGGCACAACAACATTGTCCATCTTGCTTCTTCGGTCGCTATTCTCTCTCATGAAGATTTGTTTGCCGACAGGGAGAAAGCCCCACGTGATAGCCACCCGTCAATCTCTCTCTCGCTCTCTCTCTCTGCTCAATACTGTTGTAGAAACTCCATTTTATTTTGAAATTCAGTTGACTTTGCCAGTTCCCACGGATATTGTCGCGTTTTTCTTTCATGGCTTGACAGAAAAGCCTGCCTGCACGCGCCTTGTCGGCGTGAAAATAGAACTCTCGCCTATTCGATAAAATCGGCAAGGCACAGGCAAGGCGTGGGTACACGCAGGGTTCACGCTCAGGCGGCCGGTGTACACAGCCTCGTTGACTAAAACGGACGCCTATTTAAAAGCGTGGGTAAAGGCAAGGCATAGGCAAGGCTTGGGTCGTCGGTGTGAAACCAGCCTAAGGGTTGCCTAAAACAGAGAGGAACACAGTCGTGGCACTTTGTGACACACAACAGTACCTCTGGCACAGCCCCTGTTGTGGGGGGAGGGGGGGCCTAGCTGCCAAGCAGCCATCCGGCCGAGGTGTTTGGAGGCGACAGCTCAGGACGTTGTCAGGTGTGTGCCTCACTTTCATTCAGCCTCCTGACCAGGGGATGCTAAGAAAGTGGTGAGACGGGACACATGAGGAGGTAGAGCAGGTGAAGGGGAGGTGTGAGAGGAGGCAGAGCAGGTGCGTAATGCACAATGATTTCTACTGACAGTTACATTAAAGTGGAACTGAACCTGTTCGTCACGTGCATAATGAGTCCGTTTCAGACTGAAAACATAGTTTGTCTAAGATGACAGGTTGAGAGGCGGGTCATAGTATCATGTCGATGATTTTATTTGACAATTCTGGGGACTGGATTGGGCTTTGGCCAATCCTGGCGTGTTCCGCTTCCAAATCGAGTGGGATTCAGTGTGTTGTGGCGCTCCACAAGAGCCTTTTGACGGGAGGAGTGGAGCTCAGCGACCCGCAGGCAGCCAGCTGCCTTCGTGTTGCCGAGCAGAGAGTGCAGCACGTCGGCCTGGAATCTCGGCGCCATTTTGGACTTCATTTGGAAGAGAAAATTATCCAGAAATGAAGATTTGATTGACAGCTGCATGTTGTGATATGATTGGTTGAAATGGGGTAGAAATGTGATAGTACTGGGTGACGTCAGCAAACTGTAAATTACTGTTATCAATGAAATCTTGAAAAACGAACTTTTGATGTGAAAAAGTGTGAAAAACTAAAGAAATTAGATTGTTGTGATTTGTTGTGATTTGTTTTGCATACATTATTAACACGTTGAGTGCCAAGGACGAGATATCTCGGCTTACATGATCCAACCGTTGAGTGCCAAGGACGAGATATCTCGGCTTACATAAACATTTTTTTTTTTTGACGGTGGGATGTGCATCTAACACTTTTACATCTCTTATATAAGTATTGGACGTGTACAACGTGTACAACCCATTCCACCGACCCACTAAGTGGCGACAAGGAAGGAGGAAGGCAAGCAAAAAGCAGTGTGACGAAGCCATTCTCATGAAAGTGGATTGGCGAAGGCGCTTTCGTTTTCGCGCTGATTGCTGGCGGTGCGGGATTGCAGGTTTGCATAGTGGATCGCGGGTGGAGCACACTTTGAGACACGCGGCATAAATGTGACCGGAGTCGCGGGGGCTTCATCAGGGCTCTCGGCCAAAGCTCCAAGGGGCGAGCGAGTCCAACCAGACTTCCTCAAAGAGCGGCCGCTCAGACAGGCACAGCCGCACAGCAGCTGCAAAGCAGTGAGACTGGTGACAAGCTTGTGGTGCAGCAGGCCATTTTGCCTTGCAAAATAGCACCAAATTGGAAACAGCCATAAAAGGCTTTTAGAATGGGATTTTCAAGCCATTCTTTTTTGTTTCTTTTTCGCTCTAATTTAGAGTAATTTAATTTCTATTCAGAAATGTATTTGAGAGGTCGAGAGTATGAGAAAGTGCATTTGCACAGGTAGGAAAGTGCTTGTGACACGGCGCTGCAGCCAAGAAGAACGCCCACGGAGGGAGGAGTTGAGCAGAGGGGAGTTTCCTGCTGTTATGGAGGAAATTACTGTTCAAAACTATTGTTTAGGTCTTACTGATGCCAAAAATGAATGGTTAAAGTGACTGTTCTATCGAATTTCACAAAAAGCCGTTTATCTCTGAATATTTTTTCTGACGCTGAAACCATGCTGTATTCAACTGCTAATGCTTACATAACTACTAACTCTACAAACTAACTCTTTTAGACAGAGAAAGCACACATTATATTAGTTCTTTTTAGATGATTGGTGTTCACGAAGTCCTAACAGAAAAGAATCCTCGGCTCTTGTAAAATGAGCCTAGAATCCTCAAAAACCCCCCTGGCAGAACTTACCTACAGCATTGAAAAAAGGCTGGCAGTCAATGTGTTAAATAGGTGCACTGCATACCCAGGTATTTGAACTAAAAGAAAAGAAAAGTCATTCTTGGGTTCAGCTCGACTTTAAACTCTGCACATTAGACTAGTTACATTTGAGCTTAAAGGAGAATTTCGGTTTTTTACACCACGGTCCTCATTTCCAGGTTAAAATATGATGTTTTACTCACCGAAATAGTTTGGCTTCATTCGGATGCCCACGGAAGATTTTGAGCTCCGAGTAGTCTCCCCAAACAGGCTATAACGAGAGCCTGCGGCCAGCGTGGGGCATGATGGACGGGAGTGCACGCGCTCTCTAAATGACACTTTTTCTGTCAGATCACGGTTCATTATGGTTGTAAATATAATTATTTAGCTAATAGCTAGAAGCTAAGCTAACAACAACACAGCAGTCAGCGTTGATCTGCCCTGGATGGGGTTACAGTGCGTATCTTCCCCCTTCTGTGGTTTTTCTGAAGAAGGTTTCACAGAGGGGGAAGATGGGCACTGTAACCCCATCCGGGGCAGATCAACGCTCCTTTAATGTTCTAATTAATTCACTGGAAAATGTCATTGCAAATGGAGATGACTGCAATGCTGGAAGAATCTGTCAATCATGTTGTTTATGTATAAAAAGGGAAATATGCATAAACATGGTTTTTCTTTTTTCCATTTTTAGGAGTGCACTTCCTGAAAGATTCAGGATGTAAAATGGCATAGCTCACACACTCACTCACACAGTCACAGACTGACAGACACTTTGCATTCTTATTATAGGATTTACATTTACATTTGCCTGATGTTTTTGTGAAAACGTATATGTTCATTTGTTTAATTGTGTGTGGTGTTTTATAATAATTATTTGTAGGCTATGGCTCAATTTCAGGCGAACCCATTTAAAAATTCCATGCTCTATCGGTCTTTATTTTGAGTAATGCTTTACAGCCACAGTTTCGCTCCATATGCAATCTTAACATCACAAGTATTTTGATACAAGGTTTGCTGCTTCGTTCGTTGAAATACCTTTTTCTCCTCCAACGTGCATCAATAGGGCTATTTACTTTCATTTAAATGACATTATTTTGAAAGTTTTAACCAGAAGTTTCCATTTTGTTTTGGCTGGCCTGATGCTGGGCAGCCATGTGAGCAAACTGTTCAGAGCGTCCACGTTCAGGGGTTAGCACACACACACACACACACACACACACACACACACACACACACACACACACACACACACACACACACACACACAGCATAATCGGGCACGTCGGGCAAATGCCCGGTGGCCTGGCCTGGCCTGCCCACAGTCAGGCCACTCACTGAACAGCAGGCCAGGCGCCGCCTACTGGTTTACTAGTGGTTTTATTACTTTATTCAGGGTTAAAGTGGGTGCATCTCATTGTAAAATTGGACTCTGCCCAAATTGGGCTTCAAACGGCCCAAATCTGGCTTCAAACGGCCCAGATTGGGCTTCAAATGGCCCAAATCTGGCTTCAAACGACCCAAATTGGGCTTCAAACAGCCCGACCTTTGGTCACCGGCACGCGCGTCGGCCCGTATCGGCCTGGCCTGCTTGGTATCTAATGCCCGGCCTGAATTAGTTCACACAGACCAGCTACGCCTTGCCTTGCCTCAACCCACGCCTACGCCGAGCTGGGCGTGAACCTGTTACACGCTTTTGCGATCACACCGCACGCCTTTTGCATGCCGAACCTGGAGCCGAGTCACAAGCGCCTCTCCTCTCTCCCGACTGTATTTTTTCACGTGTTGTCCAGAATTGTCATGGGTAGCCTCTAGGTAAAATAAATCTGATATATTTAATGTTCTATTGATGCTGGATATGTATAACCAGGTCTGACTATAGTCGGACATTTTAGAGAGGTGATCTTGCAAGAATATGTGCTGGCACAACAACATTGTCCATCTTGCTTCTTCGGTCGCTATTCTCTCTCATGAAGATTTGTTTGCCGACAGGGAGAAAGCCCCACGTGATAGCCACCCGTCAATCTCTCTCTCGCTCTCTCTCTCTGCTCAATACTGTTGTAGAAACTCCATTTTATTTTGAAATTCAGTTGACTTTGCCAGTTCCCACGGATATTGTCGCGTTTTTCTTTCATGGCTTGACAGAAAAGCCTGCCTGCACGCGCCTTGTCGGCGTGAAAATAGAACTCTAGCCTATTCGATAAAATCGGCAAGGCACAGGCAAGGCGTGGGTACACGCAGGGTTCACGCTCAGGCGCCCGGTGTACACAGCCTCGTTGACTAAAACGGACGCCTATTTAAAAGCGTGGGTAAAGGCAAGGCATATAGGCTTGGGTCGTCGGTGTGAATGAAGCCTTAGGCTGGGTTCACACCGACGACCCAAGCCTTGCCTATGGCTTGCCTTTACCCAAGCTTTTAAATAGGCGTCCGTTTTAGTCAACGAGGCTGTGTACACAGGGCGCCTCAGCGTGAACCCTGCGTGTACCCACGCCTTACCTGTGCCTTGCCGATTTTATCGAATAGGCGTGAGTTCTATTTTGAAGCCGACAAGGCGCGTGCAGGCAGACTTCTTCTGTCAAGCCATGAAAGAAAAACGCACAATATCCATCGGAACTGGCAAAGTCAACTGAATTTCAAAATAAAATTCAGTTACTACAACATGTTGAGCAGAGACAGAGAGATTGACGGGTGGCTATCACGTGGGGCTTTCTCCCCGTCGGCAAACAAATCTTCATGAGAGAGAATAGCGACCGAAGAAGCAAGATGGACAATGTTGTTGTGTGCCAGGCTGCCAGCACATATTCTTGCAAGATCACCTCTCTAAAATGTCCGACTATAGTCAAACCTGGTTATACATATCCAGCATCAATAGAACATTAAATATATCCGATTTATTTTACCTAGAGGCTACCCATGACAATTCTGGACAACACGTGAAAAAATACAGTCGGGAGAGAGGAGAGGCGCTTGTGACTCGGCTCCAGGTTCGGCGTGCAAAAGGCGTGCGGTGTGATCGCAAAAGCGTGTAACAGGTTCACGCCCAGCTCGGCGTAGGCGTGGGTTGAGGCAAGGCAAGGCATAGATTGTCTGTGTGAACTAAGCCTTAGCTGATAGAGCGCATTGAACCAAGCCTTTCCGCCTCCGCGTCCCGTCTGGCGCTGTGTGTGATCCAGGTCTGGTTCGCCCACGTCGGTCCGTTCCCGCCACTCGTCCTAGCTTGCTCTGTACTAGCCTACAACTGTGTGTCACCCAGGTCCTCTGTTGCTTTCTCCTCCTGTTCCCCTGTCTCAAAATCCATTAAAAGCACATCCCCAAACACCTTGTCCCGTTGTTAGCCAATCCGAATGTCTGAGGCTGTGGGGGGGGGGGGGGGGGGGGGGTGTGGTTGAGTTCATGTTCACAGCTGTTCCCATTCAATGATCCCTCAGTTAAATCATGCAATTGTATGACACACCAAACAAGAAAATCACACAGCACTCAATAACAACCAATCAAATATCTTAGAAATACTGATAAAAGCCACACTGTATAATGATCAAAGCCACACAATAGAATAAAAGGCAAGGATCAAAGGGGTCATCAAAGACAACTTAAAGATGTACCACTGTGACATGTATTTTTGTGTTTTCACATTGTTTTGCTGTGTTCTGTTTTGTGTGGTCGAGCGAGGTTGACAATAAATGGGGAGAGTGAGCGGCGCAAAACTGGTGAAATGCAGGGATTAAATTGTTCTTTCGGATGTTATGTTATAAAAGCACAAAGAAACACAAACATACTGTACCTCAAAAATAAGGAGGTATAAGCTCCAAACACCTTGCAAAACACTCTGGTTTAATTTAGAATGCAGTCCACTGACTCCACTCTGCTGAGGTGATCCGCTCTGCGCAATGTTATTGGCAGGACGCTACATGCCCCCGTGTGGGGCTCTGAACATATTACCGCCCAGAAACGTTAGGGTTGTGCTACAACCCGGGTTTTACGAGTGAGAACGAGAGCTCTCACTCTAGTGCCATCTCGCTGCACACGCAGCCACTGGAAGAATATTATTTTTGCTCCAAAAATTATCTTTATATAAAACCGAACCACCTACCGACAGGTGGCGTGGTAACCCTGGGACCCACATTCCTTTCCCCGTGACAACGTCACATCCACCCAGATCCCAGGAGGCCACTCCTTCTTCCAGCCCGCCTGCGCAACGATGCATCGACGCAGCAAGGCTAGGTAGTGAGAGCTCTCGTTCTCACTCGTAAAACCCGGGTTGTAGCACAACCCTAACGTTTTACTTTGTTTCAAACTCAAGCTCTCACTCTAGTGCCAAATTCAACCGCCCTTGCTGCCGGGAGCACTCCTCAGAGCGACCTGAGAGGCATCGGTGAACAACGGACGCATGGCGAATTGCTCATGCCCAACCGTGTGGCATTTGGAGAGGCAACGACACTACCTTCTCGCCGTTGACAGTACCGCATGTGCGAAACGCGAACCGGACACGTCAAGACTGTAGTACCTAACAAACGTGTGATGAGAGGACCATGAGGCCGCAGCGCACATGTCCTCCACCGATACACTGCGCAATAATGCGGAAGACGTCGCAACGCCTCGCGTAGAATGCGCCTTGATACCCTCCGGGGGCACCTTACCCACGGCAGAGTATGCCAAAGCAATCGCCTCCACTATCCAGTGTGATAAGCGATCCTTGGAAAGGGGTCCGCCCTGGGCCCTCTGCCCGAAACAGACCAACAACTGGTTTGAAGTGCGTAATGAGAGGGCCCTTACGGGACACAGCATGTGCAAACGTCGCTCCTCGTCCGAACTGAACGGCGGGGGACAGAAAGCTGACAAGTCTATGACCATAGACCTAAAGCTGGCATTAATATTCTTAGGTTGATAGGCCGGGTTAGGTTGCAACATAACCCTGCGCCCATCATCCGCAAAAATCATACAGGACTGCTGCACCGAGAGGGCAATCAGGTCACCAACCCTCTTTCCTGACGACAAGGCCAGCAGCAGCGCGGCCTTCAAAGACAGAAACTTCAAATTGAGTCCAAGGGCTCGAACAGATGACCCGCAAGCGAAATTCAGCTGGCATGGCACATGAACCGCCACAACGAAAGGAAACGGGGATACGCCCACAGGTGTATCTCCGCCGCTAACCGGTTCAACGCCTCTGACCGCACACCGCCCTGCTTGTTCAGGTGGGCGATCGCAGCTGTATTGTCCGAGCGGATCAGAACATGGCGCCCATGTATGAGCCGCTGGAAGTGAACCAGAGCCAGGCAAATCGCCTCCAGCTCTAACACATTTATGTGGCGAAGCTCCTGAGCTCCCCACAGGCCATTCGCCGAAAAGCGCCCGCACACCGCACCCCATCCCCAGAGGGAGGCGTCAGTGCGAATGACCAACCTGAGCGGGACAGGGCCCAACCGAGTGCCTCTCGAGAGGTAACGGGGGTCCGCCCATATGGCCAGCGCCCGCCGGGCCAGATACGTCAGAGGAACCCTGCGATGACGGTCCCTGGCCGGATCCAGGCGATGCCTGAGAAACCAGATCTGGAACGGGCGCATGTGTAGCCTCCCCAGCGGGAGCACATGCACCGCTGAGGCCATCAGCCCCAACATGACTGTGCACTGATGCACTGACACGGAGGGACACAGGCTTAGCGTCTTTGCCGTCCGCACTATGCGAGCCTGTCGCTCTGGTGTAAGGCGGGCCAGCATGGCCCGAGAGTCCAGCTCGAGTCCCAGGAAGGTCGCCACTTGCGCTTGAATGAGGCAACTCTTCTGCCAATTCACCAAAAACCCTAAGGTCTGCAGGTGATCTGTCACCAACTTGGTGTGTTCCATGGCACGGACCCTCGAGTCCGCCACTATGAGAGCGTTGTCGAGATAGAGGAAGATGCGAATCCCACTTGCGCAGAGGGGAGCCAGGGCTGTCTCCACGCACACCGTGAAGGTTTGTGGGCGGTTTGGGTCGTCGGTGTGAATGAAGCCTTAGGCTGGGTTCACACCGACGACCCAAGCCTTGCCTATGGCTTGCCTTTACCCAAGCTTTTAAATAGGCGTCCGTTTTAGTCAACGAGGCTGTGTACACAGGGCGCCTCAGCGTGAACCCTGCGTGTACCCACGCCTTACCTGTGCCTTGCCGATTTTATCGAATAGGCGTGAGTTCTATTTTGAAGCCGACAAGGCGCGTGCAGGCAGACTTCTTCTGTCAAGCCATGAAAGAAAAATGCACAATATCCATCGGAACTGGCAAAGTCAACTGAATTTCAAAATAAAATTCAGTTACTACAACATGTTGAGCAGAGACAGAGAGATTGACGGGTGGCTATCACGTGGGGCTTTCTCCCCGTCGGCAAACAAATCTTCATGAGAGAGAATAGCGACCGAAGAAGCAAGATGGACAATGTTGTTGTGTGCCAGGCTGCCAGCACATATTCTTGCAAGATCACCTCTCTAAAATGTCCGACTATAGTCAAACCTGGTTATACATATCCAGCATCAATAGAACATTAAATATATCCGATTTATTTTACCTAGAGGCTACCCATGACAATTCTGGACAACACGTGAAAAAATACAGTCGGGAGAGAGGAGAGGCGCTTGTGACTCGGCTCCAGGTTCGGCGTGCAAAAGGCGTGCGGTGTGATCGCAAAAGCGTGTAACAGGTTCACGCCCAGCTCGGCGTAGGCGTGGGTTGAGGCAAGGCAAGGCATAGATTGTCTGTGTGAACTAAGCCTTAGCTGATAGAGCGCATTGAACCAAGCCTTTCCGCCTCCGCGTCCCGTCTGGCGCTGTGTGTGATCCAGGTCTGGTTCGCCCACGTCGGTCCGTTCCCGCCACTCGTCCTGGCTTGCTCTGTACTAGCCTACAACTGTGTGTCACCCAGGTCCTCTGTTGCTTTCTCCTCCTGTTCCCCTGTCTCAAAATCCATTAAAAGCACATCCCCAAACACCTTGTCCCGTTGTTAGCCAATCCGAATGTCTGAGGCTGTGGGGGGGGGGGGGGGGGGGGGTGTGGTTGAGTTCATGTTCACAGCTGTTCCCATTCAATGATCCCTCAGTTAAATCATGCAATTGTATGACACACCAAACAAGAAAATCACACAGCACTCAATAACAACCAATCAAATATCTTAGAAATACTGATAAAAGCCACACTGTATAATGATCAAAGCCACACAATAGAATAAAAGGCAAGGATCAAAGGGGTCATCAAAGACAACTTAAAGATGTACCACTGTGACATGTATTTTTGTGTTTTCACATTGTTTTGCTGTGTTCTGTTTTGTGTGGTCGAGCGAGGTTGACAATAAATGGGGAGAGTGAGCGGCGCAAAACTGGTGAAATGCAGGGATTATATTGTTCTTTCGGATGTTATGTTATAAAAGCACAAAGAAACACAAACATACTGTACCTCAAAAATAAGGAGGTATAAGCTCCAAACACCTTGCAAAACACTCTGGTTTAATTTAGAATGCAGTCCACTGACTCCACTCTGCTGAGGTGATCCGCTCTGCGCAATGTTATTGGCAGGACGCTACATGCCCCCGTGTGGGGCTCTGAACATATTACCGCCCAGAAACGTTAGGGTTGTGCTACAACCCGGGTTTTACGAGTGAGAACGAGAGCTCTCACTCTAGTGCCATCTCGCTGCACACGCAGCCACTGGAAGAATATTATTTTTGCTCCAAAAATTATCTTTATATAAAACCGAACCACCTACCGACAGGTGGCGTGGTAACCCTGGGACCCACATTCCTTTCCCCGTGACAACGTCACATCCACCCAGATCCCAGGAGGCCACTCCTTCTTCCAGCCCGCCTGCGCAACGATGCATCGACGCAGCAAGGCTAGGTAGTGAGAGCTCTCGTTCTCACTCGTAAAACCCGGGTTGTAGCACAACCCTAACGTTTTACTTTGTTTCAAACTCAAGCTCTCACTCTAGTGCCAAATTCAACCGCCCTTGCTGCCGGGAGCACTCCTCAGAGCGACCTGAGAGGCATCGGTGAACAACGGACGCATGGCGAATTGCTCATGCCCAACCGTGTGGCATTTGGAGAGGCAACGACACTACCTTCTCGCCGTTGACAGTACCGCATGTGCGAAACGCGAACCGGACACGTCAAGACTGTAGTACCTAACAAACGTGTGATGAGAGGACCATGAGGCCGCAGCGCACATGTCCTCCACCGATACACTGCGCAATAATGCGGAAGACGTCGCAACGCCTCGCGTAGAATGCGCCTTGATACCCTCCGGGGGCACCTTACCCACGGCAGAGTATGCCAAAGCAATCGCCTCCACTATCCAGTGTGATAAGCGATCCTTGGAAAGGGGTCCGCCCTGGGCCCTCTGCCCGAAACAGACCAACAACTGGTTTGAAGTGCGTAATGAGAGGGCCCTTACGGGACACAGCATGTGCAAACGTCGCTCCTCGTCCGAACTGAACGGCGGGGGACAGAAAGCTGACAAGTCTATGACCATAGACCTAAAGCTGGCATTAATATTCTTAGGTTGATAGGCCGGGTTAGGTTGCAACGTAACCCTGCGCCCATCATCCGCAAAAATCATACAGGACTGCTGCACCGAGAGGGCAATCAGGTCACCAACCCTCTTTCCTGACGACAAGGCCAGCAGCAGCGCGGCCTTCAAAGACAGAAACTTCAAATTGAGTCCAAGGGCTCGAACAGATGACCCGCAAGCGAAATTCAGCTGGCATGGCACATGAACCGCCACAACGAAAGGAAACGGGGATACGCCCACAGGTGTATCTCCGCCGCTAACCGGTTCAACGCCTCTGACCGCACACCGCCCTGCTTGTTCAGGTGGGCGATCGCAGCTGTATTGTCCGAGCGGATCAGAACATGGCGCCCATGTATGAGCCGCTGGAAGTGAACCAGAGCCAGGCAAATCGCCTCCAGCTCTAACACATTTATGTGGCGAAGCTCCTGAGCTCCCCACAGGCCATTCGCCGAAAAGCGCCCGCACACCGCACCCCATCCCCAGAGGGAGGCGTCAGTACGAATGACCAACCTGAGCGGGACAGGGCCCAACCGAGTGCCTCTCGAGAGGTAACGGGGGTCCGCCCATATGGCCAGCGCCCGCCGGGCCAGATACGTCAGAGGAACCCTGCGATGACGGTCCCTGGCCGGATCCAGGCGATGCCTGAGAAACCAGATCTGGAACGGGCGCATGTGTAGCCTCCCCAGCGGGAGCACATGCACCGCTGAGGCCATCAGCCCCAACATGACTGTGCACTGATGCACTGACACGGAGGGACACAGGCTTAGCGTCTTTGCCGTCCGCACTATGCGAGCCTGTCGCTCTGGTGTAAGGCGGGCCAGCATGGCCCGAGAGTCCAGCTCGAGTCCCAGGAAGGTCGCCACTTGCGCTTGAATGAGGCAACTCTTCTGCCAATTCACCAAAAACCCTAAGGTCTGCAGGTGATCTGTCACCAACTTGGTGTGTTCCATGGCACGGACCCTCGAGTCCGCCACTATGAGAGCGTTGTCGAGATAGAGGAAGATGCGAATCCCACTTGCGCAGAGGGGAGCCAGGGCTGTCTCCACGCACACCGTGAAGGTTTGTGGGCTCAAAGACATGCCGAATGGCAGGACACAGAATTCGTAAGCCTTTCCCAGGAAGGAAAACCTCAGGTATTTCCTGTGCCTCTGAACCACGGGGACATGGAAGAACGCATCTTTCAGATCCACGGAAGTAAAGAAATCCCCCGGCCTCAACGCATTGAAAAGGCGGGGGAAAGAGAGCATTCGAAAAGGGAACTTCCTCAGCGTCTTGTTGAGACGCCGAAGGTCCAGAATCGGACGCATCGAACCGTCCTTCTTGGGCACGGCAAAGTACCTGTGATAGAACCCCGAGCGCTCCTCTGCCTTGGGGACCGAGCGAATCGCCCCCTTGGCGACCAGCAAAGTAACCTCTTTGCGGAGTATGTCCAGGGACCCCCCTCCACGGCCGAATCGGGGACACGTCGAACGTGGGTGGAGGTCTGGAAAACTGGAGAGCGTAGCCCTTCCGAAGGGTGCGTCACAACCATGGGGTTGGAGAATATAGGAGCTCCCAGGCGCTGAGCCTGTCGGACAACGATGGTCTCTCGTAGCAAGAAGGAGCGGAAACCGCGCCTTTGGTCATGTGTATATTGTGCAGCGGGACCTGATCTGATGCCCCGATGGGGGGAGAGAATGGGGGGAGCAGGGCGTGACAGGCTGCGCCCACCCGCCGCATGGCCAGCTCCGTAGATGCTAGGCATGCCGGGGGAAAATCCCTTACGCAAACCCCGACTACTGACGCACCCCGTGGGTGCGCCGGATCGGGGTAACCCTGCCGCCGCGTGACTTTGGTGGGCTGGGAGGACTGCGGGGTCGAAGTCCTCTTTCGAGCCCGACCACACACGGATATGGGCCCTGCCGAAGGTGGGCCAATGTCCAGGGGCGTGGTCCACAGGAAAGCTCCCGACCGACAATGGGCATGCGGCGCCATTGATGGTGGGCTTGTCCTGGATGCTACCAACCGAGGCCAGGCCGTGGCCATGGACCAAGGCGAGCCTTGATGACGGGCATGACACCCAAGGAGAGCTCCCGACGACGGGCTCATAGTCCCCCCCCTCGGCGGACTGACCCGCCGCCAAGTAAGACTTTTCAGCCAGCTTGGCCGTTAACTGGCATGCCTTCGAAGGCAGTGTCGGCCTGCGGGAGGTGGAGGCCAGATGAGACGCCACCACTTCCTCCAGGGGGGGCATTATGGAGAATGGCAGCTGTTCCTCGCCATCGAGCGCAGACCACGGAGCCATGCCCGCGCAATGCAGTTTGGCCTCCTGTGGTCTTTCCCACCCTGTCTGCACGGCGCGGACCACGTCCTCACAGACAGGCATGCGGCGCTGCGGGCGGGATGCCTGGCATGCCTGAAAAAAGCACCCCTGTAGCACTGATGCAGGGGGCTGGGGTGGGTCGGCCCAAGCGATGCCCAGCTTAGCTGCGGCCCTGGACATCACCCCGCTAAACTGCTTCTGGTAGGGCTCGTTCGCTTCCGAACAAGCTTCCTCCTCCGCATTAGTAGTGACGGTGGTAGCACCGTCCCAGCCCTCTTCCCCGCCGGAAACCTCCTCCTTGGGGGTATCGACTAGGGGGTCGTACCTGGGGAATTCACCCCGCTCTAAGAATTGAGGCATGGGCTCATTGCCCCACCTAAACTCAGACTGCTCGGCCTGGCCCTGAAGGCCCTGAGCAGCAGGGGCTTCACCCACGACAGGGCGGAGAGATTCAACGGACACGCTCCTCTCGAGAGGCGTACCGCTGGGAGGAATGTCCTCCTCAACAAAGAGCTTAGCTCTATGACGCAGCACAGCTAACTTGAAGATAGCAAAAGTGCCCGTGCAGCGTGCTCGTGCCGAAGGCAGAACATGCACCTATCGTGCCGGTCAAAGTCAGCCAACGTAGCTTTGCACACCGCGCACCCCCTCGCTGACTCTCCCCTCTCCATGCTCATAGCACGAGAAACTGGAAGCTAACTAGCAGCAAGCTCCCGCAGGCCGCACCCGGTTAGCGGGAGTACCGTAAAAAAGCTAGCAAACTAGCGTGAAGAAGCTAGGCAGTAAGCCACCCGGAGGATAGCGAACATGCACGTGGCACAGTAACGGAAGCGGCTAATAGCCTGACCCGAAGGGAAGGCAGCAACTGACCTGCTAAGAGAACAAGCGTGAAAACCACTAGCACAGCTATCGTAAGCAAGAGAGACAAGCGCGAGCCAAGCTTACTAGTCACTCTAGGAATAAACTCCTCAGCCGAGACAGAATAACTAGTTGATGCTATTTGCACGGATGCAAGCTAGCTATCTAGTTAAGCACTGAGAAGCGGCAACACACTCGTGTGAAGCAAGCTGACCTAGCTAGCGTAATCGCTAAGCTAATACTCTCAGATTCAATCGTTACCCCAGCCGGGGTGAACGTATGCAAGCTACACGGCGTTAGCCTAAGCAGAATGTGCTAACAAACACAATAAAAGGCAAGGCGCTCTTAGCTTTGATGAGCTCGTCCGTCGCCGCTGGTGAAGAGATGCAGGAACGGGTCCCCGAAGCCTGAAGAATCTCGTCCACCGTACGTCTTGTTTAGTCGGGCAATAAGACGGAATTAGCTCGGCTTGAGAGCGCAAACTAAGTTAGCACACGGAGCTTTCATTAATAGGTCCTAACAGCGAGCTGGAAGAACGAAGGAGTGACCTCCTGGGATCTGGGCGGATGTGACGTTGTCACGGGGAAAGGAATGTGGGTGGCCGCCTCAGTCCCAGGGTTACCACTCCACCTGTCGGTAGGTGGTTCGGTTTTATATAAAGATAATTTTTGGAGCAAAAATAATATTCTTCCAGTGGCTGCGTGCGCAGCGAGATGGCACTAGAGTGAGAGCTTGAGTTCGAAACAAAGTAAAACATCCCTAAACATAACCAGGCAACGCCGCACCATTTTCAACCAGGAAATGGTGTCACTCCACCGGGCTGGACACGCTGGGGCTCCGCTTGGTCACACCACAGGGGAGAGGCGGTGGTCGGTGGTCCGAGCCTCCCCTGCCCAGGTAAGTAAACAGGTAGAGCCGGTGTCAATTCGCTCATAATGTTTTTGGGGGGGATTCAGTGGAAATAGACCTATTCTGTAATTTCTGTATGGAAATACAGAAATGGAAATGGATATGGAAAAAATGTGGGCTTTTCATATCTTGGCCCTAAATAAGATCATTATTTAATATTTCCTCTTCTGAACTTTTTGCCCTATGTGTCCAGCTATGATCCAATCAGCTACCTAATGACTTGTTTATTACCAGCTGATGCTCCTTTCAGCAAGCTGCTACCCAGACTAATCTCGAGACAGACTTTCGACTTGCATCAAAAATATGTCGGCAAGCTCCGGGAAAAGCTGTGTGCAGGCTCGCATGCTGCGCTTTACCTGATCAAACAAAATGAAGTGAACGTGACCGGTGTGTAGTCAAAACTTACTATTTTCAGCGTATAGCAAGTTGCTACTTGCTACTAGCAACGAGCAAGAGTTGTTATGGGATTTGAGAGTGACACGCAGGGAGGGGAAAGGAAATACATAAATGGTCAGAGCCGGTTGGTTGGAGCCAATGGCAGAGCTTGCAGGGAGCGGAAAGGGATTTTCTTCCGCTGCTGGCATAGCCCCTTGAGTCCCATTTGCACACACATGAAATTAGCCTGCCCCCCAAAAAAATATGTTTTCCGTTTAACCAATGGGTTCCCATTGCGCACAGGCTGCCCTCACACTAAGTCTAATTGCTCTCCCTCTTCAAACAAAATATTTCAATGCCTGATGCTTTGATATTCTACTGTATTGTGTGTGTGTGTGTGTGTGTGTGTGTGTGTGTGTGTGTGTGTGTGTGTGTGTGTGTGTGTGTGTGTGTGTGAGTGTGAGATGAGTCATTCATCATCAGTCATTTATTCTGCTCTATCTTTTATGATGTAAGATGGATTCAAGTGTGCCCACAGCTTTATGGCTGTGACTGAAAGGCATGCCTCATGCATGTTATAGCCTCAGATAAATCTCTAATAATTACTTGAACACTGAAATCTTTCATCAACTTAAATGTCAATACAGCCTGCAGAAGTTGTCCCTTGAGATACAATGACATTGATCAGGTTGTTTCATTATTAATATTGCAATAAATCTGAATTCATATTAACCCAAAAATACTGATGACATCTCTAACATGCCGGCCTATTATAGTCTCCGTATTCAATTCTGTCATCCAGCAGATCCATATTTCGACTTAAACAAGCTCTTTGCTGTAGAGATATAATTTCCAGTTGAATCCAACAGTCACATTTTTGGGGCCGTTGTGCAGAATGCACGGCAGGGCCCTTACATTCCACTCTGTCGCCCAGACCATTTTAGCACGGATTCAGGCAATGTAATGTCTTTCCGCTTTCCAGTCCGGTAGGTGGCGGTAATGCACCTCTGGCTAATATTGTGGCTAGCTCGTTCAGAGAGTTCCACAAGAGCCGTCGTCGGACATTTCACCGTCTGGTGCCTCTCTCGATCCGACTAGGAATTTATTGATTCGATTTTTGAGGAGTTGACATGTATCGTCTTTTTTCTCCTAATGTAAAGCAGCTGTGAATGTGACAGCATTCGGTTGCGGCTGCTCCTGTCCTATTCCAACAACTCAACTTGTTGAGAAGAAGAATGCAAAGAGTCGCATTTGGAAATATCAGTCCCCAAAGTCCCATCTGCAAAAAGTGTGAAAGGGAGTTCCAAACCAAACTGGGTAGCACATCCAATCTCGCCAAGCAGCTGAAAGACAGGCACCCAGACCTGTTCAAATAATTCAAGGTGGGTTACTTCTTTCAAACGGTGTAAAATAACACGTTTAACAACATATCAAACAGACCTTATCCTGTCACATTCGTTTTTGAGATAGCTGGCAATGCATTGTGTAATTGTGTAACCAAAAAACGTTTGCGCTCACGTTAACGTGTTTTGTAATGGAATCATTATGGGACCCGGCTAATACCTGGTACAGCGTTAGCTAGCATAGTGTAACACGTGTGCATGCAATGTTTGTAATGGAAACATTATGGGACACGGCTAATAGCCGGACTTAGCCATAGTTCAACATGGCATCAAAATAAATACAAGCTTCTTTCGGGTGAAACATGTCCGTGAATTAAAACTAGCTACATAAAATTGCTTGCACTCTACATGTGTGTATGTGCAGTTGTCTTTATCATCTCTTTATTTTAGTAAATCTCACTGACGTTACTTTCCATTTAACAGTATGCGAGAGATGAAGATGAAGAGGAAGGCACAAGTCGCGGAGCCCAAAAGACCACCCAGCAGACAATTCCTGATGTTTTTGAAAAGCAGAGGAAATATGACTTGCATGAAGCAAGAAAGTGTGATAGGGCATTGGCAGAATTCCTATGCATCGATCAAATACCAATATACACCGTTGAAAAAAAAGGATTCCAGCAATTCTGTGAAATAAATTAAATTATAATATTTAATATAATAATAAAATTAAATACTTGAGGGCTACATGCCACTGGTGTTGCACTGTCTGTACTCACTGCCATACAGAGTTGAATGTAAGAAGAAGTAAGCAGAAGCACATTGTTTT